>NC_081553.1:163655735-164005110 GCF_963082655.1 Stomoxys calcitrans | reverse complement strand
ATTTTTGCCAAGTACAAAAAATAAACCAAAAATTGACTAAAGTCATGAACAGAAGCTTATGTGGTTGCTAAAAAGAGGCAAACACCATTTGGGCTGGGTGGGGCAAGGGTGTTGAGAGGTCCAAGACCAAAGGCAGCCCCAACGCTGCCCCCACCTTCTGTTCACACTTGGACTTTGGTCGCATCTTTTTTCCATTCGCTCAAATGCATTCAATGCCTCCGTGTTTGCTAAATACGAAACCCACTCATTCTTGCTGCAATGCAAATGTGGCGGCGGCTGCACCCACTCTGCCAGCTAATGCGGGCTTGTTGTAGTAGTTTCATTACTTTTTACATATATTTTGTGTTTAATTTTTTCTTTTATTTTATTTTATTTTTCTGCTGCTTTCTGGTATTTAGGGTAGTAGGTTACTGACAATTACTACAACCACAATTGACATTCATATGGAATTGTGAATTTGAAATTTTGAATTGTTCTTGGACCATATTTGTCGTCGTATCCAATTAGCTATGCCCATAGCCAAGCTTCTAATATCAACAGCTTGGCCTGCCTTGTGGTTGTTTGCTTGTTTGTTTGTTGCCACGGGCCAATATGTCTTTATGCGTTGCGCTTTATGCAAATGTTCGTTCATTAGGCAAACGCTCCAAAGAGGGCGTTTGCCATATATTCTCAAAGATGGCAAACACGCTTGTTTGCAGCAATTCCATAGGGCGTAGACTTGTTTTGCTATGGCATATCAATCATACGAACCCAAGGACCAGACATTTCCTACCAAAAATTAGAGTGATATGAACATGGAAGCAATTTTACATTTTACGGTAGATGCTTTTGCAGAAAATCACAGGGATCACGTACGCTTCAAACGATCACATAAAGACAATGTGTAGGCAAGAAGCAACAGAACTACTCTTGGCATCTCATTCCCCGGACAACTCTTCAGTGAACAAAACGCCAGGAGCGGCTAATGTGTCATTGAACTGCGAGCGGTGACGGGTAGACTGGCTTCCATTCTTATGGAGATATACTCTGCTTCCATAAGAATCTTTTATGTCTCATTGGGATGGGGAGACACAAAGGCCACTTTTATTCCAAAAGCATAAAATCGAAAAATAATCGCCTTATAAGTCTATCTCTGATAGGGCCAACGAAACTCCGAAGTTAGCACGTCTGCCTTAATTTGTTGTTGAAGCCACTTCTTGAGGAAAAAATGGCCTCGTTGTAGGATGTGATGCAAATCACCATATCTGGTGATGTGCATCCCATGGCAGCCGGTTGTACGTACCGGATTGACCCGATGGAATCTTCATCGGCAAGGGCTGCCGCCTCAGTGTACGTGTTCGTCTTTTTTCGTCATGGGAGAGGCACATCCCGGAGTGCCTTATCCGTATGCTTTTGGTCCGTGCCGGGATTGAAAAGAACCCCGGACCCTGGTTCTGTTCCGTTTGCCAGAACCGCCTTCATCATCGGTCAGTGTCGGTGAGGTGTAACAGGTGCTTGGAGTGGGTACATTTCCGTTCTTGCTCTGGCCTAACTTCGCTACGGGAGTATAGTCATACTGGCTATGTCGCTAGGTGCTGTGCGAACACAGCCAGCAGTGGGTCACAAGCGTCGCCGTCGTCGCCTTCGGCGTCCTCGTCGTCGGACTATGTGACCCCCCCGACCTCTCCCGTACGGCAATTTATGCAAAGACAGCACCCTAGCCCTACTATTGCCAGGCCAGTGTCGGGAAATGTATCGTTCCTGCAGTTAAACTGCAATGGACTGCGAGGCAAGATTGATGAGATTGTGGATTTTATGAGTCGGAAGAGCATATCGGTCGCAGCGATCCAGGAGACAAAGCTGACTAACACCTGCAGCTTGCACAGTTGTCACGGCTACAATGTGCTACGTAAGGATCGCTCAAGGAATGGAGGTGGGGGATTGGCCTTCGTTATACACCATTCCGTGCAGTATAGACCTATCTCGCCTGCGCTTGACGCTAGTGACCCATACATGGAATGTATGGGGGTAGCAGTCAAGTCTGGTACTGCCGAGATAGAGATATACAACGTGTATATACCGCCGGTTGGCAGCTGTGTCCCGATTAATGGCCAGGCCTACAGCCCCGACATAAGTGGGTTGCTATCTGGCCATAGTCGTCTGGTTCTGGGGGATTTCAATGCACATCACTCGTCATGGCATTCTCCCCTAGGCAACGACCAGCGTGGCATAGCTTTGGCAGAGCAGATAGATAGCTCCACGTTTTGCACGGTGAATGAGGATGCCCCCACTAGGATTACGAGGAGGTGCAGCAGCTCGCCAGACATCTCAATCGCATCCCCTGATCTCCTGAGTGACGTATCCTGGCAAGCCGTCATCTCTTTGGGGTCAGACCACCTCCCCATAATCCTCACCATCGACCGACCACCCGACTTCATAACCTCTGAGCGCCGAACGTTCATCAACTATAAGAAGGCCAATTGGACTGGCTTCAGAGAGTATACCAATCGCCGCTTCAATGAACTGCCACCCCCCTCTGATGTGCTTGTGGCCGAGAGGAAATTCCGAGACATCATCAACGCAGCAGCCGCTCGCTTTATACCAGCCGGTCGAATACCGCAAGTGCGACCCAATTTCCCGGCGCAAGCAGTGGTACTCGCAGACGAGCGTGATGGGATTCGTGCTATGGACCCCGCTAACCCCAGAATCAGCGAGCTGAATCTGGAAATAAACAGGGTAGTCAACGAACATAAGCGGAATCTGTGGCTGGAACACTTGGAGCAATGTAACTTAGGCACCGGTGCAGGCAAATTGTGGGCCACTGTTAAGTCTCTCTCGAACCCCGGTAGACGGGACGACAGGACCTCAGTCACTTTTGGCGAGTTAACCGTGACTGATCCGAAGAGATGCGCCAGGTTGTTCAACCGTCAATTTATCGTGCATCCCGAGAGAGACAGGGCAAGGAGGAGAGCCATTCGCCGTATTCGTGGTCTCCGAGCCGATGAACAGCCATCACAATTTACCGTGGGCGAAGTTACGAATGTCATCCGTGGCGCCAAATCTTCCAAGGCGTTGGGCCCCGACGGAATCTCTACATTGATGCTGAAGAATCTGGATTTACCTGGAGTTGAGTACCTTACCACTGTCCTTAACCTGTCATTGAACACTCTTATAGTTCCCGATGTCTGGAAAATGGGCAGAGTGATCCCGCTACTGAAGCCTGGTAAAGACCCGAGTTTGGGGGAGTCGTACAGACCGATCTCCCTTCTCTCACCAGTGGCTAAGACGCTTGAGGCATTACTCCTCCCGAGCCTCGTAGGAGAATTTCCATTCGCCGAGCATCAACACGGATTTCGGAGACTGCACAGCACAACAACAGCTTTGCATGCCATCACCACACACATTTGCCGTGGCTTCAATCAACCCAGGCCATGTGATAGGACGGTCCTCGTGGCATTGGACCTATCGAAGGCATTCGACACGGTCAGCCATGCCAAATTATTTGAGGACATCGCCAACACGTCCCTCCAGCCAGGCCTTAAACGTTGGGTCGCGAATTATCTGTGTGGCCGCCAGTCATTTGTGGAATTTAGGGATAAGAAGTCAAAACACCGTAGAGTGAAACAGGGAGTTCCCCAAGGCGGGGTGATATCTCCGGCTCTGTTTAACCTCTACCTTTCCTCCATCCCACCTCCTCCAGACGGCATAGAGATCGTATCATATGCGGACGACTGTACGATCCTGGCATCAGGCCCCCCACCCATTGATGACATCTGCGATAGGTTGAACGTCTACCTCAACGAGCTTGCCTCATATTTCGCTGCAAGAAATCTGAAGATATCCGCCACCAAATCTTCAGCCACACTGTTCACTACAAATACGCGTGAGGTGAATTCTGAGCTGACTGTGATGGTCGATGGAGAATTGATTCCGACCATCAAGTGTCCCAAAATACTTGGCGTCACATTTGACAGCTCCTACACTTTCTCCCCATATGCCACAGCAATCTGCAATAAAGTCAAAAGTAGAAACAAGGTCCTCAAGTCACTCGCTGGCAGCACTTGGGGTGCAGACAAAGAAACCTTGTTGACCACGTACAAAGCAATTGGCCGGTCTGTGGTAAGTTATGCAGCGCCAGTGTGGTCACGTCAGCTTTGTGACACGCAGTGGAATAATATTCAGATCTGTCAGAATGCCGCCCTCCGAACTGCGACGGGCTGCCTCCTTAGTTCTCATGTGGACCACCTCCACCAGGAGACAAAGATCCTACCAGTGCGAAGACATAACTACATGCTGTCTAAGCAATACCTTTTGGGCTGTTATCGCAGAAATCATCCAAATCATCATCTTGTGGATAGATACCCACCGCCCAGAAGCCTTAAGGTAGATCTACATGATCTAGAGCGTGAGGTCCAGCGCTATAAGAGAGAACCTCTAGATCAAGCGGCATATCAAGCGGGTCTGAACAACATTCATGCAGACACGGTAGCAGACGCGTTAACTGGCTACCGGGTGAATGTAGTCCTTGGAGTACGACCGCCACCCATTGCACCCGAAGAAATCGACCTCCCCCGGCAAACCAGAGTGATTCTGGCTCAATTACGTTCCGGCAGATGCAGCCGCCTCAATTCCCACAGAGCTAGGATTGATGCCGACGTGCAAGATGTATGTCCCGACTGTAACCAGGGACCGCACGATACACGTCACCTGTTTAACTGCCCGGCCAGACCCACTCGACTCAGACCCAGATCCCTGTGGACGCACCCCATCTTAGTCGCGGAGTTCCTGGGTCTTGACACTCAACAGAATCAAGCAGACGAAAGATAGTACACAATAAACTGCTACAACAACAACAACAACAACCAGATATGGGGAAGTTCGGATGTCAACGCAGAAGGCGAGCTGCTTATCGAATATTTTATAAGTTGCAATCTGGCGATTTTAATAAAGGAAATGACCCGACATTTATTACCAGCAACAGGCAGGAGGTACTAGATGTTATTGTTGTATCAGAGAATACCAACTGAAGAAAATGTCACTGGGAAGTGTTTGATAAAACAGCTTTTGTGATAATCGTTATATTAGTTTCAGACTCGAAGAAAATACTGTAAATCGGCCAGTGGTTCCTCGGCTACATAGAAGAAAGGCGGTTTGGGATAAGTTTCGGCACACATTCTGCACGACTATCTCCTCCAAACATGAAAAAGAAGTGGCAACTGATGAGGATATAGACGCAATGGTTAAGCGGGTTGCGAAGGTCCTGAATGGTTCGAGCCTGACGAAGGGGCAAAGGGGTGGACCCCAGAACTGATTGGTCTAAGAAAGGGCTGCAGAAAACTTTTCAAAAGGGTATAGGGAGATTTACCCTGCTTGTATCAGCATATCGTATATACCTGTGGGATGGAGGGACACAAAGGTGATTTCATTCCAAGAGCAGAAAAACCTTGCCTTACCACACGAAGGCGAAAGATTTCCTATAAGTTTGTCATCTGTTATGCTGAAGACTCCAGAGAGGTTTATTGAAACATATCTTAAGGCAAAGATTCGTGGAGATTGCCTGTCGCGGTAGCGGCATGCATATAGTAAAGGCTAATCCACTGAAACGGCCCTTCACGACCTAGAGGGTTCTCTCGCTGTCAAGGAATATACAATGAAAGCATTTCTTGAGATTGAAGGTGCTTTCATTGAGGTAAAACCGATGTCCATCATGATGCCATCTAGGCATCAACACTACCGTAAGAGAGTTGATTAATGACTTACGTACTAAAAGATGGATTAGGGGACGCTAGGGATCTGTGGATCTTAAAAGATGGGTCAGCAGAGGAACGTCTCAAGGAGGTGTACCGCCTTCTCTACTCTGGAATATAGCCATTAACAATATATTATTGTCTCTGGAAGAAAAAGGCGTAAAAGTGATCTCGAATGCTGATTATTGCGGTTGGGGGAAAGTTTCCCAGCACTCTAAGAGATATAATTCAGGAAGCTCTACCTGCAGCAGCAAAGTGGGCTACCGAAAGTGGTCTAGGTATAAATCCGTCCAAGACAGAAGTAGTTCTTTTCAGCGGGAGATTCAAGTTCCCCAACAGTGGAACCTTTCTCCTTGGTCGTAGAGAATGTTCCATTTACTGAAATCGCAAAATACCTAGGTGTTTTGCTGGACAGGAAATTGAACTTCAAATCCAACATTTTGGAAAGGGCTAGAAAGGCATCTCTTGCCCTTTATACCTCCAAGAGAGCCATTGGCAAAAGTTAGGGGTTTAGACCGCGTATCACGCATTGGGTATATACTGCAGTTGTCGGATCTATAATGCTATATGGTGTTGTAGTCTGGTGGACGGCGCTTCAAAAGTTCACCTACAGCTCAATACTTAACCGCATCCAAAGGATGGCTTGTTTGTGCATCACAGCCGCACGAGGGCGACACCATCTGATGAATTATATACTACACCTAGACAAATTGCAGCGACCACTTCTGTGAGGCTAATGGAGCATTGTCTCTGCTCATGCGGGGGCTACGGACACTGTGTTATTCTTGAATGCGCAATGTTCCAATGTTCCAGGTAGACAGGTGATCCCAAGCTGGGGGTTGTAAACACTCCTAATCTACAATATGTGGCCCAATGTATTCCTGAGGATATCTACCGCTTTGATGTCACTGGCCAGAATAGACGTCTCATTAATTGTGTACGTCATGACAGATCGCTGGCTGATCGGTAAACGTGCTGACGGACTGAATGTTTCAAGTAACCACTTTTACAGAAGCTTTGATGACGTCGAGAAAGAAAAGACTATAGAACATCTGCTTTGTGTGTGTCCAGCAGTGGGAATCAGAAGAAGTTTCACTTTGGGTTCTCGTTTCTTAGAGAACTTTTCTGATATAGCAGATGAGAATATTCACAAGTTGTTCGCTCTTATAAAGCGATCTGCAAGGTTAAACTTTAGGAACTAGAAGGCATATTCCTTCTCCTGTTCCTGTGGTACATCATTGGACAAAGTCGTCTAAGTGAGTCTGAGAGCAGAATGCCATATACCTAACCCAACTATTTTTCGAATAATTCGAAAACTCGAAATATCGATTTCCGACCCTACAAAATATAAATTCTTGACCTTCATAAACTTAGATGATCGAAATATGCGCGTCTGTCTGTTAAAACTACGCTTCAGTCTTTAAAAATGACATAAATGAACTGAAACTTTGCACAGATTTTTTTTCTATAGGCAGGTTCGAAGATGGTCTACTTTGGACTATAACTTGATAAAGCCCCCATATAGACCGATCTTAAGGTGATCTAACTATATTTCTATGTTGCTGCTACAAATTTGCCCATGAACATTTCATTAACGAAGAGTGGCAAGCTTCGCACATATAAATGAGACTGTTCGAGCTCAATGATAAGGGACCTCCTCTTTATAGCCGAGTCCGAACAGCGTGCCACAGTGCGACTCCTCTTTGGGAAGATGCTTTAACATGGCTTCTATGTATGACATGGTATCTCAAAAATGTTGCCGGCATTAGTTGGGGAAAACTTCCGCTGAAAAAATGTGTTCTAACGTTCTCGCTAGTATTCGATCCCAGACAAAATGTCTAGACGGACTAGCTAACCACTGCGCTACGTTGAGGAGTACTTTGAAGATCTGTTACTGGCCACATTGTTAGTTTACCTTACAACTGTAACGTGTTTCAACGGGAGATCCTTGAAATTAAGGGTTTAACTAGGTTTGATATCTTCATAGATATCTTCTTTTTCATAGAGTCAGAAAGCTTTTTAATCGCTGGGTAATGTATTCCTGGACTCAAACCCCGTCCTGCGAAGGGATCTCCCAACGAAATGGCTGACCAGCCTACTATGGTTGTCGAGCCACAGAGATGTCCCAAGGAATTGTAGAGCAGATACGCTTACAAGATAACGGGATTTGGAATCTGTGAAAGGCTTCTAGCGACACCTACTCTAATTATTCGATATAGGGCGCAAATGGATGATAGATGGTTGCGAAAAAGGGGCGGTAAACGCTCCAAGATTATATGGCCCAATCTTAACTCGGCAAGGTTCATCGCTCTGCTGTCGTGGAATAGAAAACTATAAAACTTCAACCGTGCACCTGAACTGCATTATTTCAGCGAAAAAAAAAATCTTCTCGATACTTGATCTGCTTACTGGTGATTGATATTAAACACAATTTAAATAATTTTGTTTGGGATTTTTGAAAAAGGCCCATGTTTATGTTTTCATGAAACTTATGTTCACTGGAGCGTATGTTTGTTATGCTGTTATCAGTTGAGATTAGTTATACGCCAACCGGTACCAGCATAACCAACATTCTTTATGACTTTCACAGATATTTTGTACGCAATGTTTTGTTATAGAAAGCAAACCAAATTGCATTCATGGAAAACATGCGTCTATGGAATTTCATAGCCAAATAACCAAACTACAACATTTTTAGTTCAAAGCAGACATTTAGGTATGCCGCAAAACAATTTCACACATCCCACATATCCTTAAAACCTCCTCATTGGAATTAAGTCTCCTCTTTTTTATTGGTCGTTTCCCATGTTTATGTGTGTTGAATTTAGGTGCCCTTTCAAACTGAACTTGTTTCTTTCTTGGCTACACGTGTGCAATTTTTAGCACTTACAAGTCTGAGGACCTCAGCGGTTGAGAGAGGAAAAAAGTTTCTTTCAGACCTTATTTCTGTTATCCTCTTAGAGTGAAAGTGTTGGGATTAAAGACAGATTGAAACATAGCTCGAATTTAAAATATTTTTGACCACTACACATTGAAGAGGCTAAGGGGGCCAACACCAAACAGAATTTGATGGTATCATTAATAAATTTTGCTATTTACATTTGGATTTCAAATTTCTTTTTTTTTTCCTCCCTATAAAGAAAAATCAAAAAAAAAACCTCTCTAATAAAACAAAGTGAAAGCGAACCGAGAATAACACTTTTGTACAAGTAGACAGCCACACTTACCTTCACACATTCATACTGATTTGACGCTGGCAAACAATGGCAAACTAGCAAACTGAAATACCCTCTTGAGAATAGCAATTGCAATAATTCTTCTTGCCGCTTACCGCTTGCCTCTCGCCGCTTGTGTTTGAAATGCGGATTGACATTGGTGTATTGGTGTTGTTTGTAGACTATTGCTTTGGTGTGCGGACACGTGCCGTTACAACATGTCTCCTCTTGCCGACGAGGCACCTCTCGTAAACTTTGGCTGATATAAATAAACACACAGATCCACACACACACACACCGCTACAAACGTTGTGATGATGCAAACAGCAAATACAAGCTGTGTTTGTGCATGATACCCACACCAAACAAAGCAGCGATGACAACGGCAACGCTACCTTTGACGAATGCACCGACAAACTCCCTCCCCCCCCGTTACCATGCCCCGCCATGTGAACATGCCCCATATGCCCTATATTGCATTTCTTAGCACTGACAATCGCACTTCGCCTTCTCTGAAATCGGGCCAAGGGTTGCAAAAGACCCAATGCGAGAGCGAGAGAGAGAGAGAAAAGAGAGAACTGCTAATAGGTGCCTATACTCTCTTTTAACTGAGGGAGAGATTCAAAATAGGGACACCATAAACAGAGGACCCAGAGTGAAAGAGATGCCCTGCATACAAATTGTGTTAGTAGTGGTGCATATTCTATAGCAGTAGCAGCAGCAACTACTACTGCGCTGTTGCACAAGTATTCGTACAGCTTATAGCACAACGACAACAACCACACTAATCATGCATTCGTGCTTGCGAGTTGCGCAACGCTCTTCCTATCGAACAAACTGCCGGCCGGCCGGCCGGCTTTGTCGCAGAGTATGTCAATGTCTGCGTATGAGTGTGTGGGCGAACTCTGAGTTTGTAGGTTTATTTGTGTGTGGAAAATACCCTTGATAGGGGTTGCGATGCATGCAACAGTGCCCCCATTCCCTGAATTTTTAGCTGATATTTATTTGTCATGGCAAATGATGGTGCTCTAGTACTTGTTCTGGCCCTGGTTGCATGTGCATATGTGTGCATGGGTGTGTGTGTGTGTGTGATGCCGCCTTTGTTTGTGTTGGTACACGCGCGCATTTCATTTCGAGTTCCCCGGTCACCACAGTCCCTGCCTTTGTCGAGATTTATTTCCTCCTCTTCTTTTTTGTTTGTTGCAATTTCAGGCCCGGCATTGGTTGCCACGTGTATGACCGACTGGCTGGCTCAACTGTATGTAGGCCATATCAGTTTGTCGTTTCTGTTAAGCGCTTAAAGAGCTCGTGCAAGTGTGTTGCTAAGTGTAGATTTTATTTGGGCACTTTCCAGTGCCCATAGCAAAAGGTGCGGCAATGCCTTCATCTTCTCTGGTATGTGTGGTACGAGGGGTTATTCTTTTTGCATCTTGCAGGGATATCTGTTTGGGTTATCAAGCGGCATCCAACAGCATCATCAAAATCATTATTATCATTGCTTTCATCATGCGCTTTTGCCTCGGCACAGCAACACGCGCTTCCATATTTCTGTGTCAAGGCATGCCAAATTGAAAATGTGAATTAACCAAAAACGAGGACTCTCACATTGCTCCCCTAGGTGCCAGTAGCCCGTCGTTCAAGAAAAGCCGCAGTGTTTCATAGAGACAAACAAATCTCATTGTTCGTCTACTTGCCCCATTAAAGTGATGTGATAATTTCGAAATTTTATTGCAATGTGCAATGGTCTATTTTTTGCCCTCTTTTGAATTTCTGAATGTTTGCTTGTCCTCTTAAATCATTTCGTAGCACTCTGATCTATAAATAAATTGTTGGGCATTGTCGTTATTTAATTTAGCTTTCATTTTCATTTCATTATTTGGTTGGCCAAAACCAAATGAAAAAACCATTCATTCGCCCCAAAATGTCTTTATTTCACTTTCCGTGGTGCACATAAAGCAGCAGTAGCAGCAGCAGCAGCAGAAATCATTTGTGTTTGTCACACTTCTACACTTCTGGCGGAGGTGCTAGGAAGGAGGGATGTTAAATAACTTTCATCGCACGCGCTGCATCTTGGGGCCAATTTTGGACACGAGCCCAAAAAGGGAGGTGTGAGGGGATGGGTAAACTGTTTGCTGAGCGATTAAATGCAATTGTGGGGGTCCCAAAAGCGTCAATGCCATTACCACCATCACCACCACAACTAGGGGTACAACAATATCGTCATCGACATGCATACCAAGATAAAATGATTTTGTTCCCAGTCCATTTAACTTATCTCGCCTTAATCAATGAACATAGGTCCTTCCGTCCGCAGATCGTTCCAATCGTGATCTATTGAATGTGAATGCAACCAGCGAAAGGCAGAAAGTCAAAATAATGTTTGCTACGATTCGAAGACACAATTCTTTACAAAATAGACCCTTTGAGATAAAAATTTTAACATTAGAAATAAACACATATTCTAATTGGTTCTACAGCAGTTCCCTAAAACAACCCTCAGAGTGATTTCTGCCAATAAAGGCTTGAAGGAAAAAACTTATTTTGCAGTAATTTTCAAAACGCTGTAGCTTACATTTATGCTGTATTTCGGTATAAAATAAAGCCAAAAAAAAGCATTGTGTATAGCCAAAGAGTGCTTCCCCAAGACAAGTGCCTTCTAGAGTGGCCGAGTCGCAAAGTGGCACCTCTTGTAGAGAAGTTGTACATGACTGGATTGCTAAAAGTTGTCGACATCTTTGGCATAGAAAATTACCACCGCCCTTTTAAGAAATGTGTTTTTGAGTTCTCATCGCGTATGTTTAATACTTTACTCTGAAGGGTTCGTCTTTTGCGTTACTCATACGCAAATGTTGCTTGCCCCAACTGCATCTTCATTTTATACATCACTAACAGGTAACGCAACAAAAATAAGCTTAGGTAAGGTTAGGTACTAGTGGCAGTCCATTGAAGACTCACTTAGACAACTGGTAGACCAAAGCCTGTGATACGAATTGAACCCATGATCCCCGCACTGATAAGGCGAGCCTCCAAACCGGCTACGCTTAGAAAACCCCCTTATCTGACACTCATTTCTTGCGCAATAGTTCAACTCTAGACGACACACAGTGGAATTAAACTGAAAAAACTTGTAAACAATCTGCCGTTTGAGAACGGGTAATAATCTTTCGAAAAGTTAAAGCCGCTGGTGGTCCGGAGCCATTTGGCAGGCCTTTATAGTTGGTCACATTTCAAATCTTAATTTTTGGCCCTATTACCAAAATTTTTTGCAGAATATTGCTAATCTCAATTTGGATTGTAGACCCATGGTTTCTTAACCCAGCCTTATAAACGCTGTTTGCATTTGCTGCAAATTTTGTCAGCAATCTAAAGCACTTATCAAAATGAAAATCTCTATATCTTTACGTTCTTAAAAGTAGGATTTTTACTAGTTTTAATCTATTTCATCCCACTGTGCTTAGGTTAGGTTAGGTTATGTTAAAAAGAGGGTGCGTAAGTTTATAGACAAAAATATAATCAGACGGAAAGGGCAAATTCATTTGGATGCTGGAATGACTTGGACAAAACGATGGAGAGATAGATTAACAACCGCCCATCTCTTGATAGACTCACAATTAAAACCTTACTTAGGTTTCATAAAAAAAAATTCTGCTGACTGTTACTAATTAAATTTGTTGATATTATCAGTAGACATTTGCTAAGATGCAACAAAGTGTTTGCAAATTTAAACCAGCAAGCTGCCTGCTAAAAAGTCTACAGTTTGCTGAAAATGCCTGCTGCTCAATGTATGATGGAGAAGGGTAAAGTAAGGTAAAAAATAATAAAATAAAAAAACCGGGCCGAATCTTATAAACCTGCACCATGGATCGCACGGAAACCAACGTGAAATTCATTGTTCAAAATGTCAACCAAGTCGGCTAAGAATTGCACCCTTTGTTATGGACCGATTCGGTCCATACACGGCACGTTTATTGGAGTCAAAACAAAGCACAAATGTTAAGGTCATAGAAAAACACGTTGTACAAAATTTCAGCGCAATTATTATCCGATTAAATAATTGCGCCCTCTAGAGGCTCAAGAAGTGTAATCGGAAGATCGGTTTATATGGGAACTATATAAAGTTGTGAACCGATTTAGACCGTACTCGGCACATTTATTGGAAGTCAAATAAAGCACTTTATGCAAAATTTCCGCCAAATTTCCGATCTTTGATCGGTTTATATGGGAGCTATATAAGGTAATGAGTCGATTTGGACAGTATTAGGCACTATTGTTGATGGGCAGACCAAAGCACTTCATGCAAAATTTCAGTCAAATCGAATATCAATTGCGCCCTGTAGAGGCTTAAGAAGTCAAGCTTCGGGATCGTTTTATAAGGGAATTGTATCAGGTTATGATCCGATTTGAATCATACTTAGAGCAGTTGCTAGAAGTTAAAACAAAATATTTCAGTCAAATTTTCAGCCAAACCGGATAATTCTTGAGCCCTCTAGCGGCTGAAGAAGTAAAGGTCCGAAATTGGTTTATATGGAAGCTTTATCAGGTTATGAACCTGTTTAGACCACAGTGGGCACAGTTGTTGATGGTCACACGAAAATACTTGATGCAAAATTTCAGCCAAATAGGATGATAATTGCGCCCTCTAGCGGCTCAAGAAGTCAAGATCCACGATTGGTACACATTGGAGCTATCCCAATCAATCAGGTTATGAACTGATTTCGACTATACCGCGAACAGTTGTTGGAAAAAAAACACCTAGTGCAAAGTTTCAGCTGAACTGGATAAGAATTTCCCTCCTTAGAACCACTGTTGTTGAAAGAAAGGCGCCTATGACGCCAATAAAAGTAAAATAAAATAAAAAACAAAACAAAACAAAACAAAACAAAACAAAACAAAACAAAACAAAACAAAACAAAACAAAACAAAACAAAACAAAACAAAACAAAACAAAACAAAACAAAACAAAACAAAACAAAACAAAACAAAACAAAACAAAACAAAACAAAACAAAACAAAACAAAACAAAACAAAACAAAACAAAACAAAACAAAACAAAACAAAACAAAACAAAACAAAACAAAACAAAACAAAACAAAACAAAACAAAACAAAACAAAACAAAACAAAACAAAACAAAACAAAACAAAACAAAACAAAACAAAACAAAACAAAACAAAACAAAACAAAACAAAACAAAACAAAACAAAACAAAACAAAACAAAACAAAACAAAACAAAACAAAACAAAACAAAACAAAACAAAACAAAACAAAACAAAACAAAACAAGACAAAACAAAACAAAACAAAACAAAACAAAACAAAACAAAACAAAACAAAACAAAACAAAACAAAACAAAACAAAACAAAACAAAACAAAAAAATTAAACAAATTAAACAAAAATTAAACAAAAATAAAATAAAATAAAACAAAATGAAATAAAGCGAAATTAAGTAAAATATAAAAAAAATAAAGTAAAATAAAATAAAATAGTATAGTGTAATATAAAATAAAATAAAATAATATGGAATTTTCAAATGCATCATGTAATTCATATAAATATGTTAGTAGTGAATGAAAAAAGAAGCTTCTGTAGTAAGGTCTGTACTCTCTTTAATATGAGTTTCAATGTACGCTTCCGATGCAGTGAAGTTTGTTTGCTGACGTGTTCAATATTTTTGGAGAGACTGCTGACTATGTTGGTTTATTTAGCAGATCCAAATGGATGCATAATTTAAAGCCTTTTAACAGCTACCATAGCATTTATATCTCCTTTACCATTTTCAGCAGACTAAAACTAAAATAATACATTGACGAACCAGCGTTGACGGACAATATCGGCGTTGCCAGCCAAATCGTTCAATTAGGTCATAGAATAGTTAATGCCCTAAATGGAAAGTCCCAGACTTCAGTTTACGTGGAGGAAGACATCTCAAAAGTGGTTCTTAAACTTTGGGCATAAATGCACAAGACCTAAAATTGCTAAATTTCTCTATGTACGAAGTTCCTTTCTCTTGAAGTGATACGGGTGCAATACATAGAGAGGATTGTTATTCCTTTCTTAACGCGGGGACGTCGAGGCTTAACAACTTTACGCAAAGTTAACCGGCCATCAGCGCAATAACAACCAGGACTGTAAGGTCACAAACAACCTTGGAGTATAAGAAGAAGATTAAGTCCTCCTCTGAAGATGGTACGATCCGCATCGCTTAGGTGCCGGGCTACAGCGGAGTAAGGGAGAATGAAAAAGGCAGACGATTTGACAGTGAAGGCCAGGGGACTGCGGTCAATAAATTTGGTTAAACCGAAGTCTTTCGGGGCGACGCAGTTCTTCGCTGTGGAACAGCGAAACGGTCGGTAGCACGACTAGAATCCTATGGAGAAATCAGGATTGTGAAAAGACGAGGTTATTACTGAAAAGAAGTAACCAGAAGATCAGTATAGCATTCGGTACAAACACACAGGACTACGAGCTCACTTATGGAAAATCGGTGCGGAAAGTGTTAGCATGTGTTGGGCAGATGATGGGCAAGATGATAAGACGTTGGAGCATTTCCTAAGTCATTGCCCGACTTTCGCGGCTAACAGACAACGTCACTTGGGTGAGGACACAATACCATACACGAACCAACTTAGGGGAGTGGTATGGAAATCAATTAAAGATTTTGTAAGTTCTTGACTTCGATTTTGTTTTTTCGAGGGTACTTTCAAGTATTTAGAGCGCACAACAAGCCGATTACTGGCTAAGGAGTACGTCCATAGTGGCATGGGGCGGATAAATATCCCCATCCTCTTTTCAAACTAACCTTACCTGCTCTTTACTTTTTCAAAAAAAATCTAAAATTAACATTCAATACTTTTGAAATCTATTCAGTCAACACATTCATTATAGATTCTTGATTTCTCTGTAATAATTTACCAACCAAATGGAATAAGATAGGCGTGTGTATAATTTAAAGCAAATATGAAATAAAATTAAACTTAATTAAACAAATGAAAAAGGCAAAAAACAAACATTTCATTTGATTTCGCAAGTGTAGAGAGTGTGGTACTCAATATTCCAATGACTTCGAGACTGTTGGTCGTGTTAGTTCGCCTTACAATTTACAACAAGCAAACAGAAAATATTCTGTGTACACGAGCTGTGAGTTTGAGTGTGTGGTGCCTGTGTTCGTTTTGTGTTTTCTTTTATCATATAAAACAATTTACACGTGTACAATGCTACAGTCGTGGTCAAGTGTATTCGTCATGTCAGCGATAAGGCAAGTCGCACCAAATCTGCCAGAGATATATGAGCCAACGAATTATGTGAGTTTTTTTTTCACTTAATAGCATAATGTGTTCTTTTGTATTGAAAATAGGGAAATTCAAGTAAATCGCCAGGGATCGCATTTGCCTAGTTCTAAGGTGTACTTAAAATCCCAGCCATATGGGATGAAAAATTTGCAAGTTCCAGATTCTTAATACATTTTTATTTTGAGATTGGTTTATATGGGAATTATATCTGATTATAAGCAGCTCTCTTCTTTGTTCGATTCAAGTTCAAGTAAGAAGCCAACCCTTAGCTGAGTCAGAGCGGCGTGTAAACCAAAATCTTACACAACTGAAAAGTTTACAAATGTCCCCACTATTAATAAAGGGGTAACTTGACAAACTTTTTTGGTGTTCTCGCCAGGATTCGAACCTGGGTATTCAGGGCGAACAAATTAAACTGGCCTGCATCAAGGAGACGAGTGTCTAGCCAATCCGATTAAAAAACTTAAATCGGACTGCCCCCCATGATGTGTGAGAAGTTTGCCCCTGTTCCCTAGTGCATTTTGGCTTTTGCATGATCTCTCTGGTGTGCTGAAAGTTCATGAGCTTATGAAAGTCGCATGTTTTATCCGATTTCGCTGAAATTTTTAGGATCAGATCTGTTTATTTCAGATTTGGATGGAACCGCCATATTAAGTGGTCCTTCGAGTTGCCATCTTGAGCCTTTGGAGGCCGCATTTGATATCCAATTTGGCTGAAATTTTGCACATATGGTTCTGTCAGGACTTCCGCCAACAATCTTGCTTAATACGATTCAAATAGGTCTAGAACTTGAAATAGCTTCTGATATACCGATCTCCCGATATAACACCTTGATCCCCTGGTAGCCGCAATCGTTATTCGATTTCGCTGAAATTTTGCACATAGGGTTCGGTTAGGATTTCCACTCGCAATCGTGCTAAATACGGTTTAAATCGGTCTAGAACCTGAAATAGCTTCTGATGTACCCATTTCCCAATATGGCTTCTTGAACCCCTGGAAACTGCAATTGTTATTCGATTTCGCTGAAAATTTGCTCGTAGTTTTCTGTTTCAACAATCATACTAAGTACGGATCGTTCTAGAACTGAGGTAGTTCCCACATATATCGAACCCCTGATTTGACATCTTTAGTCCTTAAAAGCATCAATTCTTGCCTGATTTGTCTGAAATTTGAAGCGCAAAGTACAACTATGGCCTTGAAGGTTCATTGGTATACATTTTTTTTTAGCACAATCCATGGTAGTGGGTTTCCAAGATTCAGCACGGCCGAACTTTAAAATTATGATTTTTTATATTGTGGGAGTTTCCAAGTAAATCTTGGCAAAAATCTGCATAACTAATAACACCTCCCTCCCGTATCCCCCTGTTGGCGAACTGATCAAAAACGTGTTGCTAATAACATTGATTGTGAAACCAATCTATCCCAGCCACCCCAGATGCAATGATCAAACACCTCACTAACATTGCCCTGCTATGAATTTGCGTTTTTGAAAGCAAGACATCAGTGCCAGTCAGTCCGCCAACACGTCTAATGGTGTCTTATGGGACGATGACTAGAGCCTTGATACAAATCGCTGCAAAAGATTCAGATCGCGTTTGAATGTGCTGGCTAGCTGGTCTCATTTGACTTTTAATTATAGTGCAAATTATAGAGAATTACTGCGAGGAATTGTAATTTATAGATGGCTATGTGAATGCAGAAAATGGCAGCCAGCAACAGCAGCAGCCAGGCATCTCACAAAAAATTACCATAAAAATGAATAAATTTTGCCATTTTTTATATTGTTTCAATTTTTTTCATGATTTTTTTTTCTGTTTTTCTACTCTATTCTGCGGCACTTTCAAGGTTTTTCAAGTGTAATTTTTGCTCGATTTTAATTTTTTATTTTTTCTGTTTTTTTTTTTTTTTTTTGAGATGTTAAGCGAATTTGTGGGAAAAAATGTTTGTCAATTTCGAGAGCGTTTTGTTATGGATGCCTCGCTGCAACACCGTGTATTATTATTTATTTTTATTAGAAATTTCATAATAAAACAATGAGCGGCAAACCAAGCGGCAAAAAATGTTCTATACTCATAGAACATACGGCTCATAATAGCGAAGCGGCTGCTGTGACTGTGGCTGCGACCATTGCTGTTGTTGCCCACATTTAATTGTGACTTATGAGTGTTTGAGTGGCACAATTTATTCATTTGTTTGCCGGCACACATTTGAACGGTCGCTCCCATATAAACTTTTTGGCTTTTGGTATGAATTCTGTTTGTTGGTTGTTTTTTTTTTTCTTTTGATGATGTTCTTCTGTGTTTGTATAATCACCTCCTGACTGATTGCCAGCAATGATGAGTGGTGATATGCATTTTATTGGATGGTTCCTCATCAGCAGCACATCAGTTTGCAAGAGGTTATGCCAGCCAGTCAGTCAATGTTATGCAACCAAGCACAGTGTTGTTGGGAGGGGGCTTAAAATAAATTTTATATAAACTTGGACTGGTATTGAAATATTGGAAGCTGGCTATTAGAAGGGCTCCAACTCGGCTTGTAGCAGCATGTTATGTTAAACACATAAACCTATGGGATGGAAAAACACAAAGGTCAACCTTGTAAAGGCGGTTTTGCAGTACAAATTACGGCTGAATGGATTTTAATAAAATTGCCATCAATCGAAAGATGTTTTTCCGGACAAGCTACGAATATATATGAAAATTAAATTTCCTTAAAGAAAAACCAAGAAAATGAGGAACTAGTTTTCCTTAAAGAAAAGCCATGAAAATGAGGAACTAGTTTTCCTTAAAGAAGAAGAAGTATTGTTGTTGCTTTTTATACTCACCACCGAAGGATGGGGATTCATATTCATTTTGTCATTCCATTGGCAACACATCGAAATATCCATTCCCGACCCTATAAAGTATATATATTCTTGATCGTCGTAAAAATCTAAGACGATCTAGCCATGTCCGACTACCCGGCACCAGTGCCGACTGGAGTGAGGGCATTCGCAATTCGTTTTCCGGAAAGGGACAAGTGGAGGGCGGATGGTGTACTTGAGGAGGATGAGACCACGATCTACACAGATGGCTCCAAGATCAAGTCAGGGACTGGGTTGGGGGTCTACTCTGATGCACTCAATATTAGTATATCTCAGAGACTGCCGTACGAGTGTACGGTCTTTCAGGCAGAGGTCTGTGCATTGCAGTGGCCGCAAGAGAAATTCGGATCAAGGGCTTACGGCCCTCGAAACTCGGAATTTATGTGGACAGTATGGCGGCGCTCAAGGCCTTGGGATCGAGAAAGGTGAGATCGAGATGCGTGGCTGATTGTTTGGAATCCCTGGAAGAGGTCTGTGCCATTGCAGTAGCCGCAAGAGAAATTCTGGTAAAGGGCTTACCCCGTTCGTCTGCGCCGGGCGGACCACATCGTGCCATTTGTCGATGTACTGAACACAGTACATGGGACGGCCAGGGCGGCGTCGGTAGCGAGGTGGGACTCGGTAGATGGTTGACGGACTGCTAAGGCACTTTGGCCGGTCATCAACCGGAGGAGGATGAGGGAGTTGCTAGTGTTCGATAAGAGGTCGATGAGTACTTTGACAGGAGTCATAACCGGACACTGTGCAATAGGCCGCATGGCGGCGCGCATGGGGATACCGCACAATGACTTCTGTAGGAGTTGCCTCGATGAGGATGAGGAGGAGACTATTGAGCACTTGCTGTATTCCTGTCCGGGTCTGCAGAGCCGTTGGCTCTCCTTTCTGGGTCGCCGTTTCTTCTGTGATCTGGGTGAACTTGGGAACGAACATCGGGTATGTCTCCTGAGGTTTGTTGAGGGAACAGGATGGTTCCGACGGGGGGTGCCACAAGTTTCGGTGTAGGTAGGTCCGTGCTTGCGTAGAAAAGGGCGCTTCTTCACCTCCCGCTCGGGTTTCTCCACTCCTCCTGCCTTTTTCTTTTAGTTCGAGGTCTCACATTTCCTCTTTTCTCCCCTTTCTTTCTCTAGGGTACCACTATGGGCCAAACTGGCCTCCGAGTGAACTCACGTTTGGTGGGTAACCCATTCAACCTAACCTAACCTAGCCATATCCGTCCGTCTGTCTGTTGAAATCACGCTACAGTCTTTAAAAATAGAGATATTAAGCTGAAACTATCCATAGATTCTTGTTTTGTCCATAAGCAGTTTAAGTTTGAAGATGGGCTATATCGGACTTTATATTGATATAGCCCTCATATAGACCGATTTGTCCGATTTTGCTGAAATATAGGATAGTGAGTTGTGTTGGGCCCCTTGATATCCATCTTTGGTTTGGCCCAGATCGATCCAGATTTGGATATAGCTGCCATATAAACCGATCCTCGATTTAGGATCTTAGGCCCACAAAAGCCACATTTATTATCCGATTTTGCTAAAATGGTGAGTTGTGTAAGGTCCTTCGATATTCTTCTTCAATTTGAAGACGGTCGGATGAAAATTGCGACCTGAAGTTTGTACACAAATTAACATGGACAGACGGACAGACCGACAGACAGACGGACAGAAAGACGGACAGAAAGACAGACAGACAGATAGACGGACATAGCTAAATCGAATCAGAAAGTGATTCTGAGTCGATCGGTATTCTTGTTAATGGGCCTATCTCTCTTCCTTTTGGGTGTTACAAAAAAACGCACTAAGTTATAATACCCTGTACCACAGTAGTGGTGTAGGGTATAAAATATCAGTGCAGCTGCCCAATCTTAAACTTTTAAAATATGCACTGCATTCAATCGAAAGGTTTTGATAAGTTGTGTATGCCACCAATGTGGAGTATATTTGAAGTTAAGTTATACCCATGAAATCCTAGAAGTTTAGGTTATAAATATAAGTAAACTTGTATTCTGTGTACTGTAGAAGCCACAGCGGAGCGAGCTTAGGTGGGCTAATTTGTCAGAATTTTGGTATGCAGAAATTTTGTATTTTGTTATTCCAAAAACCACGAAATAAGTACCACACATTTCGTTCGAGTATTTTGGATACCGGACTCCCTGTGGACATGCCTTTTACTAAAGGTATGGTAGTTTTTCAAAAAATGGCCCGAAGAACACTTCAAGATTATGGGCAAGGCAGAATTGTCTCGCATTATGTCCTTCATGAGAGGTCTCTGTATTATCCATTTCAGTAGATATCATATTATTATCATATGTTCTGTAGGACATTTCCATTTGATCACAAATTGAAATCTCCCAAACACAGTGCCCATTTGCCAGAGCTCACTGGTGGTAAGCGATTACTCGCTGGCTTTATTAGAGACATAAATTTTTTAATTTCAATACAATCAGCATTTCAGGAATGGCAGCAGAGCAGACACTGACGACGAGATTATATATGACAGCATTTAATGATTGATTGCTACTACCAGCTGCATGGGAGATCATACATTTTCGACAGAATCCGTGCAAAAGTTTACAAAAGTCGTGCAATGGCCTTGCAAGGAGCTGACCTGCAAGGAGATAAATACATATTTATTATTAATTGTTCAGATTTATAAGGCCACTGGGAGCTACTCAAGTTGGTTGAACGTTTTTCGATTTTTTTTTATTTATTTATTTTTTTTTTTTTTTCAAACAAAAGGCTTTAGTTATAAGATATCTTGTTTGCTAGCGATTGCTTCCATTTCTATATCAAATTAAAATGGACTGAATTAATTTAAATAATTTTCGTAAAGGCATTAATCATTTCGAACAATAAAGCAATAAATGACAACATATAATTAACCGCATTAGTAAACACAAAAGCCGCCATCGCACACACACACATAGAAACGAAGCGAACGCAGAGGAAATTAAATGAAACGAAAGAAGCTATCTGATGAAATAAATCAAAACTCACCAAAAACGGAGACCAACATTTTGCATTCTAAGCTTCAGATGGCACTGGCATGCGAACAAATGAAATCATGGCGTACAGGTATTATATGCGGCGAGGTTAAAGTAGTTTTTTTTTCCTTTCCTCTTGCTAATCCTCCAACACACTTGCCTCTACACATGTCTGGGGTCACACTTATCTGGCGGTGTGATGGCAATCACAATGACGACAATGCCGATGATGATGTTATACATCAAATGTTTTATTAATTAGTTGGCCATAACATTTAGAGGGAGGGGGAGGGGGTTTTCGCATGCATAAAATATGGATTTTAAATTGGCAACGAGACTCAGCAGTAACCACAAAAAGCAACCCAGCAACCCAATGCCCCATAAAAAAAGGCAATAAGCCACAAACACTATTCCTTAGCCCATTTCGAGACTGAACACACCACAACAGAAAAAAGACAAAACAAAACAAATTGGCTTTAAGGGTAATGTCAATAAAACATTTTGTTTGCAAATCCAATGAAAACATCATGAAAGCCATTATTAAATGTCACTTTATACATAAAAGAAAATAAGGCGAAAAAAAAATCACCCTGGGGACCGTCATCATTATGTACAATCTGGAAAGGTAACAAAGTTAGCAAAAGGCTAATGATTTGAATAGAAGGCAACAAATGATATATACATACGACTGAAGGATGAGGGAGCTAATGTGAAATCTTCAGGAGCATATATTAAACATGCCGGCCAAAAAAAAAAATAGAAAAACACTTAATTTATGAATACATATTTTGGGAACACTTTGCATTTTATCTAATTTAAAAAAAAAAATATAATCAAAGACTGCTCAGCTTATATGAAATTTGATCCTTCTAGAGCCTCAGAAAGACTCTTCAAAGAATCCACGTATAGCGAATGGCATAGATGTCTTATGATTCTTCCCAAGTTTTAGTCAATTCTGAAAAATTGAATCTCCAGAAATCCCAAGATCTTAAAAGGCTTCCATATGGCCTATTTGTGTTCCCTTAAAGTCTTTCAACAATGAAAAGAGTTTTTGTGATATATTAACCTGTGTGACAGACAGTCCGATTTCTAGAATTGGTATTTCGAGGTATTGATGTTGAATATGATTGGGCAGAAGAGTGCGAATTGGATATGCTTATTCGGTAAAGAGTAGTTTTTAGACCCTTACCCTTGGGTAAAAGTAGTTTTTTACCCTTTGCCATGGGGAAGGGTAGTTTTTACCCTTCTCCTTGGGTAAAAGTAGTTTTTGTACCCTTTCCATTGGGAAACGATAGCTTTTATAGCCTTTGTCTTGTTGGGGAAGGGTAGTTTTGGTATCATTTGCCTTGGGGAATGGTAGTTTTGTACACTTTTCTATTGCGGATAGGTCGTTTTTGTAACCTTATCCTTGAAGAATGGTAGTTTTGTACCCTTTTCTGTTGGGGAAGGGTCGGTTTTGTACCCTTTGCCTTGGTGAAAGATTGTTTGTGTACCCTTTGCTTAGGGTAGGGGTGGGGTAGTTTTTGTACACTTTGCATTGGGGAAGGATAGTTTTGGTATCCTTTGCCTTGGGGTAGGGTAGTTTTTCTACCCTTTTCCTTGGGGATGGGTAGTTTTTGTAATCTTTTCCTTGAGGAACGGTAGTTTTGTACCCTTTTATTTTGGGGAAGGGTAGGTTTTGTACCCTTTGCCTTGGCGAAAGATTTTTTTTTGTACCCTTTGCTTAGGGTAGGGTAGTATTTCTACCCTTTACCTTGGGGAACGGTAGTTTTGTAACATTTTCTTGTGGGCAGGGGTAGTTTTTGTAACCTTTTCCTTGAGTAACGGTAGTTTTGTACCCCTTTTTTTGGGGAATGGTAGGTTTTTTAACCTTTGCCTTGGCGAAAGATTGTTTTTGTACCCTTTGCTTAGGGTAAGGGTAGGGTAGGGTAGTTTTTGTACACTTTGCCTTGGGGAGGGATAGTTTTGGTATCCTTTGCCATGGGGAAGGGTAGTTTTTGTAACCTTTTCCTTGAGGAACGGAAGTTTTGTACCCTTTTCTCTTGGGAAAGGGTAGGTTTTGTACCCTTTGCCTTGGCGAAATATTGTTTTGGTATCCTTTGCTTTGGTAAATGGTAGTCTTTGTAACCTTTCCCTTAGGGAGGGTAGTTTTTTTAACATTTCCCTTGGGGAAAGGTAGTTTGGTATCCTTTTTATCGAGAAAGTGTATCATGGTATACTTTTCATCGAGGAAGTTTATTTTGGCACCCTTTTCACCGAGAATGCGTAGTTTTGTACTCTTTTCCCTTGTATTTTTTGTGCTCTTTCCTTTGGGAAAGTGTAGTTTTTGTACACTTTCCCTTGGGGATAGTAATTTTCTGAACCTTTTCAAATGAAAATTTACCTATGAACATTCCATTAACGAAAAGAGGCAAACCTTTCACAAATTTATTTTAAGCTCAATGATAAGAGGCCTTCATTTTATAAACAAGTACGAACGGCGCGACGCATGGCGACATCATTTGGGGAGAAGTTTTTACATGGCATAGTACCTGCTACAATTCAATCCCAGACGTTCAGCTTCATAGGCGGACATGGCCGCCTATGGTGGCCTGCCTTTGAACAGGGAAAGGTAATTTTTGTATCCCTTTGTCAAGGAAGGGAAACATTTATAGCCTTTTGTTCAGGGAAGGATAGTTTTCGTATCCTTTTTATCGGGGAAGCGTAGTTTTTCCACTTTTTTCATGCAGGAAGGGTAGTTTTGATTTCATTGCATCAGGAAAGGGAAGTTTTTGCACCATTTGCATCGTGCAGGGATATTTTTTGTATCCTATTTATGGGCAAGTGTAGTGTCGTACTCTATTTATCCGAGAAGAATGGTTTTTGTACTCTTTTCATCTGGAAAGGCTTGTTTTTGTAAGCTTTTTATCGAGCAATGGAGGTTTCAGTACCTTATTCATCGATGAAAGCTGTCTTTTCTACCTTTTCCATCAAAAAAAAATTGATTTTTCTACCCCTTTCATCGAAGAAAGGTTGTTTTTCTACCCTTTTCATGAAAGAAGGGTACTTTGTCTACCCTTTTCATCGAACAAGGAGGTTTTTACCCTATTCGTCGCAGAAGGATGGATTTTCTACCCTTTTAGTCGAAGAAGGGTGACTTTTTTGCCCTTTTCGCCGAAGACGGGTTGTTTTTCTGCCCTTTTCATGGAAGAAGGGTAATTTGTGGATTTTCTACACTTTTAGTTTAAGAAAGGTAGTTTTCTGCCTTTTTCGTCGAAATAAGGTGAATTTTGTACCTTTTTAATCTACGAAGTGTGTTATACATTATTAAGCTCCAAATTTTAGCTCAATACGAAAAAGGATATGTCTTTTAGAGCTGAAGGAGTTTAATCAGCATGTAAACAAAACGCTAGATTTTGTTAAACCGATAACGATCAAGTAGCCGGTGAAATGATTTTTAGATGTTTTTATACCCTTTACTGCGTTATACTTGATACAATGTCCGATGATCTAGGCAATGTGGATTACACCCTGCCTGATAAAAAGTACTGTACCACTATTCCTGAAAGAACCGATTGGAACTACAATATCCCTGATATTAAAAGTTACATAGACTTCTACACGGATGGTTCCAAACTAGACGACGAGGTAGGCTTTGAGGTTTATTTTGAAAACTAAAACTGGTCATATCGAAAACGTTATCCCACTACAGCAATGTGTATCAAGCGGAGATCTTTGCAATTAAAGCAGTGGTGGAATGGCTAAGGTGTAATGACATAATGGCAACTGGCATAAATATCTTCTCAGACAGCCACTAAATCCCTGGAAAACGTATTTCTTAATTCAAAAACCGCCCTCGATAGCCGCAGATCTCTCAACGAGATGGCTGAACAGTTCAATATTCACCTGTTCGGGGTGTCGGGCCACAGAGATATCGCAGGAATTGTAAAGCGGACGAGCTTGTGAGATCAGGTACACTTTTCAGGGATACTGGATACTGTGGGTATGCCTCTAGCGACATGTAAGCTAAGTTTTCAGGACCAGGCTCGAGGACAACGAATGATTGATGGTCGCAAACAGGGGGCTATGAGCATTCCAAAATTATGTGACTTGAAGAGGTCTACCGCATTGCTGCCACTGGCTAGAAAATGGCGTCTCAGTCACAGTGTCCGTCATTACAGGGTAGATTTCCAGTAACGACTTTTGCCAAAGCTGTGAGGACGTCGAGGAAGAAGAGACTATAGAATATCTGCTGTGTGTGTATCCCCCACTGGAAGTCTGAAGGAATACCACTTTAGGTTCTCATTTCTTTGAGAACTTGTCTGATTTAGCGGATCTGAATCGTCGCAAGGTTTTGGACTTTGTAAAACGATCTGGATGGCTCAATGGTAGGAACTAGAAGGTATCTTCCTTTTCTTGTTCCTGTGGTATCACAATAGACGAAATCGTCTGAGTGAGTCTGATGTCAGACTGCCATTTTAACCTAACCTTCAACCACAATAGAATGGGAGTTTACTTACCTTGTCAATCAGTTTGCAAGCTTTCTAACTTTCGAAGGAGTAGCCGCTTGAAATGTTATACAAATACTTCCTAATAGAGTAGTTCGGTTAGGAGTGTAAATTGGCCGAATCGTTCCATGTTTAGATTTAGCTCCTTTATAAACCGAAATCACGATTGGACTTCTTGTGGCGCTAGACTTTCAGCATCCGTCCCAAGTATAGTTCAAATCGGTCTTTATTAAGGTGTAACTTTCACATGTAAATCGATGTCTTGCTTGAGGGCGTAATAATTATCCCATTTAGATGAGTTTTTGATGATGGTTGTTGTTGTTGTAGCAGAGTGTTGTACACTGAGGGGTCAGCCCTTGCCGTTCAAAGACTCCATCGGGCCAATCCGGTACGTACAACCGGCTGCCATGTGATATTGTTTTTGTATGGCCATTACAATCCAAATTGGTTTTTAACCTGATATAGCTTCCACCTTAACCGCAGTATTTGTTTGAGCAAAACAGTTCAAAAACTTGCATAATGTTATCCATGGAATAGGGTACATAAGATTCGGTCGCCCAGCCTAACTTAACTTGATCCTAAATGAGAATCATATGCAAAGCTCCAATTTTCAAAGGTTTTCAGCACCACTTTTTATGTTTAATTTAAAGAAATTCAATCAGAAAAGGGCATATATGCCATGGCAGATCTCATTGTTAATTAATGAAAGGTTAAGCACATAGTTTGCAAAAATATTTTCAACACGTTTACAAAAATTTTACCTACCTGCTAAAACTTTTATTATAATGTCATCTAAACATGCACTCCGACATTGGAGAACTTGTGCTGTTATATAATTTTTCAAAAGACTGTACTAAAAAAATTAAGCTTTAAGACTGGTACTCGTACTTTACGGATGTTTTCCTTTTTTTTATTATTATAATTCCCTTTTAAACATTTTGAATGTATATCCAAATCTTTAATATCACTAAAAACAATACCGACTAGTTTCCAATAATTTCCCTCTCTTTTGTTTAAATGCACTTAGTTTTGAATGGTTTTATTGTCAAGGTGAAATGTAAAATGCATAGGGAGGCAGTGAATACTTCCACATACCCAAACACACACACACAATTATACGCTGATGATATTCCAATGCGATGATATTCTCTTTATGGGGTCCCAAGTCACTGTAATAAATCCCCTAGTTATGTCCCTGTCTCTCTCTTTCTCGCAAGGGAAATATCATACCCATCAAGCCAAACAACAACATATAAAGAGTTGTACTGTGTGCGTTTGTATTCAAGGTCATTCCATAACAAATTCTGGTTGTTTTGTTTTACAAACTCTCGCACTGTGCCTTAAATGCAGTTCTCTATGGCTCTCTCTCTCTCTCTTTGACTCACACACATGCACCACTACAAAAGCCAAAGTGAATAAAGTGTCCCTACACTGCAAAACTGGCAACCCCATATGCTTGAAGGTGGCATTTCTTACACTAAGGCCTGCAATTTCGTATGGAAACTGAGTGGTGAGGAATTGTGCTCTCAGAGAGCCTGAAAGAAAATCAATATTTTTGCCATTTCACACAGAGAACTTGGTTAGCATCATAACAGACCCAGTTATGTATTAGTGAGTGTTTGTGCAAAACCAAAACTTAATTTTGTTGCTTGGCTTTAAATTGTGTTCTCGTTAGAGTGTGTGTGTGTGTGTATGTGTCTTCATGGCTTAAAACTAGGTCGTTGAGCTGTTCGGTTTTCATATTTCGTTTAGCCGACAAAAGGATTTAATTTTGCACTAGCACACTATCTCTTTCTCTCTCTCTTTCTCTCATTCATACGCAACCATGCTCGCATTGCCCCCACACTGACTATTTTTCATTTGTTGCTGCATAATTTTAGGGAGCAACTGTACTATTTTGTTGTTGCCTTGCACTATTTCGAGACCCTATTTTGCCGGTACACCGAAATAAAAGCGCGAGCTTTGCATTCAATTATGGTTAAGATATACCGGCATTTGACAGTGCGCATGTCAAGAGGTCATGTTTGTTTATTGATCCCCTTGCTGCACCTACATAGCAAGAAGACCACTTTTTTCCCATAGGGAATTTTTTTAAACACACACACGCACAGACCATGTTTTATTTATATGTGAAAAAAAAAAATCTTTTACATTTTCGAGTGAACATTTTGAGTAGTCAAATATTTTGCTGCTGTTGCTACTTTTTCTTATTCACCATACCACTTCTATGAAAAAATCTATATTTAGAGAAAACGTGAGGCAAACCAAGGACAAAAAAAAACACAAAAATTTAAATTTTATGAAATTAGTTGGTTTGCTGATTTAATTATATAGTTGTAGGGGCGATATTATAGAATTTGTGGTTTGATAACATTTGGCTAATTTTGTTTTAAATTATTTTGGAAATTGGGAACTGTATTTTGGAGGAAGCCACAGAACTTAAAAATAATACGTTTAAACCCAGAATGTCTAACAAAATAATGTTCATGCAAAATTTCAAAATTTGCCCATGAACATTCCACTAAGGAACAGGGCAAACTTCTCACATATCAATGAGTGCAGTCCAATTCAAGTTTAAGCTCAATGATAAGAGGTCTTCCTTTTACAGATGAGTCCGAACGGCGTGCAGCAGTGCGACACCTCCTTGGAGAGAAGTTTTACATGGCATATTACCTCACAAATGTTGCCAGCATTAGGAGGGGAAAGCCTCCGCTGGAAATTTTTTCTGATGGTCTCGCCACGATTCGAACCCAGGCGTTCAGCGTCATAGGCGGACATGCTAACCTCTGCGCTACGGTGTTCATGCTCTCAGAGGAATAGTCAAAGCAAAAGGTAGTCATATTGAGCAAATTTCAATGGATTCTGAAATTTAGATTACTTTCATAAATTTTTGTCATTTGAATCAAAACAAGTAAAAGCGCGTTAAGTTCGGCCATGGACCGCATGGAATAAGTTCTTAGATTACTTTTTCAAATATATAGGATCTCGATCAAGTTATGGACCGTACTTTTCATGGCTATTTAAAGTCATAAGAACAACGTTTAAAACGTCAGCCAACTCGGATGGTAGTTACGCCCCTTAGAAACTCACTAAGTTAAATCGGGCGATCGGTTTATATGGGAACTGTAAGAAAACATAGACCGATATGGCTCATTTACAATCTCAACCGAACTACACTAATAAGAAGTTTTACTTCTTCGACAGTTAGCATGCTTTCAACAGACAGACGAACAGACATGGCTAAATCGGCTAAGAATTTCTCAGATCAACATTTCGATGAGTTAATGACGGAGTTAGTTTACCCCAATCCTATGTTGGAGGACATAAATTAAACAAGCAAAAGCGTCCTAAGTTCAGCCGGGCCAAATGTTACCCACTACCATGAATTCCGCTAAAAATGTACCCTTTTTAACTGAGTTTTTATTCAAATTATTTCGGAAGTCATATCGGGATATCGGTACTTAGGAGGGACTTTATCACCATATTGACCAATTCGAATTAAAACTTGGCACTGATATTGCAAGTCATACTTGACATAAATGTTGGAAGTCATAACTCAAATTTCAACCAAATCGGATGAAAATTGAGGCTTTTAAGGGCTGAAGAAGTTAAATCCGGGGAACGGTTTATATGGGGGCTATATCTATTCATTGACCGATTCAGATCATACCTGGCATCTATGTTGGAAGTCATAGCACAAGTCTTCGTTCTAAATTTTAGCCAAATAGCATGGAAATCGCGGCTTGAGGCTCTCAAGAAGTCATATCAGGATATTGGTACTTAGGTGGACTTATATCACCATATTGACCGAGTCGGATAAAACTTGGCACTGATATTGTTGGTCATAAGATAGACCGATTTGGATCATACTTGACATAAATGTTGGAAGTCATAACTCAAATTTCAGCCAAATCGTATGCAAATTGAGGCTTCTAAGGGCTGAAGAAGTAAAATCCGGGGATCGGTTTATATGGGGGCTATATCTAGCACAGACCGATTCAGATCATACTTGGCATCTATGTTGGAAGTAATAGCACAAGTCTTCGTTCTAAATTTTAGCCAAATAGGATGAAAGTTGGGGCTTTTAAAGTCTCCAGAAATCAAATCCGCTGATCGGTTTTTTTTTCTATAATCGGAGGAAAATTGAGGCTTCTAGGAGCTCAAGAAGTCAAATCGGGGGATCTGTTTATATGGGGGCTATATCCAAATCTCAACCGATTATGAACAAGAAGTATCGTTTTAAACGTTTGACCACTATCGTGATTTCGATAGACGGACATGGCTAAGTAGACTCAGAATGTCGAGACGCAGATCAATATTTCGACCTTTTACAAACGAAATAACCAAATTACTATACCCTCATGGTAATGGGTATTAAAATATTTTCAAACAAAAAATGTCGTCATTTAAATTGGTAACACTTAGTGTCAGTTACCCTGTGTATAATGAAAATGTTTTTTGTTTTTTTTCTTTCTGAGCCATTTTTCGATTGCCTGCCTCTTTATTTGATTTTATCGAATTTCTTATCAGTAACATTAATTTTAAATCAATCATCTTTATTGGCCCATACTCCAAAGGATAAAGATCAGGGCAAGTGGGCCGACAACTACAACAACAATAATGTACAAAAAAAACAAACAACGAACATTAGCATTATTATCACACTTCAAAAAAAAAGGAAAACAGAAAAAAGGACATTCAAACAAACGATACAACACCGACAAAACTAAACTAAACACCAATGAGTTGATACTTCAAGGCCAAAATGGCCATTAACAAACGCACGCTCACAACATTTACACAGTAATACTCTTCCCGAGCTTACCCATCCACCTTTTTTTGTGTATTTGCCCAAGGACTTCTCCACCCCGAAAAATAAAAAAATACACAAACAAGAAAAAAAGATGTCATATGGAAATAATATAGCCTTTGGTGTTGTTCCTCCCAATGGTTGTAGCAAACAGCAGCTGCTGAGTTGCTGTTGCTACTGTTGCTGCTAAATGATGATGAATTTCCTTTGAATTTCTGCTGGCACTGTTGGTTCATATTGCGTGTCTGATAGAAATCGATTGAATTGTTGTGGAAAAATATTTAATTTGCATAAATTGTATTTTGTTGTTGTTAGTTAGTTAATTACGCAAAACCTTGAACACTTCATTCACTTTTCCCTTTGACTTTTGGTGTTTGTTGTAACTTCTTCGTCGTGCGATTCAAAGGACATGTATAAGCCTTATGACCGTTTTCATATTAAATTTATTGTTGGCTAAAGCTTAGTCGAGCACAAAATTTAAACATGGCTAACGAAAATAATGGGTAATTTTCAAAGAATAAATAAGCTAGAATTTTTAAAAGAGAACTAAATATTTAGGGGCTAACTCCCATTCTGTTGGTATATTAGTAAAAGTGATGAATTTCATTTCGCTTATATCTGCTATGCAACAAAAAATAAAAAATTCAATCACTACGAGAAATCTGTCCTTTACACAGAGGAACTGTTTGATTATAAGAAACTTGCAGTAAAAATACGTATGCGTAATATAGACCAGAGCAAGGTAACGACAGGATTCCGCTAGTATTCTATAGCTTAGGAAGGGTATCTGTGTCTGGGGCTGTGAATATATTTCTGCGTTAGATGACTGTGCCGCCGAAGTGGTTTTGTGTTAGGTGACTGAGACCGCCGAGTGTTTCTGGAACCTCGGTGTTCCAGGGTGGCACTATGCACCTGTTTAAGCTCCTTCTTTATTCTTATGCCAGCTGCAGACTGGTTACCTCGGTAACCACGATTTCTGGGTTCTTAGATGGAGGTCGTATCCGTTTTGTTGTCCCGCTTGGACGTGCGGCTATATGTGTTTATTGCAGGTCTAAAAAGCCGTTCATGTTCCCCGCTTAAGAATTGGCTAAATCGCCGTTATAGTTCATTGACCTATCCACTGATTTCGAGTCCAAATTCGCTGAGGTAGTTTTCCAACTCCTCCTTACGTAGGCTAATGTGGTTTTGCCTCTTGTCGTGCTTGAATAAACAGTTTAGGGTTTTTAATATTTTCCTGCGGTAGTTTGCTTCTCCGTTTAGGTCCTTGCTCGGGCGCCACTGTAGCCAATACTTTGTTTTTTTTTGCTATTCCATAACGCCCAGTTATTCTCTTAAAATGTAGTCATCTTAATTACTGTTTTGCCTCTTGTCATGCTTGAATAAACAGTTTATAGTTTTCCATACTTCCCTGCTGTAGTTTGCTTCTCTGTTTAGGTCCTTGCTCGGGCGCCATTGTAGTTGATTCTTTGTCTTTTTTGTTATTGCATAACGCCCAGTTATTCTCTTTAAATGTAGTCCTCTTTATTACTGTTTTGCCTCTTGTCGTGCTTAAATAAACAGTTTATGGTTTTCCATACTTCCCTGCGGTAGTTTGCTTCTCTGTTAAGGTCCATGCTCGGGCGCCACTGTAGCCAATACTTTTTTTTGTTTGCTATTCTATAACGCCCAGTAATTCTCTTTAAATGTAGTCCTCTTTATTACTGCAAATGAATTTTAATTTCATATTTATTTTTGTTTCCACTGTAGGAACCCTGTTTTGCTATGTATAGCCCACTAACTACCCATAAATTATTGTCAATTTTTCACTCAATATAATATTTGCTTCCTTCAACTCATATTTGATTTTGTTGCCTTTGTCCGGGAGTAGCAGTTAGTTCAGGCCACCTATTAACTAAGCGACTAAAAATATACCAAACATACGAATCAACAAAGGCGACTAATGCATGGTAATGAGATATCATGTAGAGATTTAGCAATAAATCCCACGAAGATTTACACGACTCATGTGATTAATCTTATCTTTCTTTAAGTCTTAGTATGGATAATCCATTATTTGTTGCTTAAGCTTCAATGGTTATTAATCACCAATAATTGCATCATTTTTCTTTCTTCTTTCTATTTTTAGGTAAGTTCATGTGGACAAAAAAAGGAAACCATTGCCTGTGAGTCAAAAGTCTCAATAGTGAACATCGAATAAAGAGTTATAGATTTTTGAATCTTATACAAACAGAAAAAGTATCAGCAAGTAAAAGACGAGTCTGGGAATCCATTAAAAGAAAGTGTTAATCACGATATATATCGGGTTTTCTAATCAAGAGTGGAAAACTTTTTTTTTTAATACACAGACTTTTTGAGATATATCGAAATCTTTATTATCGGCTTGAAGTACTATCAAAACATTTATGAATCGAACTTGAATTTGTTCATATGGCCACTGCGAATACGTTGGTATATAACAATAGGTTAAGCCCAATTTCCGATGACTTTGCTAGAGCGATAGATATTTCCCGTTCAATATTGGTTCTGAGCTCTTCCTTCATCATCGGCTTTTAGGCATAGACCAATGACTTGACATAGCCCCAAAGAAAATAGTCTAGAGTCGTCAAAAAGCACAAACTAGACACCCAATCGACTGATCTATATTTTGACATAACACTCTCATTAGACTAACTCTCCAATAAATTAATTGTAACGTGTGCTGTGTGGCATTTGGCATCCTCATGTTGAAACCACAAGTCGTCTAGGTCCATATTTTCGAATTCAGGCCAAAAATAATCATTGAGCATAATGCGGTAGCGCTGCCTATTCACTGTTGCTCTGACGATTGGCATCATCGACAAGAAGTATGGCCTAATGACTTCGCCAGCATGCAAACCGCACCAAACCGTAATTTTTTGTGGATGAAGTGTTGATTCGTGAACCACATGTGTATTTTCACCTGACCAATAACGCATTCTTTGCTTATTGACAAAAAAAAAGAGCCTTGTCACTGAAGATGATTTTGCTTTTATTTGTCTCTTAAATTAGCAGTCACCGACTCCAGATTTGTATGTGAAATAGATAAAATCTCAACGAATTTTAGCATTGAATTGAAGACATTAATTGGTAAAGTGGGGTTTGTAGAGACTTAATAGACAAAAAAAAATAATCGAAATTTTGTGGATTTTCAACATATGTATACCCTACACCACTACTGTGGTTTAGGGTATTATAACTTTGTGCATTTGTTTGTACCACCCAGAAGGAAGAGAGATAGACCCACTGATAAAGTATACCGATCGACTCAGAACCACTTTCTGATTCGATTTTGCTATGTCCATCTGTCTGTCTGTCCATGTTAATTTGTGTACAAACTACAGGTCGCAATTTTCATCCGATCGTCTTCAAATTTGGTAGGGGCATGTATTTCGGCCTAGAGACTAAGTCTATTGAAATTTCAAAAAAATCGGTTCAGATTTGGATATAGCTCCCATATAAAGGGTGATTTTTTTGAGGTTAGGATTTTCATGCATTAGTATTTGACAGATCACGTGGGATTTCAGACATGGTGTCAAAGAGAAAGATGCTCAGTATGCTTTGACATTTCATCATGAATAGACTTACTAACGAGCAACGCTTGCAAATCATTGAATTTTATTACCAAAATCAGTGTTCGGTTCGAAATGTGTTCATTCACCGTTCAGCGATGAGGCTCATTTCTGGTTGAATGGCTACGTAAATAAGCAAAATTGCCGCATTTGGAGTGAAGAGCAACCAGAAGCCGTTCAAGAACTGCCCATGCATCCCGAAAAATGCACTGTTTGGTGTGGTTTGTACGCTGGTGGAATCATTGGACCGTATTTTTTCAAAGATGCTGTTGGACGCAACGTTACGGTGAATGAACACATTTCGAACCGAACACTGATTTTGGTAATAAAATTCAATGATTTGCAAGCGTTGCTCGTTAGTAAGTCTATTCATGATGAAATGTCAAAGTATACTGAGCATCTTTCTCTTTGACACCATGTCTGAAATCCCACGTGATCTGTCAAATACTAATGCATGAAAATCCTAACCTCAAAAAATCACCCTTTATATGTTCGTCCGATTTGCAGTAATACTGCAATTGAAATGGTCATTTGTTAACCGATTCTCTCGAAATTTGGCAGGAAGGACTTTCTTACGACTCTCGACATTACTAGGGAATTTCATAGTAATCAGCTCAGATTTGGATATAGCTCCCATATATATGTTCGTCCGATTTGCAGTAATAATGCAATAAAATGGTAATTTCTCAACCGATTCCCTCGAAATTTGGCAGAAAGGATTTTCTTAGCGCTCTCGATATTACCAGGGAATTTCATAGAAATCGGTTCAGTTGTAGATATAGCTGCCATACATATATATATCGCCCGATTTTCACTTCTGTGTTTACTGCAAGCTCATTTATTGACCAATCTTGTCAAAATTTTGTACAGCTCTTTCCCCGAAGACCACCGCAATATCTAAGAAGTTTGCTAGAAATCGGTTTAGATTTAGATATACCTCCCATATATATGTTTGTCCGATTTTGAAAAATATTGCAATAAATGCTCACTTGTTAATCGCGCTATTTCATCATTTCAGAAAATGATATTGGTAGGCTAGAGGATGCGTGGAAAACTACCACACATGAGATCATAAATTCAAAACACCACGGCAGTGGCAAAATTAATAAAATTTGTTTTTAGGGTAATAAATAGTACAGACAGCGACAGAGAAAAAACCAAGAGTAAGTCAAAGCAGTTTACGAGCGAGAAGAAGCAATCGCGCGAGCCAAACAAAGAAAATAAAACCACCACCGCACCGAAGTAGTGCAGCAGCAAAGCACATGATGTGGTTGGGCTAATGGTTTTTTTGTTATGCTCATAAATATATTATTGTTGTTGTTATATGTTGGCTTTCAAGATTCAAAATAATTTGTTGCAGGAAAATTAACAAATTTTCTCGTTGTCTTTTCATCAAAAGTTGTTGTTTTTCAAAATAATTTTTATCTGTGTAAGAGTGCGTTCACAAATTAAACTCAAAATTATCAAAGCCTTATTGGGAAAACCTTAATTTACGTCTATCAAGCTACTGCAAAGTTGAAATCGTGGATTATGCCCGCATATTTCATGTTTCTGGAGTCAAGTTCGAGGACGAACATATCGACGGGAAAGGTCGATATGTTGACTACGAGGGCCTAGTTAAAGGGCTCTTAGTCGAATTATAATTCTACCGTAAGGGCGACGAAAATACCATGGTGAAATTGTGATGGGAGAAGGCCAAGGAAATCGAAGAACAAACTACACAAATTGGGAGAAAACTGCACTTTATAGGGTCCACCACCGATTTTTTTTCATTTTTGAACCCCCCGCCCCCTATCTTTGACCTCAGGAACAGGAATCAGAAGTCCGATTTGATGGACACCTGGACCCCCCTTGGGACCAAAACCTCTTCTTGGGAGGAAGTGGTTCAACCTAAGCATTATGGGTATAAAATAAAAGGTATGATCGAGTAGATTACGAAAAGGCAAAAATATGTTTAAAAATTGAGCCCGGGAAGAACCTAAGCGGACTTGAAAATTGTTTAAGCCGTGTAACATAACTAAACATTTTTCTTTCAGAGCTTAATTTCTTTTTTATACCCTCCACTATTGGATGGGGGTATACTAATTTCGTCATTCTGTTTGTAACTACTCGAAATATTCGTCTGAGACCCCATAAAGTAAAGTATTCTCGATCGTCGTGACATTTTGTGTCGATCTAGCCATGTCCGTCCGTTTGTACGTCCATCTGTCTGTCGAAAGCACACTGCCTTTCGAATAAATAAAGCTAGCCGCTTGAAATTTTGCACAAATTCTTTTTATTAGTGTTGGTCGGTTGAGATTGGGTCTTGACTTTTTGAGCCTCTAGAGGGCGCAATTCTTATCCGGTTGGAATGAAATTTTGCACGACGTGTTTTGTTATGATATTCAACAACTGTGTCAAGTATGGTTCACTTCATGAGCCTCTAGAGGGCGCAATTCCTATCCGGTTGGAATGAAATTTTGCACGACGTTTTTTGTTATGACGTCTAACAATTTTGCCAAGTATGGTTGAAATCGGTTCATAACCTAATATAGCTGCCATATAAACCGATCTCGGGTCTTGATTTCTTGAGCCTCAAGAGGGCGTTATTATTATCCGATTTGGCTGAAATTTTGCATGACGTATTTTATTATGACTTTCAATAACTGTGCCAAAAAAGGTTCAAATCGGTCCATAACCTGATATAGCTACCATATAAACCGATCTTGGATCTTGACTTCTTAAGCTTCTAGCGGGCGCAATTCCTATCCGATTTGGCTGAAATTTTGTACGACGAATCCTCCCATGACCATCAAATACGTGTTTATTATGGTCTGAATCGGTCAATAACCTGATACATCTCACATATAAATCGATCTCTCTATTTTACTTCTTGAGCCCCTAAAGGGCGCAATTCTTATTCATTTCACACAGGTCTCCAACATATAATTTAATTGTGGTCCGAACCGGTCCATATCTTGATTTCGCTCTAATAGCAGTGCAAATCTTTTCCTTTATCGTTTTTTTTTTTTTTGCCTAAGAAGAAATGCCGGGAAAAGAACTCGACAAATGCGATCTATCGTGGAGTGTATATAAAATTCGGCCCGGCCGAAATTAGCATCCTTTTACTTGTTTTTTTTTTTTTTTTTGTATATGTTTCGTAGTTTTCTCCCTCGTACCTTTAATTTGATACCCATATTGCTTAGGTTGGATCACTTTCCTTCGTGGTTCTGGGGTCAACCCAATTTACACAACAAATTTCAATGAAATCGGAGGTGCGCCCTATAAAGTGCCTTAACATTGTAGTTAATGTCCTACGAAGCACTTGAATCTAAAATCATAGCAGGGGAACATGACTTCTCGACATTTGTGAGTTTTTCAACCAAGCCCACATGTCCATCTGCTATGGTGGTGGACATAAATATTTAATTTAGCCCACAACTAATTGAAATGCTATACATCTCAAGAGGACGCCCTTCCTTAACTTCATTCAATATTCGAAATTATTAGGTCCATCTAAGCAAACACAGATAAATCACTGTCAACTGTCACTTTTTTAAATGCATGTACTTTCCTGTTTTTGTTCGAATTTTAAAAATAAAGTAAAAACAAAGTTTTTCATTCTTTTGTTTGCTGCCTTTTAACCCACACACCACTCTCCGGTTGCATCCGCTTGTCAGAGAACAATTTTAACTATTTGTTGTCTTTATTGTTTTTTTTTTATTGTTCCTTCTTTTTTTATTTGCTTGCTTGAAATCTTTATTTGCTTCGGTTGTTCTGCTTGCAAAATGCCAATAAGGCGAACGACTAATTCTGCAACATATTTGCAATATGAATAAGTGTTAAAACTAAACACAAAATCACATACGAGCAGGGCGGAGAGATAGAAAACTGGGAGCACTGATTTCAGCACCTGCAGCTGTTCAACTCACTAGCCGGCGATCGGTACATTAGAAATGCTGCCTGAGTGCGAGCAAGTGAGAGAGAGAGAGAGAGAGTAATATCACCACACACTCTGCCATAACTATAGCCAACAGTATTTGACGCCAACCTTCCAGGCGTCCCGTCTCTTGTTGCTACATTGTTGTTGCCAACTATTCGAATCCAGCTCCCGGTTTGGTCCCCTTCCCACGGTTGAGTATCTGAAAGTTGGCCTTGAAATAGGTTGATTGCATTTTAGCGGTCATTGCTACCGGCCACTCATGCACACGCACACCCACTGGCACTCTGCTCCATACTAACACAATTTCTAATCCTCGTCATTACTGCGGCCGCAACAGCAGCAGCAGCAGCAGCAATCATAGACAACGAGCGAACAACAATGCATAGAAAGTCATAAAATATAGAATTTGTTTTACTGAATTTCAGAGACAAAAAAAAACAACAAAAGAGCAACAACAACAGCAATGGCAACATTTTTGCCAAAAGCTGAACCACCAACACCTACCTATCTAGAGATTCTAATTGGTCAGCTAAATGGGCGCAAAGGCATTTTTATCGTTCCTCTTAGTACGGTGGCCCATAATTCTTGGGCTCTCAAGCAAACAAAGACACAAATCACCAAAAAATGACAATTAATTAATCTATGGACTACAATAATATCAACATTTAGACACAATGACGAGATGTGTGTATTGCAACAAAAACAACCGGCGCAAATGTTCAATGATGAATTGTAACAAAAGGCTGACAAATGTTTATAGAAGTGATCAAACCCATTAGCTTTCGTCTTTATACCCCCCACCGAAGGATGGGGGGTATTCCGTATTCCGTATTCATATTCCGTTTGCATATTCCCATATTCCCTATAAAGTATATACAGGGTGGCTGATGAAAGCCGCTACCAAAAAAAAATGTAATAACTTTTTTTCTATTTAATAATAATAATTTAATAATTAATTTAATTAATTAATTTAATTAATAATAATTTAATAATTAATTTAATTAATTAATTTAATTAATAATAATTTAATAATTAATTTAATAATTTAATTTAACATGAATAAAAGAAAAATGTATTCCATACACCGAAAAAAAAATGTAGCAATATTCATCATTGTAGCAATATTCATCAGCCACCCTGTATGTACATATATATTCTTGATCAGAGTAAAAATCTAAAACGATCTAGCGATGTCCGTCCGTCTGTCCGTCCGCCCGTCTGTCCGTCCGCCCGTCTGTCCGTCCGCCCGTCTGTCTGTTGAAATCACGCTACAGTCTTTAAAAATTGAGATTTTGAGCTGAAACTTTGCACAGATTCTTTTTTTGTCTATAAGCAGGTTAAGTTCGCAGATGAGCTATGTCGGATTATATCTTGATATAGCCCCCATATAGACCGATCCGCCGATTTGGGGTCTTAGGCCCATAAAAGCCACATTTATTATCCGATTTTGCTGAAATTTGGGGCAGTGAGTTGTGTTAGGCCCTTTGACATCCTTCTCAATTTCGCCCAGATCGGTTGAGATTTTGATATAGCTGCCATATTGACCGATCTCTCTTTTGGAGCGAAGTTTTACATGGCATAGTACCTCAGAAATGCTGCCAGTTGTGGTTTCCCCTCCTAATGAACAGTTTTTCTGATGGTCTCACCGGCATTCGAACCCAGTCGTTCAGCGTCAAAGGTGGACATGCTAACCTCTGCGATACGGTGGCCTCTTGTAACGTTCACAACTCTTTATTTATGATAATTTGTCATTTGTGGCCCTAAGGGACTTTTCTCGAAGAATTTGCCTATATGACGCTGTAGGTTTACCCATAGATTCCAGCACCCTGGAAGTTGTTAGGTAGTTTCTAGTCTTTCAAGCTCGTCTTCTCTTTCATTCCCTGAGATAACTCTGTTATCCGGCACCCACACACGATAAATTCATTCAACTCATTATGGAATCTGCAGCAGCCGAGGAAGGGTTTTGACTTCAGAAATACACTCTCCAGAGATTTAATGGCAGCCTGCTTGCCTGATTTTTTGCCAGCTATCGTTATGTCAACATTCTTCTGTAATTGTGTAGCCTACTCGATATACCTTGACAACGTTGAGGACTAGTTTGGGCCATCGTTATTCAGCGATATCGCTCTCATACGTACACGGTCCAGATTTTAAAGCTCCAGCCTATACATGTGAGTTGTACTCCATGTTTGGCCTTATGAAAGTGGTATAATTATGGTTAAGAAGATCAGAAGGAGTGAAGTAATTCTTATACCGCTTAAGGAAGCCGAAACACTTGAAAGCTTCTTTTGACACTTCAAATACATGTTTAGCCCAAGGGACATCCCTTGTATTTTCATGCCCAGAACATCAAGAGCTTCTGATTGCTCAACATCTATACCGTTTATAGACAAAGATGATCGTAAAGGGTCAGCAAATCGTTTGTGTGACAACAAACAGCACTGAGTCTTCCGTGCATTAAAATCTACTCGATCCATTCGGCCCCACTCAGAAATGGTCAGCAAATCTTGATAGAGTGTATCATCCATAACCCGCCTCTTGTCGTCAATCTCTCGAAGACTCGGCCTATAGTCGAATGAGTACGAATGACAGAGAAAGAAAGAACAGAGAACAGAGAACAGAACGGAGCCCTGGGGTACACCTGCGGTCCATTTATGCTCATTGGATGAGAACCCATCTACAATATAAGCACTGGTATAGTGCGATCTCTGAGAAAGCTCGAAATAAATCGAACGAAGACACAAGCTTTGATAGTAGTGCACCGTGCCAGATCTTACCAAATACCTTGGACATATCCAAATCCACAACCGCACTCTCACCAAACAGGTGGATTGAGCGACTCCAACGTTCCTACAGAAATGCCATGACCGCCCGTAGAGCGATTTCTGAAGAGCCCATACTGTTGGTCGCTATGAAGGCCAAGGTGGTGATTAACCATGCTCTCCATAACCTTGTAGAGAGAGCGAAGCATATCGCAATTGGCCGGTAATTCGCAGGGTTGTTCGCCGCACCCTTCTTAGGTATTGGCTGAACGTTCGCAATCTTCCAAAGCGCCGGGAAGACTCCCGCACAGTAGGCAAGTTTGAAAAGGTTGCGTAATGAACGAGTAAGCGTCGAAGAACTCTTGCGCAAGACAACTGTTGATATGCCATTCGGGCCCGGGGATTTATTTACGTTTAGATTCTCAAGAACCCATTTAACTTCACGAGTTCGAAAAAATATCTGAGGCATGACGCCAGATATATTTTCGATTAAGGGGAGCAGTTGATTGCTATCCGGCGGGGAAGAGTTCCCTTTAAACCTTGACTTTTTGAGCCTCTAGAGGTTGCATTTGTTATCCGATTTGGCCTAAATTTCCCATAAGGCGTTTTGTTTTGACTTCCAATAACTGTGTCAAGAATGGTTCAAATCGGTTCATAACCTGATATAGCTGCCATATAACTTATCTAGGATCTTGACTTCTTGAGTCTCTTGAGGCAGCAATTTTAACCAATTAAGCTGATATTTTGCATAAGGTTTTCTTTTTTGCTTTCCAATAACTATGCCAAGAATGATGGTGTGCCCAAATCGGTTTATAACCTAATATAGCTGCCAAAGAAATCGATATCCAATCTCGACTTCCTAAACTTTTAGAGGGCGCAATTCTTATGCGATTTCGCTGAAATTTTGCATAGTCTTTTGTTTTGATTTTCAACAGCCGTGCCAAGCATGGTCCAAATGGGTCTATAACCTGGTATAGCTACCATATAAACCGATCGCCGGGTTGACTTCTGGTCCTCTAGAGGGCGCAATTATTTGGCTGAAATTTTAAACGCGATATTTTTTATAATTTCTTGCAGTCGTGACAGGCACGCTCCATCTGTGTCTGTAGATGCATCTCCTATATATTTGAACAAGTTCGGACGGGCCGAACTTTGGATACCCTCCACTCCGGTTAAATGTCTTAATCACCTTTCGTCATAATCCAGAGAAAAATGCATAATTTATAAACCCATTGCAGCTGTATTTTGATAAGGTCCAATTTGGACCAAACTCGGCACGAATGTAGGCTGGTATAATAAATACAATTCACTGTTCAAGTTGTTAAAACAGAATATTGGTCAAAATGTTAGTTATATCAAAATATTGACCGATCTCTACTATTAGGGCACGGATCTCGAAAAGCCTAATAAAGTCAATATGCCAAATTTCATAGAAATCTTATAATAAGTCCGCCTTTTAAGGGCCCCAAGACCTTAAAACGGGATATCGGGATAATGTATCCAAACGAATGTCGTAAAGCCTAGATCCTTGGGCCAAATTTCTGCAAAATCGGTTAACAAATAAGGCTTTAATGGACCCAATACCCTATATAAGGAGATCAGTCTATTTACATGACAGCTATATCCCTATCTTGACTATACTCAGTACGAATGTCGAGAAGCCTAACGCAAAAGTGGTTTTAATGGGTCCAAAACCTTAAATCGAAAGTTCAGTCTATATGGGTGCTCGGATCTGTGCAAAGTTTCAGCTAATTACCTTCATTTTTAAAGCCTGTAGAGTGACCATGATGGTGGTGGTGGGTATAAAAAGTTATTCAAAGATGGATCCATGGTGGATGGTACATTAGATTCGGTCATGCCGAACTTAAACTGGCTATGAACAAAAACAAAAAAGGATCTGTACTAAGTTTCAGCTAATTACCTTCATTTTTAAAGTCTGTAGAGTGACCATCCTTCGGTGGTGGGTATAAAAAGTTATTCAAAGAATATTTCACAATCGATCCATGGTGGATGGTACATAAGATTCGGCCATGCCGAACTTAACGTATTTTTACTTGTTACTTGTTTTTTTAAAGGACAATTTTACTTCCTACAAGGGAAAGTTGCAGTTTTTTTAAAACAAATATTAAAAGTTTAAGATTTGAAATGAAAACAACGAATTTTATTATTTATTATGGTCTTTTGTTATGACTGTTAACAGCCATAACAAGTACGGCTAATATCGGTTCATAACTTGTCATGGTTTCTGTATGAGCCCATGTCCTTAAAATCATTCAAAGCACTTATTAAACGCGATTCATGGAGAAGGGTATTTAAGATTCGATCCGGTGGTTCGATCGGATAAAATATGGATCGATCAAATGAAAGATCTTTCGGAGTAGACTACGGATCTGATATTTAAATTTATCCCCAATGTCTGTGTGGTTAGAGTTTCAACCAGATAATAATATATGGAAAGAAGTATTTGTGAAACCGCACCGCAATGAAAGCAGACTGAAAATTGAGTACGAAACTGGTATCCAAATTTGTATCAAAGTGTTGGGCAGGTCGCATCACTTCACAAAAAAAAACCCAAAACTGGCATGCAGGTCTTCCGAGAAGAGGCCACCTTAGCGCAGAGGTTAGCATGTCCGCCTATGACGCTGAACGATTGGGTTCGAATCCTGGCGAGACCGTAAAAAAAAAATTCAGCGATGGTTTTCCCCTCCTAACGCTGGCAACATTTGTGAGGTACTATGCCATGTGGAACTTCTCTCCAAAAGAGGTGTCGCACTGCGTCACGCCGTTAGGACTCGGCTATTGAAAGGAGGCCCCTTATCATTGAACTTAAACTTGAATCGGACTGCACTCACTGATATGTGAGAAGTTTGTTCCTGCTCCTAAAGCCTATCCTGGCCAGCTAGTAAATCAACATATGCCCTTTCTTTGTATACATTTCTTGTATCGGTTGATTGTGTAGCATTTTCAGGATAGATTCGTTTGAAGCCTTGAGCCCTTGTGAGTTTGGCATAATTACTTCACTCCCTCTTTATCTTGTAAATTAAAGAAAAAGTTTACATTTGACAGTAGTTGCCTTTTTCTGTCACACAATTTTCAATGGATCGCATCATTTTCCCATTTCAAGTACAATGAGCAGCAAGAAGAAAAAAAACCAAATCCCTTTTACTTTTCGCCAAAGACATTGACGTTCCAAAACTGAGGCAATCAAATGTAAATGAACTTCAAAATAAACAAATCACGTTTTGTTTTACATACATTCACTTGCGGATAGGCGGATGGATAGGTTGCTCCAACAAATGACAAAATGAACTGCACATTTAGCATTTGGAATTTCAATTGGACTCAGTCAGTCAGTTGATTCTTGTGTTGTGCTGTGTTTAATCAATACCTACATACATTTGATTTTGAAAACAGCACCGAAAACCAAATTAAAGTAAATTAAATAAATAAAACAAGTTCATTACCTTTTTGGTGACGACAGGCACACGGACAGACAGACAGACTGACTGACAGGGAAACGAGAGACAGGAATCGATAACAGAGGAAGCTTGGCAAGCGCCAAAGCCACACTCAACCCTGACTGGACAAGAGGAGGCGACCGAGGAGGTCGGTTGCATCAAATAAAGTTTATTCAACTACGGAAGTGCCAAAGCCAAAACAGAGAAATGCATGGCTTCGACTTGATGTTATTGACATTCGATTAGAAAGAAGACGATTGTATAACAACAGTAATTATAAATATTTACAGAGCAGCAAATACAACGCAAATACCGAAAACAAGTGTTGACATTATTTTCTGTTATCAGAATTTGTTATTCTAATCATTATGTGGTTGGATGATTTGTGCTACTGTACTATATTTACAACACCCTTTGTTTGGGAAAAATGCTTTGAAATCAAATTCTGATTGGTTCTTGAGATTTGTGACTTATAGTCTTCTAATACGCGCAGAGGAAAGCATGCCCGCCTATGACGCAGAATGCCTGAGTTCGAATCCAAAAAGGGTTCACCATTGGCGTTGAACTCACAGAGTCCATCCTCTACCCAAACTTGGCCATTAGCCGTTTCGTTAACCACCACCCCCTGATGACCCGGAACCTGGGACAATCTAACAACAGCTCCAATCATCCGAGACGCTCCGTGCAACTCACGACAAGCCTCGGCTTCACGTCACCCGCAGCCAGGGACTTCAGCACCGCCGGTCAATCCACATAAATCGTGACAGTCTGAGAGGGCCGACGCTACTGTTTCAGGAGCACATCCAAAGTCCAGAGAATCGCGAAAATTCTGCCTGAAAAACACTGCACCCATCCAGAAATCTATGTGACTCCCCAATCATCCAGAAATAAACAAAAAACAACCTGCTCCGGTAGCCCCATCTAGCTTGGAGCCATCACTGTAGACAGAGATACCCTTGAATGGCGGGATGCACCCAGACCAATGCCCGAAATCTAAAGAGCTTCATGTCCCTGACTCACTCAGCCTGAGGGCTGTCTTCAAAGCCGCGCACTCCATGTACAAGTGCAAAGGTGCAGATCAAGCATCACATTCAACACTGCTCTCCGAGCACTCCTTCTCGCACCCTATACCCTTGAATGGCGGGATGCACCCAGACCAAAGCTCCAGTGAAGAAATATCCGGCCGGCACATAGTCCTCCGCGTCCCCAAAGTCACGTAGTCGTCTCACGCCAGTGGCCTTCCGCAGAACAAACGAATGCCCGAAGTCCAAAGAGCTCCATATCCCTGACTCCCTCAGCCTGAGGGCTGCCTTCAAAGCCGCGCACTCCATGTACAAGTGCAAAGGTGCAGATCAAGCATCGCATTCAACACTGCTCTCGGAGCACTCCTTCTCGCACCCTATGTCACCCCCGCCGCAATTTGCTATACCTTCTCCAACATACAGCAAAGACACACCTTCTCAAGAGCCCGATGACACGCCAGGAACTCATGGAACTCAGGTGAGAATCGGTCGACCACAACAGTATAAATCCGGTGGACCGTGCTAGGCCGGATCCAAAGGAAGGCTTGTTTGTGCATCACAGCCTCACTGAAAACAACACCATCTGATGCACTGAATGCTACACCTAATTTCTCTGGACTTTATGCCGCGACATATTGCTGCGACCACCGCTGTGGCGTAAATATTCCAAAATTCCGATTTTACTGAAATTTGGCATAATGAGTTGTATTAGACACTTACATGTCCTTCTCGGATATGATGGATGTATGTTTATATTCAGGTATAACTGCCATGTAGACCCGTATTCTGTTTTTTCGTTTTGAACATCGAATTGTATTAGACCGCTTAAAGTTTGTGCAGAATTTGTCCAAATGGGACCAAATTTTGATCTAACTGCTATGAGTTCATATGTGATGCATTTTTCACTGGAATATGGCGAAAGATCGTTAATATTTATATCCTAGGTGGAAAGTATCGGTCGGGCCGAACTTAATGCCTTTTTAGTTGTTTTTTCTGACTACCACCATGGCATTTGGTAACGCTACCAATATAACTATAGTGCTATACACAGGAGGCCATCGTAGCGCAGAGGTTAGCATGTCCGCCTATGACGCTGAACGCCTGGGTTCGAATCCTGGCGAGACCATCAGAAAAAAATTTTCAGCGGTGGTTTTCCCCTCCTAATGCTGGCAACATTTGCGAGGTACTATGCCATGTAAAATTTCTCTCCAAAAAGGTGTCGCACTGCGGCACGCCGTTCGGACTCGGCTATAAAAAGGAGGCCCCTTATCATTGAGCTTAAACATGAATCGGACTGCACTCATTGATGTGTGAGAAGTTTGCCCCTGTTCCTTAGTGGAATGTTAATGGGCAAAATTTGCATTTGCTATACACAAACATTTTGTTCACATTGAGGTGTTTGAGTTTGCCAACAATAGCCGGTTGTGAATTTCTAGCCAATTATAATGCACACACTCACTATTACGCTCGAATTCTATCACAAAAAACTTTATTTTTAAATAAAATCGGAAGCAAATGCTTTGGGACAGACAGACATAGCTTAATCGAATCCGGAAGTAATTCTGATCGGTGTACTTAGCAATAGATCGAGCTCGTCTACTTCTTAGCATTACAAATAAATGCACAAAAATATAATACCCTACTCCACAGTTGTGGTGTAGGGTCTCTTTTTATACCCTCCACCATAGGATGGGGGTATACTAATTTCGTTATTCTGTTTGTAACACCTCGAAATATGCGTCGGAGACCCCATAAGGTATATATATTCCTCCTTGTCATGTCATTTTAAGTCGATCTTACCATGTCTGCCCGTCCGTTCGCCCACCCATCCGTCCGTCTGTATGTCGTAAACATTCTAACTTTAGAAGGAGTAAAGCTAGACGCTTGAAATTTTGCACAAATATTTTTTATTAGTGTAGGTCGATTGAGATTGTAAATGGGCCAAATCGGTCAATGTTTTGATATAGCTGCCATATAAACCGATCTTGGGTCTTGACTTCCTGAGCCTCCAGAGGGCGCAATTCTCATCCGATTTGAATGCATTTTTGCGCGAAGTGTTTTGTTATGATATCCAACAACTGTGCCAAGTGTGGTTCAAATCGGTTTATAACTTGATATAGCTGCCATATAAACCGATCTTGGATCTTGACTTTTTGAGCCTATAGATGGCGCAATTCTCATCCGATTTGGTAGAAATTTTGCATGAGGTGTTTTTTTGTGACTTTCAATAACTGTGCTAGGTATGGCGCAAATCGGTATATAACCTGATAAAGCTGCCTTATAAACCGATCTGAGATCTTGACTTCTTGAGCCTCTAGAGGGCGCAACTCCCATCCGAAATTTTGTACAATGGCTTCTCCCATGACATTCAACATACGTGTTCAATATGATCTGAATCAATCAATAGCTTGATACAGCTCCCATATAAACCGATCTCCCGATTTTGCTTCTAGAGCCCCTACAAGGCGCAATTCCGAATGAGCTGAAATATTACACAATGACTTCTACAATGTTCAGCATTCATTTATGGTCCGAATCGGACTATAACTTGATGTAGCTCCAATAGCATAACAATTCTTATTCATTGTTCTTTGTTTGCCTAAAAAGAGATACCTCGCATAGAACTCGACAAATGCGATCCATGGTGGAGGGTATATAAGATTCGGCCCGGCCGAACACTCTACGCTTTTAGTTGTTCAAAGTTGCTTTTGCACACCATTCCTCATGTGACCATAAAGTATTTCGTCTAAATGCCAGCGAAACAATAGAGCAATTGTGGCCACTTTTTGCAGATGATGACAAGTGAATATTTGGACATACACAATAGCATACCCGTACTTATGACAGAGCTCTCAAATTATGAGTTTAATTATATGCCACAGCAGAAACAGAAATTAACAATAAATGGCCATTATTTGAATGCGAGATCGTAAAGTATATTTTGACACTGATCTAATGAAGGCAAATGTTGTGGTTGTGATTGTGGTTTTTTTAAGTTGTGAGTTGGTGGGGCTGCTGCTGTGATTATGGATTGCATTTAAGCCAGCATTATGAATGTTAAGACCCCTAAACCATAACATCATGGTCGCCGGGATCCAGCAACAACATTAAAGGCCACTGAGCCAAACAGAAAAAACTCGCTCGCATCTAATCATAACGAAACCAAAAGGCATCCGTTTTCGTTGTTTGCTTTTGTTTTGGCTTAAATGAAAATCTTATTTTCTTGGGGTGTTTCAAAAGCTCTGGCATTACTTAAATGATTTTAACAACAATTTTTAAAATTTTTGAAAGAGTCACACACATGAGTTATAAAGCGTTCAAAATTTAACATAATGCAAAAAATTGTTTGGTTGCAAAGTTTTTAACAACATGGACGGGCTGAGTTAAAGTGAAATCGGCAAGGTTAAATTAATGACTCTGTTGGCAATTCATGCAGGCAACCACCAGCGAGTCATTTGTATATACCACAAGACATATTAGACAAAATATTTCAGTGGATACACATACATATAAAGAAATTAAAATGTGTGTGTGTGTGTGTGTGAGGATTTTTTGCGTTGATGTGTTAACATCACTTCAATGTTATTTTTGGTTGCTGTTGTTGGTTGCATTGTTAAGATTCATTAGCTGCTGCCGCTGCTGTTGTTGCTGTTATATTTTCTATAGTGTTTTATTCTTCGTGCATGTGTTTGTTTGTATGTTTATATTTTGTTTCCAAAATTAACAATAATAATAATAATATTTTGAAAGGTAATTTTGAATACACATACTTGCCATAGGTGATGAATGATGAATCGCTTTTTAAACTCTTCCATTTTTTTTTTGTTTTGTTTAAGTGTGGGGGATTTTTTCAACACAGTGGCAACAAAAGGCAGACTTGAAAAGAAATGAAAACTTGAAAACCACAAGTTACTCAACATCCACCACTTCAATACTAATCAGTTAAGCTACACCAAGTGACAAGCTCAACAATTGTCGCTATGGGGAGGTAAAAGCAAAAACAAATAAAATTCAAAAAAATATTTTCTTGTTTCTCTTTGGATGGTATCCTAATACTGTTCAACTCAATATAGGCTTATGCAAATTTGCCCATGAACATTCCACTGAGCAACAGGCGCAAACTTCTCCCATATCAATGAGTGCTGTCCGATTCAAGTTTAAAAGGACCCCCTCTTTAAAACCGTTTCCGAAAGGCGTGCCGCAGTGCGACAACTCTTTTCCGGAGAAGTTTTTACATGGCATAGTACCTCACAAACGTTGCCAACATTAAGAGGGGAAAACCACCGCTGAAAATTTTTCTGATGTTCCTGCCGGGATACGAACCCAGGCATTATAGCGTCATAGGCGAACTTGCAAACCTCTGCGCTACGGTGGCCCAAAAAATTACTGCTGTCCCATATTCAGCAGACTTTCCGCTGATACAGCAAACACTTTTGCTGTTTTTTCTAACAAATTTCTCTGAATATATATCCGAGGAGGTGAGTATCCAATAAAATGCGTCTCTTGCCATGCTATCTAATATCTTTTAAACGGTTCTTCTATTCATTAATTGTAAAGTTTAAACAAAAGGTTTCATTCGATTCTCTGCATTTGTGCCGGAAACTTTCCCAATCGGCTCTTGCCTAAATATAGTTGCTATATGCAATGATTTTTCAAATTTTCGAAATGATTAAACACTGCATATCTCAAGGCGTAAGCAAAGTATTTTTCTTATTGGTAGCCTATTTAAGGGAACTTGCATACTTAATCATGAAATATTTATCTATTCTTCCAAAAATAGTTTATTTGACAATTTTAAAACAAACATTCTACAGCAATTAAATTTGCTTGCATTACAACTTTGACTCATTGCCTTGTTGCCTAGTGTAGCGTTGCCGCCTCTATATCTTCATAAAATGCATACGGAACTGCCGGTGTTTTTAATTTTTTTTCTTCTCCTGTCATTTCCTTTGTCTAGCTCAAGAGCAGCATTTTGAACAAGCCACAATCATTGCTGTGATAATTAGGCAAAAAATTGCAAATCTGCATGGGGGTTGTGTTTTATTGTCTGTTCTCGACTTTTTGTCGAAGAAATCTTCTCTCGACGATTATGATAAATAATCAACAATAAAGCAGCATTCGTTAGCAATCATTGTACTTACATAGGTGGTGAACACTGCAAAGAAGAGAAAAAAAAACAACGCACACAAAAACAAGTAAAAAGGCATAAGTTCGGCCGGGCCGAATTTTGGATACCCACCACCTCGAGTGTATATGTAAATCCCATTTCGTCACAATCCGTTGAAAATTGGGTAACTTAAGCAACCAAATTCGGCACGGACATTGAGTGGTCTGATGTCTAATGACACTATTCAAAATATTGGTAATTTTCGCAGATATATCCAATTATAAACTGATCTGAACCATATTAAGTTCGGATATTGTGAGGCTCAGAAAAACTCAATATTTCAAATTTTAGCGAAATCGCTTAAAAAATAAAGCTTTTATGGGCTTCAGTTCCCTAATCGGCAGATCGGTCTATATGGCAGCTATATCTAAATATGGACCGATCTGAACCATATTTGGGTCGGATGTTGGGAGGCTTAAAGCTGCGCACTATTCCAAATTTCAGCGAAATCGGATAAAAAATAAAGCTTTTATGGCCTTCCGACCCTTTTCGGGAGATCGGTCTATATGGCAGCTATATCTAAATATACTCCGATCTTAACCATATTTAGGTCAGATGTCGGGAGGCTTAAAATAACCCACTGTTGCAAATTTCAGCGAAATCAGATAAAAAATAAAGCTTTTATGGCCTTCAGACCCTTTATCGGGAGATAGGTCTATACGGCAGATATATCTAAATGTAGTTCGATCTAAACCATGTTTATGTCAGCTGTTGGGAGGCTTAAAATAACCCTCTGTTTTAAATTTCAGCGAAATCAGATAAAAAAATAAAGCTTTTATGGGCTTCAGACCCTTATCGGGAGATCGGTCTATATGGTAGCTATATCTAAATATAGTCCGATCTGAACCATATTTAAGTCAGATGTCGGGAGGCTTAAAATAACCCTCTTTTATGGCCTTCAGACCCTTCATCGGGAGATCGGTCTATATGGCAGATATATCTAAATGTAGTTCGATCTGAACCATGTTTATGTCAGCTGTTGGGAGGCTCAAAATAACCCTCTGTTTTAAATTTCAGCGAAATCGGGTAATAAATAAAGCTTTTATGGCCTCCAGACCCTTTATCGGGAGATCGGTCTATATGGCAGATATATCTAAATGTAGTTCGATCTGAACCATGTTTATGTCAGCTGTTGGGAGGCTTAAAATAACCCTCTGTTTTAAATTTCAGCGAAATCAGATAAAAAATAAAGCTTTTATGGGCTTCAGACCCTTATCGGGAGATCGGTCTATATGGCAGCTATATCTAAATATAGTCCGATCTGAACCACATTTAAGTCAGATGTCGGGAGGCTTAAAATAACCCTCTGTTGCGAATTTCAGCGAAATCGGGTAATAAATAAAGCTTTTATGGCCTCCAGACCCTTTATCGGGAGATCGGTCTATATAGCAGCTATATCCAAATATACTCCGATCTGAACCATATTTGGATCAGTTATTGGGAAGCCTTAAACTACTCACTGTTTGAAATTTCAGCAAAATCGGATGAAAAATAAAGTTTTTATGGGCATTAGACCCTTTATCGGTAAATCGGTATATATAGCAGCTATATCCAAATATGGTCCGATTTGGCCCATTCAAGAACTTAACCAGCGAGCATCAAAAAGACGTATCTGTGCCTCTAGAGTGATTACAACAGACGGATGGACCGACGGATAGAGGGACAGACACACGGACATCGTTAAATCGTCTTAGAATTTTACGACGATCCGAAATATATATACTTTGTTGAGTCGGCAATTGATATTTCGATGTGTTGCAAACGTAACGACTAAATGAATATACCCCCTATCCTACGGTGGTGGGTATGGAAAGTAGACAGACGAATAGTCTAGGCAAAAACAATGGCATTGCCAAAATAAAATTGAAACAACAAACAAACATTTGAAACACATTAAAATGAAATAAAACATTAGGTGATTATAATGAAATAAAAATGAAGGAAAAAAAAAACGTACATAAAAATAGATTTTGGCCGGTTGCATAAAGTTTCAAGGCCGTGCTTAGGTATATCGTTAATATTAATAATAACCAGGCAAGAACAAAAAAGAATCACAAGACGAGAAGGAAAAAACGCAAACCCCCTAAAACACGCCAACTCACTCATATGAGTTGCGATCTCTATTGTCAGGTTTTTCTAACGATTGCAAATCATTAGACTCCGCCAACAACAAAAGCGGCACAGCAGCGATAGACGAACGCACAGACGGACGGACGGATGGACGGACTGCCAACCACAGCAGCAGGAGCAATTTAAAAAGTCATCATTTTTTTTTGTATTTTTTTGGTTTTGTTTTAGCTGCCAAAGAATCTAAAGCACTCGGCGGCATTTAGAACGTAATTGTTTGTGAAACAAGAATTTTATACGACCATAAACTAGTTTCCTTAGGAAACCACATAAATTAATAATTATTAATTATTTTTAGAACTCTCGCTTGCCCGCCCGCTCCCCACCGCCACCGTCACCATCATAGCAGCCAGCCACTCGGTGCTGCTGCCCAACTCTTTGCATCAAGTGCTTTTTGTCAGTTACAAATTGCTTTGTATGTTTTTTTTCTCAAGGAGGGAGAATTATTTATAAGGGTTCTCAAGAACATGGAATCGCAAAGACTTATTAAAGTGCAAAACAACTTTCATTTTGGCCAGTAGACAAGTGATTGTTGTTGCTCCGCAAAGCGTCATGCTGTTGTGAAGTAGCTCTTAGAAGGTGGCACCACAAATCGTTTCCTCATTTTCCAAATATTAGTTGCCTATGTCTACATATGAGGTTAACCCTTTAAACTCTTATGCAAAACGTTGACATGCGTTTCCTTCCTATGCTATAGGCGGAAATAAAACCTCTTTTTATCTACAAAATTAAAGAAGAAGAAGTAAGCAGAATAAACAACACACTCTTACATTGAACAGAGACATTTTTCCCGAAATTTTAATTGCTGCTACTACGAATCTTTGTTTTTTTCTGGCAACAGAATGGTTTCCTTAAGGATATAAAATTTAATAATTTTTTCCACCATAGGATTGGGGGCATACTAATCTAGTCACACCATTTGAAACACCTCGAAAAAAAATTAAAAAAAAAAAAAACAAGTAAAAGCGTGCCAAGTTCGGCCGGGCCGATTCTTATATACCCTCCACCATGGATCGCATTTGTCGAGTTCTTTTCCCGGCATCTCTTCTTAGGCGAACAAAGGATAAAAGAAAAGATTTACTCTGCTATTAGAGCGATATCAAGATATGGTTCGGTTTGGAACACAATTAAATTATATGTTGGAGACCTGTGTAAAATGTCAGCCAATTCGAATAAGAATTGCGTCCTTTGGGAGCTCAAGAAGTAAAATAGAGAGATCGATTTATATGGGAACTGTATCAGGCTATAGACCGATTCAGACCATAATAAACACGTATGTTGATGGTCATGAGAGGATCCGTCGTACAAAATTTCAGGCAAATCGGATAATAATTGCGACCTCTAGAAGCTCAAGAAGTCAAGATCCCAGATCGGTTTATATGGCAGCTATGTCAGGTTATGAACCGATTTGAACCTTATTTGACACAGTTGTTGAAAGTAAAAATAAAATACGTAATGCAAAATTTCAAACAAATCGGATAGGAATTGAGCCCTCTAGAAGCTTGAGAAGTCAAGTCCCCAGATCTGTTTATATGACAGCTATATCAGGTTATTAACCGATTTGAACCATACTTGGCACAGTTGTTGGATATCATAACAAAACACGTCGTGCAAAATTGCATTGCAATCGGATAAGAATTGCGCAATCTAGAGGCTCAAGAATTCAAGACCCAAGATCGATTTATATACCAGCTATATCAGGTTATAGACCGATTTAAATCATACATAGCGCAGTTGCTGGAAGTGATACCAAATCACCATGTGCAAAATTTCATTCAAATCTGACCAGAATTGCGCCCTCTAGAGACTCAAGAAGTCAAGACCCAAGATCGGTTTATATGGCAGCTATGTCAAAACATGGACCGATATGACCCATTTACAATCCCAACCGACCTACACTTATAGGAAGTATTTGTGCAACTGCTAACTTTACTCCTTCGAAAGTTAGCGTGCTTTCGACGCACGGACGGACGTACGGACGGACAGACGACGGACGGACATGGCTAGATCGACATAAAATCAAAAATATTTTTATCTTTATGGGGTCTCAGACGAATATTTCGAGTAGTAACAAACTGAATGACGAAATACTTCCACCCTATGGGAAATACTCCCTCCCGAATAGAGATATACGAACCATTCTTTTAGAATTTTGAAGAAAAAAGTGTAAAAAAAGGCCGAAATACCCATTTCGGGTAAAGATGATTTCAAAATCGGCATTTTTTAGTAAATTTGCTGTGGAGGTTACAAGTACTGTAAGGTGCAAAAAATTTGTTGCATGAACTTAGGGGACATATGTAGTAAAAAAACGCATAAGCCCAAATGGGGAATAGGGGCTCTGGAACTGGAGGGGATTTTCCAATTTAAAAAAAGCATATATCTATTTTGAAGTACATATATCACCCGTTTAAGTTGACATATCCTGTTCAAATTTCCCAAACTGTAAACTTTTTACTGAACAATCAGGTGTGGACATTTTTTCATTAAAGGCTTATCAATAAAAAACCTTTTTTTTTCACCAAAAAATTCAAAAAAAAAAACACTTTCACATTTTTTGACTTCCAAGCTGTATAACTTTTAACTGAATAATAAGATGTGGACACTTTTTTGCTGAAAAGTCGTTGTAAGTTTTGTCACGAATCCAAATCATGCACGAAAATGAAAAATTTTAAAATACGAAAAAGGTCCAGGTCAAAATTGCAAAAAAAACTAAAAATCTAATATCTCCGAAACAAGATGAAATGTTGCAGCCCTGAAGCGGACTTTTTTGTAGGGACTATTCAAATTTTGGAAATCGGGCCACAAACCAAGATTTGGCAGCCCCAACAAATTTTCGAAATACCGAGGTGACCAATTTATTCCACTTTGCGCTGTCGGCTAAAAACCACATTTTCGTTTTTTTTTTTTTTAATTAGATTTGAGTAATTGTGAGCTTCCTTTTTTAATTTCATGATTGAACCGTGTTTTTAAGGAAAGAAGAAGTGTTGCATGGTAAGATAGATACAAATAATAAGTACAAAGGCGTTTAGTTCGTCCGGGCTACCACACCGGGTATATATGTAAACCATCTTTCGTCATGGTTAGACGCGAAAGCCGGGCTGTTACAAAGGTAATATGCCAACGTCTCATCATCTTCCCCGCAATGCTATCACTTGCCGCACCGATTAACCATAAGTGAGCTCCTAGTCCTATGTGTCCCGTTATGATACCAATGGCTATACTGTCCTCCTTCTTACTTCCTTTCAGTAATAGCCTCGTCTTCTCACGATCTAGATCCCCACATAGGATTTTCGCTGTTCCACAATGTTGCATGCGCTCGTCGCCCACTCCCTTAACTCGCACTGCGTCGACCCGAAAGGCTTAACCAAGTTTATTGACGGCAGTCTTCTGGCCTTCAACACCAAATCCTGTACTCCGTTATGGTCCGACATTCAAAAGATGCGGATTTTCCCATCCTCGAAGGCGTTAATCTCCTTCTTACACTGCAAGACTATTCGTGACCTTACCGTCCTGGTTGTTATTGCCCTTATGGCAATTTTACTGTCGGTAAAGATGTTCACATTCGACGTTCTCGCGTTAGCACCACACCACTTCACGCATTCCGTGATCGCCCGGATTTCCGCCTGCAAGATCGTATTATGGTCAGACAGTCTAAAACAGACCTCAGTCCCTGGGTTCTCAATGTAGACCCCCAGGCCCACTCTGTCCTCTAGCTTTGATCCAATCGTGAAACATGATCTACCAGATGGCAACACTAGGGTTGCGTCAATCCAAGACTGTGCCGATGGCAGCAGTACCTCGCACTCGACTTCAAGGTTCATCTCAGGTATCCTCTTCCCTTCTTTCCAGGTTTCCTATCGTCTCCTCGAATATACCGCGATGGCGGCTCCCATCCTCAATCCATTCTCCCATCGCCTCATTGTCGCAGTCAATGGGTCGGATATCTAAAATAGTCTCCACTGCCCTAGTGGGCGTAGTCCTCATCGCTCCGCCAAGACAACATGTTCTCTGAACCTGTTCTATGGTCCTTATGTTGCACTTTTCTCCATTGCAGTCCACCAAACTACTGAGGCGTAAGTAAGTATAGGTCTAATCACGCTCCTGCAGATCCAGTCGACTATCCTCGGATTCAGGCCCCATTTCGGGACTACGGCCCGTCTACATAGTGCCCAACATATGTGAGCCTTTCCAGTACACTCCCGAATGTGACACTTTCAATTCAGTTTCCTGTCCAAAATCACACCTAAGTATTTGACCATGTCAGGTATCGAAATCGTCTTATTGAGGAAACGAGATGCGTTAAATTGGCCCATCTTCGTCTTCCTCGTGAACAGGCATATTTCAGTCTTCTCTGGGTCTAGCCCAATCATATGCCATATGCAAGATCGTTTCGATCCTTACCCCTTAGAAGTACTATACCATCGTCTGCGTAGCAGACGGCTTCAAATCCCTCCTCAGTCAGCATCCGTAATAGGTAATTTATGGTGGTCACCCATAGGAGTGGCGAAAAAATTCCCCCCTGTGGCGTGCCCTGTGCCACTTTCTTTCGTCATAATCCGTTGAAAAATGCATGATGTATGCCCTCATAGCAGCTATATCGAAATATGGTCCGATTTGGACCAAATTTTATATTTCATCCAACTGCTTAAAGTTATGGTCTCCCTTAATTGGTGGGAATAAATGTCATTGCCCTTGCATGGCCTACGTTTACCTCTTATATTCACTAAAATATCTGGAAACTTTTCATAACTCAAAAAACAAGGTCTTTTCCATGGTCGTCTGCGGTGGAAGTGAGACTGATAGCGAAAGGAACTCTTATCTGTTGTCAATTTTTATTTATTTTGACATTTGTCAAACCTTGGGCCATTCTTTATCGGTGTTTGAAACCACACTGCACTCAGATATCGAAGTAAAAAGTCTACATTTTCTTCCCTGATTTGAATAAGGTGGAGCTGTTGGGAAGCTCTTAGACCAAAGGCTAGGGGAATAATGCAGGGCTAATAAGCGGTTAAAGCAATGCCCCTGCGGTCGTTTGTCGGTCTAGTAGTCGACTTTAAACGTTTTTGTTTTGGTAATTTTCCATGTCCACAGCAGTTGTGGTTTTGTTTTGCTAAGCTTATATCGTCTATCGTGTATCGTTGAGCTTAGTTGGGATTTTTTTCCCCCCACTCACCTCTCAAGCAAAAATTATAGTTGCATTTTAGCATTGCCATTTGCCATTGCCGTGCTGGTGGTAGTAGTAGTAGTAGCAGTGGTGCTGGGTAATACCTTTTTTTGTTGTTTGCCATTGTGGTTGTTGTATTATCTCCATTGTTGCAGAGAAAAAAGTGTGAACGGTATCAAATGGTGGTGTTGTTGTTGTTGCCATTTACTGCCAGACCAATGCAGCAGAGGCCGGCCATGCGAGTAGCAGCGGCAGCAACAAAAGTCAGCCAAAGCCTGATAGTGGTTGTGTGCTTGGCGTCAAGCTGTCTGTAGTGAATGCAAAAAAGTGCATGGCAAAGCATTTCAGTTTAGTTCAGTTCAGTTTAGTTTGGTTTGATTCTGTTGCATAGCTAAAGCAATAACAACAACAACAGCAATAGCAACACTATGCTTAGATGGTCGCAGTGCACTGTCATCTTCGTGGTTCGCAAGCTTTGCGACGTTTCAGCTGTATGCGAATACGATCATAATATCACACACACACACACACACACACTCTTTCTCTCTTTTCCTTTTAATTTCTAAGGAACACTTACTCATACATTGTTGTTACACGTGTAAGTCGGTTTTTTTGCATATAATTACGGTGACTGTTATATACGCTATTGTCTATTGTCGTTCATTAAAGGTTATTACTTAGAAGTGATATACCCCTGCTCACCACGCTGTCACTGTCGTCGGTGTAACTGCTTTGTTTTTCCTTTAACACCCATATTTACTGGTAATTTCATAGTTCTAACCCCTGTCCCTGTCCATCATTGCCATCATACCGCTGATCCAAGCTATAGGGGCAGTGGTCTGCACGATGACGGTGGTGGCCTGCAACGTTTTCCGTACATTTGTTGCAATTATTCCAGCACATGAATCACTTGGTGTTGTTATTATTTTGAATTTGAAATTTGCGGTTGTTGTCGACCATTTGTCCGTTTATTACAACGTTACGACATTACCTTTCACATTTTGCAAATAATTTGTAATTTGAAACTTAAAATAATAGATTTTGCAACCTTGTTGTATAACCCGAGCAAGCAAACAGCCAACAGAGCCTGCTAGTTGGCTTTATCGCCTAATGGAGGCATGGTATTTTCTGAATGTTATTGCGATAAACTCAAGCTAACTGTGCCAGGCCACATCAAGGAAACCAATCCAATATATTTGTTATCCGAAAAAAAAATGTTTTTCTATTTGGCAGCTATGCCGATGGAATGCCAACCATCATGAATTGCAAAGCACCTTTAATGAAAACAAATATTTGTTCCTATTGTCCATTCTATCCTACACCACTTCTATGGTACAGGCTATTGTAACTTGGGCAATTGTTTGTAACACCCAGAAGGAAGAGCAATAGATTGATAAGTATATGTGGGTTACCACCACAGCGCAGAGGTTATCATGTCCGCCTATGACTCTGAACGCCAGGATTCGCATCCTGGCGAGAACATCTGAAAAAATTTTTAGCGGTAGGTATCCCCTCCTAATGCTGGCGACAACTGCGAGGCACTATACCAGGTTAAAACTTCTCCCCAAAGAGGTGGCGCACTGCGGTACACCGTTCGTACTCGGCTATAAAAAGGAGGCCCCTTATCATTGAGCTTACCGTTTGTATTGGACAGCACTCAGTGATATGTGACAAGTTTGTCCCAGTTCCTTACTGGAATGTTCATGGATATGGGCATTTAAATTTGCATTGCATGTAGGTCCGTCTGTCTGTCCAAGTTAATTTGTGTACAAAGTACTGGTCGCAATTTGCATCCAAACGTCCTCAAATCTCTCGGCCAGGGATCTATTTTGGCCTATTGAAATTGGAAAAATTCGATTAGATTTGTATGTAGCTTCCATATATGCGCGGCACTGTTGCCAGCAGCATAGTCTTGAAATGACGGAACCCCATTATTGCCATCTGGAAGATCATCTAACACGGATGGATCAAAGCCAGAGGACATAGTGGGCCTGGGGTCTACATTGAGAACTCAAGGACTGAGATCTGTTTTAGACTGCCTGACCATAATATGGTCCTGCAGGCGGAGATCCGGGCGATCACGGAATGTGTGAGGTGGTGTGATGTTAACGCGAGGACGTCGAGTATGAACATCTTTACGGACAGTAAACAGGCCATAAGGGCAATAACAACCAGGGCGGTAAAATCAAGAACAACCTTGGAATGTAAGAAGAAGATTAGCGCCTTCTCTGTGGATGGCACGATCCGCATCATGGCAGAGTAAGGGGGAATGAAAGGCCAGATGATTTAGCAGTGAAGGCCACAGAACTGCCGTCAATAAACTTAGTTAACCCGAAGCCTTTCGCGCCAACGCAGTCTAATTTAAAAGCGTGGGCGAAGAATGCGCATGTAACACTGTGGAACAGCAAAACGTTCGGTAGGACGGCAAAAATCGTATGGGGATATCCAGAGCGTGAGAATACGAGGCTATTATCCAAAGGAAGTAGGAAGGAAGTCAGTATAGCTTTTGATATCATAACGGGACACTTAAGACTACGAGCTCACTTATGCAAAATCGATGCGGCAAGTGACAGCATGTATAGGGCATGTGGGGAAGATGATAGGATGTTAGAGCATTTCCTGTCATTGCCTTTAGCGGCTAAAAGACACCGGTACTTAGGTGGGGACACAATACCAGACCAATGAACCAACTTAGGGGAGTGGTATGAAAACAATTAGAGATTTTGTAACTAGCAAGGAATGCCAAATTTTTGGAGCGCATGGGGAGGAAGGCATGGGGAGGCTTAATATCTGCACCCTCTTTTCAACCTTACTTAACCTAACCTAACCGATTCTCACGAAATTTCGCTTGAGGCATTCTCCTATGACTCTCGATATTACCGGCTACTTTGATTGAAATCGGTTCAAATTGGAAAAAGTTCCCATATTGGTATATTTATCGTACATCCAACCGATCGTCTCAAAATTTTGCACAATACTTTCCTTGCCAACTTCCAAAATATTCGATTTGGGTGTAGCTCTCATATATACGGTCGTTCGATTTGGACTACTGTTGTAATAATGTGGTCATTTATCAAATGGTTTCCACAAAATTTGCTCAAAGAATACTGCTATGGTTCCCGACATTTCCGTTGAATTTCATACAAATCGGTTCAGGATTTTACTTCCAAAGCCTTTGTCAACGGATTTCTTAACAGATTTTTTTTTTTTCAAAATTTTGCACAATTTTTTCTTTTAAAACTTTCACTATGTGTACCATATATATTTTCATTCGATTTTGACCAATACTGCAATTATTTGGGCATTTGTGCATAACCGACTCTAAGGTAATTTGGAACACAAGTCTCTCATAAGTCTTTTTCTATCAAAGAAATCGGTTCATATTTAGCTGTAGCTCCCATACATATCGCGCGATTTTCGCTTCCAGAGCATTTGCTAGCACATTTATAGCTGTCATAAGTCATGTCATATGTACGGAGTTTGGTGGAAATTCCTCATTTCAAATGTAAGCAAATTTTAATTTCGACGAATTAGCCTGCATACCCAATGTGGTGTAGGGTATCAAAAGGTCGGCTTTGTCCGACTTTAGTCTGTCCTTGCTTGTTTTTTTTCAGTTAGGTTAGAGTTAAGCATATTTTGGATGCGACAAAATTACTTAGCACCAGTTGTTATCAGGGCTGCGGTGTCCAAAGGAGCCGAGGTTTTGAGCCCGGAGTTGAAGTCGGAGTCAGGCTATTGAGCTGTAGTGGGAGTCCGATTTGTAGTTGAACATGCTTGCCTCGACTCTAAAGCGCACTTTGAATCCAACCCAAATTCAGAGTCGAGGGTTAGACTCCGCAGGCCTTGTACGCTTATACACCTCGCAATCTTACTCTAAGACCCTATAAGCTGTACAATTTCTTGACTGTTTAGCTAGAAATGTCCGTTCGTTCGTTTATCTCTCTGTCGAAGAAGGAAAGCAAGGCTAGGGTGTGGCGATTAGTGAAAAAAATATTAATGGTCGCTTCGCGTTTCCGATTTTTGGGATTGTACTAAGCAAAAGAGTCTACTAGGCCATATGTTTAGGGTGAAAATCGAGCCTTCAGATTATGACTTGCAGTTTTTTCTCAGGCTATTGTCACATTTTTTCTGGCTATTTTGTCCTATAACAGCTAAAGCATTAAGAAGTCTCTAGTGCATCGCAAAAGCATTGGAACGCTCCTTCAGGCAGTTTTGGCCTTGTGAAAGTACCTATTTTTCGTAAGAATTGTTATGGCTTAGGTACATGCCCATAGTGACATGGGGAGGATAAGATTCCGCACCCTCTTTTCAAACTAACCTAACCTGTTGACAAAAATCACATCCTGAGAACGTATTCTAGTCCATGATAAGCGTTTACTAGGAAAGTTACAAATATTTATTAAAAGTTTCAACTTCCTACAATTTGCGAGTTTTTTACAAATACTACCAACAATGCTAAATACTTTGGAATAATTATTTTCCAAACGGATAAAATCAAAGTGTCTCGTCATTTTGTTATCACCTCTAATGGGGATATTGGAGGCAATTCACACGCACATCATGATGGCCATGGTTAATAATTCATGTTCAGTCGACAAGGTAAACGCAGCAAAATGCACGTGTAACAGAAAATAATGGTTGCATGTAGGCTGCAATAAAAATTAATATTTCATTAAACAAATATCATAATTTCCTTTGCAAACATGTGGCATAGGTTCTGCCTTGTAAACCTTTGTTCGTACAGAGGGTTAACAAAAAACTTGTCATTGGTCAGTTTTCAGGAAAGAAAAACCATCACACAACATCACTGTTAGAAGCAAAAACAAGATGGAAGCAGACAGAATGGAATCTTGATACCCAACAGCCAGCAGATACAAAGCCAAGGTGTTATAGTTTACTATAAAAAAAGGAAAAAATAAGTCAAAATTAGCCAAGTTCGGCTGGGCGGAATCTTTTATACCCTTAACCATGAATGACATGGGCTAAGTTCCCTGCATGGTTTCTCTTTAAATGCAGGAACTACAAAATGATAAAGAGAGGTCAAGCAATGGGAGCTACATATATCAGGTTATGAACCGATTTAGGCCATACGAGACATGGAGGTCAAGCATCGAGCCCTCTAGGGAATCAGAAGCAACACTGGGAGATCGGTTTATTAGAGACCGGATCGACCCATTTGCTGATATAGCAAATGGCATGGCATGGATGCTGAAGTTCATAAAGAAGTTATTGTGCAATATTTCAGCCAAATCTCAAGAAGTCAAACCAAAAGATGGGTGGTTTATATGTAAGCAATATCTAAACATGAACCGTTTTGGTCCATTTTCTCTTCAAAAAAATAACAACCAAACACTTACCTTGATTTCACTTAACAATTATTTCCATTTTTTTATACGTTGTAGTTCGAAAGCCACCCAGGTGGGCATTCACATATGCACCATAAACCACAGGAAACATGGAAATTGAAGACATTTAATGAAATGTATGGCCCCTAGACATGCAGTCCAGTTGAATAGCAAATCTATGGTTTAATACACTGAAAAAAAACCATTTTGCATTGTGGCATAGTATCGAAAAAAACTAGCACAAAATTTGTCGTTTGAGAACTAATAGAGATATCTCTATGACATTTTAAGGCCTTAGAAGGAACTGGGCGCATACTTTTTTCGGTTCTATCCCATTGTGCGTGGAGGCCACCGCTATATATAAATGTTTGATATCGGAAGGGGGGCGGACCCTCCCCCTTAGCCCAAAAGTACTACCCAAAAATAAAAGTGGACCGATCGGGATAATATGGGACTCAAATGAAAGGTATTCAGGAGCAGATTACGATTTTCATATTAAAAATTGGGTCCAAGTAATTGGGCGACCGCCCAAACCCCCCTAAAATAGTTTTTTCTGGACGATCACGACAATATGGGACTCGAATGAAAGGTATTCGGGAGTAGATTGCGAATATGGTCAGAATGGAGAAATAGGCTTTATAATTTCGGAAGGGGGTGGACCCTCCCCCATTACCAAAAACATCACCCAAAATCAAAAGTGGACCGATGGGGATTAATATCAAATGAAAGGCATTGGAAAATAGAATACGAATATGGTATTACAATTTGGGTCTAAACACCCACCCAACCGGGCCGCCCCAATCCCAAAATTCCCCCAAACAGACATATTGGACGTTCATGTCAATATGGGCTTCAAATGATAGATATTCGGAAGTAGATTACGAATCTGGCATACAAAATCAGATCGAAGTATAGGAAGTCACCCTACCCCCCAAAAACGGGTTTTTTTGTTTGTTCAGTAGAATAAAAACTCCTGCACTGATTTTTTTAAATTTTCACAGATTGTGTTTGTCTGGAAAAAAAACATAGGCTATATAATTTTTAGATTTCAAATGCGGGCGGTCCCTCCCCCTTACCCCAACAACGCCATCCAAAGTCAAAAGTCGACCGATAAGCACAATATGGGTATGAAATGAAGCTAGAAAACGAATATCGTATTAACATTTGGGTCCAAGTTCCCAGTGGGCCTCTGCAACCCCAAAACTCCTCTAAACAGATATATTCGACAATCATGTCGAATGTAATTCATTTCCGATTATGGCAATATGGAGCTCAAACGAAAGGTGCTTGAGAGAAAAAAACTCAAAAGAAAGGTATTTGGGAGTGGAGTAAAAATTTACCCAGGAACCGAGAAGGGGCACACATCTCACACATCAATGAAAGCTTTCCGATTCAAGTTTAAACTCAATCATAAGGTACTTTTTTTATAGGCGAGTCCAAATGGCGTGCCGGAGTGCGACACCACTTTTTTTTACATGCGCATGTATTACAAACTTAGCCAGTATAAAGAGAGGATCACCACCGCTTTAAATTTTGTCCGATGTTATCGGCAGGATTTGAACGAAGGCGTTCAGCCTTATAGGCGGACATAGGCTACAATGCCACGAATTCGATATACACGTTCAGGGCGAAGTGTCGCAACCCTAAAAAAATATGAAAGAGTTAAAGAAGGCGCAGCGGAGCAGGCCGCTTCGGCTAGTTGTTTTATAAAGTTGATGCTATCGTGTCGCTTCGCATCGTAAATACCTCAGATGGTGATGCACCTTCTCCTACTGTTTTATTGTTCTTAAGCCCACTTATTGCTATTTTTTAACTCATTCGGTCTGTCCTACACAACGCTATAATTGACTACTCTTTGCCTTTTACATAATTCTCTCTATACTTGACATCCAATGCCATATGTTGGTCATAAATATATTCCTGTTGGTATCGGTCCATTTCTTTTTTTAAATTTGGTACTTCATTCTGGCACCTCAGTTCTTCTATTTGCTCACACGCACGTCTTCTTTTTCTTTTCATCTTCCTGCCATATCTCTCATTCCCTTCCTATCGATATCTCTCCTTTACACAACATGTTACAGTTCACGGCTGGGTTTTCTGTCTTAATCTTATTCTTTCTCCATTCGCCAAAAAGATACCTTCCTTTGCTATTTCCCCATTAAAATCTTGTGGTGGGTATCCAAAGTTTTGTTGAAGAGCTGTAGCCACGTATTGTATTGAATTTTTATTTTCTCTAATTTATTTAACTTATTTTTACAATGAACTTTTAATAAAAGAGCCATATCAAGCATTCGATTATTTTAATCGTAATTGATAGACATGTTGATTTAGATGAGATTAATAGGAGTTTCTTGAACATATCTTTTCCTGAGCCAAACGTACATTTCTACGACAGTGAATTTAGTAACGTAAACCATAGTAGTAACAACACCTCACCAGACCTACGTTTTGATCTTGAGCGTTTTGAACAAAGCGATATCGTTAGCGCTGTAGAATCAATTAAGTCTAATGCTATTGGTTCTGATGGTATTGACCCAAGATTTTTTAGGATAATTCTACCCTTTATTCTTCCGTATATGTGCCATCTTTTTAACAATATTATTTTAAGGAGTTGCTATCCACAGTCTTGGAAACGGGCAAGGATAGTCCCAATACCAAAGAATAACCAGGAATTTAGGCCAATAGCAATACTTCCATTCGTCTCTAAGATATTTGAGACTCTAGTCAACCGGAAAATATCTGAATATATTGCGAATAATTCGCTGCTAACAGATTTTCAATCTGGTTTCCGGCCAAAGCACAGTTGCACTACTGCACTGTTGAAAGTAGTTGAAGATGTAAGGAGTGATATTGACAGCGATAAAGTTGCCTTTCGTGTTCTTTTAGATCATTCGAAAGCTTTTGATTCCGTTGATCCCAATATACTTTGCCTTAAACTGAAACATTTATTTAAATTTTCTGAAAGAACAACGGATCTTATATATTCCTATCTTACGAATAGAAGCCAATCGGTATGTGTTGATAGCCGCTGTTCTAGTTATCTTCCAGTCTCAAGAGGTGTTCCACAGGGGTCTGTGTTGGGCCCACTCCTTTTTTCCTTATATAGCAATGACCTTCCTGGACAGTTGCGCAACTGTGGTATTCATATGTATGCCGACGACGTACAGCTGTATATGAGCTCCTCGCCGGGGAGGTTGATCGATGGCGTACTTCGACTAAATAATGACTTGGATAGGATAAACACATGGGCAAACGCCAACGGACTTCTTTTAAATCCAATAAAGTCAAAGTGCCTTGTAATTGGTAGGAATCGGGTGACAATGCCGCCCAATCTTGATGTGGCAATTGCTGGAGCCCCAATTGAAATTGTTTCATCTGCAAGAAACCTTGGTTTGGAGTTTGATGATAGACTTTCATGGAAGAATCATGTCAGAATGACAGTGGGCAGGACCTACGGCGTTTTACGAAACTTATATATGAGTCGACAGTATACCCCTTTGTCAATAAGAATGCTTTTGGCTAGGACATTTATTCTGCCGAAACTATTATACTCTTGCGAGGTTTTTTACGGTAGTGATGTAACTCATAGGAATAAATTGCACGTGGCCTTTAACGATGTCGTTAGATACATTTTTGGTTTGCGTAGAAGAGACCGGGTATCTGACTTTGCCAGACAAGTATATGGTGTCTCTTTTAACTCGTTTCTTAAGATACGCTTGTTGCAAATGATCCATAAGATAATTTATACCAATGAACCGTCATATCTGGCTTCTGTTTTGCGTTTTGCTAACTCTACAAGAGGTAAACAAGTAATACAAATACGTCATCAATATCGTGTATCTGAACAACAGTTCTTTGTTAATGCTATACGTCTCTGGAATAATCTTCCCAATAGTATTCAAATTATAAGTAATGAACGACAGTTCAAATCTTTGATTTATAATCATTTTAATTAATTATTTGTTTTGTTTTTTTTATAACTATTTTTTTAATTTATTTTATTAGTAACTTTGATTAAATTGTTAAATTTTCTTTAAAGTTTCTTTTTCTTTTTTTTTTTTGTTTAAACCTTTTTTTAACTTAAATATTGTATCAGTAACTTTGCTTAAATTGTTAAATATTTTGTACCAATTATTGTTCTATTTAAATGAAAACTTGTTGAACTCATTGTATTTATCAATTTTCTAACCCATGCTTTATATAAGACACTGTCTTTTGTATGGGTTTTATCATAATAAAAATACAAATACAAATACAAATACAAATACAAATACAAATACAAATACAAATACAAATACAAATACAAATACAAATACAAATACAAATACAAATACAAATACAAATACAAATACTTAAATTCTATCTTAAAATGAGTTTTGTGTAACAGGAAACCCTATTAAAGACAACAATGTCAACCCTTGTCGAACAATTGTCAGCTTAGACTTCTTCACACTGTCCCTCTCTCTCTCTCTCTCTCTCACACACACACATGTTCTACACAATTTTTGTGAGAATTTTTTAAGTAGATTTTCAAAATTGACATCAATTTTTGTGTTTTTCCATATAAAGAAATTTTTCTTATTTTTCGCTGACGGAAACTTTCTCTTTGTGATTCGCTTGCTTATCGTGTTGCCAGCATAATTTCTGTGGCAATATTTTTCCAATTTTATTTTCAAATTATGCATAACAATGGCCACTGCCACTGCAAATTGGTGGAGAAAATACTGGTAAGCAAATCGAACATCATATACCCAAACGAAAATTCAGACTGCAGGTCCAATCCAAGCGTTCTGCTGAAAGCAAAAAAAAAAAACAAAAACAAGAAACGTTTTCATAACAATTGTTATGTGGTAAACAAAAGGAAAACAGCAAACGGCAAACAGCAGCAAGAAAACTGCAGTTGTGTTATTTTCAAACAAACACATTGCACTACAGTCAGTCACTCAAGGCTGTCAGTTGGGCCATCAGTCACTTACTTAGTGACTTTTTGCAAAAATCAGCAGAAAAAAGAGAACACTGAATGGGTAAAATGTCAAGAAAATTGATATCTATGCCAGCCAAATAAACATCGGCGCCTGCCTGCTGCAAACACACTTAATTTCCGCTTCCTTAGGCAAACATTTCAAAAGGCTCTTTTCCTGTGTGAAACATAAAAAAGCATACAGGAAAAAATCTATTGTTGTGTCATAATATTTTTTGGAGAGGGAAGGCGAGTCAACAAAGTTACCTTTCTCTGCTGCATGAGCGAGCGACAGGTTAGCTAACCAACAACAACCAGGATCTGGGTGTATCAACAACAGGACATGAAACCTTCTGCCAGACTAAGCAAACATTTCGTGTTAGTTTGTTGAGATAATGTTGATGGGGGCAAAGGCGATGATGATGATGGAAAGCTGGCAGGCAGGTAAATCTGCTGCATCGTAGTTAAATATTTTAACACCAACACTATCATTTTCAAGTAGACATTTCACCTGTCCCCTTTGGCAAGGACTGGCAAAGACTTCACGAGCCTGTCTTGAGCTTTAAAGATTTCAAGGAATTTTTCTTTTTTTCTCGACTTGAACAAACATTTCCTCGCATCGATCAAGCAGACTTTGCATTTGCCTTCAATTTTTTTCTTTCTCTGCCACAACCTTCTTTGTTTATTTTTAAACTGGCATAATGCTAATGGGTTTTTCTTGCTTCCTTTATGGCCTTATGGCTAAATTGTATGATTATATCAAACACAACATTTAAATTTGACTGTAGTCTTGCTTAAAGCGAATTGAATCTTTGTCTGTACAAATGTCAGGCTCAGGCAGCACTGTTCTTACTTGCTTTTCTCTTTTCGTTGTTTGTCATCATTTTGTTGAATCACAAACGATATCTTAAAAAAACATCGCAAACAGTTTAATAAGTATTGCCTACATTTAGGCAATATCTTAAAGTTGTCCAAACTGTTGCCTGTTTTTAGGCTCCAACAATTTGTTTTGAGGAAACACATACACCAGCATATTCTGAAGTTAACATCCAACATTTGAATGAAATTCGATCATTTCCATTTGTTATGTAAACCACCAATAGTATAAACTGAACTTTTTGGAATTATCTTAAACTGTACCGACTTGACCTATTTACAATCCCTAACTGACCTCACCATTAAAAAACAAAAATGCAAATTTGCCCATTAACATTCCATTGAGGAACAGGAGTAAACTTCTCACATGTCAAAAAGTGTAGTCCTATTCGCTCAATGATAAGGGGCCTTCTTGTTATAGCCGAGTCCGAAAGGTGTGCCGCAGTGCGACATCTCTTTGGAGGAAGTTTTTACATGGCATAGTACCTCGCAAATGTCATCTGCACTAGGAGGGAAAAATTTTTCTGATGGTCTCACTGTGATTCGAACCCAGGCCAAAGGCCAATGTTTCTAGTAGTCAGAATGGAATGGTGAATGGTAAAGAAACGTCTTAAACGATTTTCTTGAAAACCAAATTAGGCTCAAATCAAAAGGTAAAAGAATAAAACTTCAAATTTTGGATTGGTTGGTCCAAGGGGCCACCCCCAACTCCCAACTTGGTAGAGTTCTGATTGATACATATATGAAATACTAGCATACCACCGTCAGTCATGCTACCCCCGTTCTAGAAGTACCTCCATTTGAATGTAAGGCTGCCGAAACCCCCTGCAATCACTCAGTTTCTAAAGTTATGAAGTCTTGTCATAACCGCGTATACAATGTCAGATATTTTTTGTGTTGCGTAGATGTACCACAATTTTGAGAGCTATAGCTGAATCTGTAAACAAGTACAATTTTGCACATTTCTGTATGCCCCTTCTGTTACGGTTACGGCATATCGTTTTTTTTTTTTGTCGAAACAAGAATTTTTTACCAAATTGCTTTATTCTAGCTGTCCCCGTTCGCTGAAGGCGACGATAAGCTTTTTCGTAGTATTTTCCAGTTTTTGGTACCAAAGTATACGAATTTTGAAAAAAGTCAAGAAATCATTTAGTTATCCACCATATATTTCCTAGTTGTACCGACATGCCAAATTTCAGAGCTTTAGCTCAATACTCTAAAAAAGTACCAAATGGCAGCAACAGTGTCGTTAAACGTACGTTTTGTCCCGCTTCCAGTACTTTTTTTCATATATGTTCTTTCCGCCCCCATTACATTGCAACAGCATTACATTCCAGTTCTATCTTCATCAATTCACCCTTTTCGAAATGTACTTTTTTTAGTACTTTAAGTAATTTTTGCTACCCAAATGTACGAATTTCGAAAATCTAATATAGTCACCTAATTAAGATGGCCATAGTATACCTAAGTTCCAATATACGTAGCTCTAGCTCAATTTACAAAAAAGTACCAAGCATTACCAAAACGTACTATTTCTACCACTTCCAGTACGATTATATAAAAAAAAATTTCAAACCTTATTTTTTGGAGACTTTCTTTATTCCTTATAATACTAGCCCTTTTCGGTGGCCCTGGGCACACAGTCACCATGTTCGTACTATTTGGTACTTTTTAGTACATCAAAGTACTAATATCACCAAAATCCGTCTGGTGCCATGCCTATGACCCAAGACCAACATTTGGGCAAAATTTCATAATTCTAGCTTTAGCCGTTTGGTTTAGGCGTTGATCAGTTTCTCATGCAAGTCTTTATTTAAAATAGAAGAAGCTAAGAAAAAATTGAGGTTAAGTCACTAGCGGAACCACATTACCATCCCCCAAACCCCTCTAGGCGGACAAAGGAATGGCACCAAATCACCAAAACCATTCAAACGGGCAAGTATATAGCCCCTATAACGATTAAACGAACTGTGAAAGGGATTTTAAGGCCAAGATTCTGGGGCTCGCACTAACCCTGAAACCCTCATTGGAATTTGTATTCACAACAGGTGCTTCAAAATATGAACCAGGAAAGAGGCCTATGGATCCCAGTTCATTTTTAACCTTGCACTCAAAACCACAACACAAGGTGTTTAAAGCAAGAAAGTCGAAGTTGGAGAATTGATCGGAGTGAGAGTCCGGCGCAGAGTCGATACTCTGGCTTAGTCCCAGATCTGACCTCGCAGCTCTCTGTGAAACTTTAACAAAAGATATGAGAGAGTATAGCATAGCACTGGTCAACAAATTGAAAAAAGTTGGCTGTTTTCTTGTTTTTTTTTTTGGTTTTTAAATAATTAGTACATTATTTTTAAGTCCTTTGCAACAGCCCATGTTTTTTAGAATATATTAAGCTTTGGATCATAATTCATATTGATATACATTTGAAAAATATAAAATTGCATATTGGAAGTGCTTTCAAACAGAATTGCGTAATCAGGACAAGTCATAGGGTTATTTGGAGAGATGGTCTGTATGTTGGTTTTTTTATGTTTTCGACTGTCAAAAAGTTGTCAGTAAAGATGTTCACCCTCGATGTCCTCGCGTTTTAACACCACACTACTTCAAGCATTCCGTGATCGCTCGGTTTAAAACAGATCTCAGTCCCTGGGTTCTCATGGCAGCAGTGCCTTGCACTCGACTTCAAGGTTCATCTGAGGTATCCGATCTTTTGGCCAGGTTTATGATGTTTTTGACGTATGTATGTATTATACATCGGAAAGGTATGTCATATACGTCGGAGTTTTTGACAAGCCATCTCTGGTTAATAATCAATACCGCATGATATGATTTGACGAGTACGTAGTTTTGGGCCACCATGGCGCAGAGGTTAGCATGCCCACCTATGATGCCGTACACCTGAGTTCCAATCACGGCGAGAGCATCAGAAAAAATGTTCAGCGGTGATTATTCCCTTATTAATGCTGGCTAGGTATACTGCCATGTTAAAACTTCTCTACCAAGTGGTGTTGCTATGGGGCATGTCGTTCGATGTCGCCATTAAAAAATGGGGTCCCATATCGTTGAGCTTAAAAAAAAAACAACTTTAATCGGACAGCACTCATTGATATGAGAGAAGTATGCCCTGTTCCTTAATGGAATGTTCTTGGGAAATGTAGTAGTGGTATGTGTTTGTATATGGAAAATGTGTGACCAAGGTGGCGTATGACATATGGTATATGTGGAATAATTATCGAAAACTAGTCATACGCACCCATGTACAATAGATGTTATAAAAAAAAACTATTTTAAAAGGTTGTTGCTGTCAGAGGTACTCGCCAATTAATGGATGTTACAAACTGTAAGTCCGGAGGCCACCGTAGCGCAGAGGTTACCATGTCCGTCTATGACGCTGAACGCCTGGGTTCGAATCCTGGCGAGACCATCAGAAAAATTTTCAGCGGTGGTTTTCCCCTCCTAATGCTGGCAATATTTGTTAGGTACTATGCCATGTAAAACTTCTCCCCAAAGAGGTTTCGCACTGTGGCACACCGTTCGGACTCGGCTATAAAAAGAAGACCCCTTATCATTGAGCTTAAAACTCGAATCGGACTGCACTCATTGATCCTTAGTGGAATGTTCATGGGCAAAATTTGCAATTTGCGTTTACAAACTTTAAGTCATCTCCTATTTGACGTGATCATTGCCGTGGACATTAGGGTGAGTGAATTTGTGTGGTCCAAAAAACCCCATCAAACGTTTATGATAATCGAATCTACGACGAATACTAAGTAAATTTGGCAAAGAGATCATAGATTGAGAATTAAAATCGAGCTTCAGGGTTTAAACGACAAAGTCCGCCAATCACTTATGATTCGTCTGCGCCTAGGCGAAACGGCTGAGGGATTTTTTGATATGTCTGTCTCTCCGTGTTTTTTGTCCGAATCGTTTGTACATCTGCCCTTGTTTGCCATCAGAGTGGAGGTCGCATTTGTTATTCAATCATCACGAAATTTTCCACATATTACACTTTTCGCCGACATCTAGCATATATCAGATATGCTTTAGGAATGTTCTCAGTTAGTGGCTGTGAATGCTTCAAGATTTGGTTTTGCCTACTGTAATCATGGTTGTACTTGCCAAGTTTTTATTTTTCAAACCTAGAAATTCCTTTTTTTAGGTTTTATTTTCTCATTTAATCATTTAATTAGTTATTAAAAGGCGAAAAACTGGAAAAATATGATTCGGCGGTGCTTGGCCGGTTTTGGAAAAAGAACAGATAGCAGACAAGGTGTACTTATATCACAAAGGTCTTTCGCAATGTTTTCGATACAAGCACAACCTACCAACGTATGGCCCTTTATGCCTTCATACCAAAAAGTATCCGATGATATTCCTTAACCAAGAATCATACTAAGGTTGGTGTTATTGGATCTTCTGTCTTTACTTTTCCATTGCAAAAATTATTCTGTCATTAAGTTCGTCTCGAAAGAGAAATTTTTTGGTATCACAAAAAATTTCTTTTCTGCTCAAACTCCGTCATGCAAACGAAGTGCACATCAGAGCAATTCACAATTGCCATGTCACCATTGCCATTTGAAGGCTCTGAAATCTAAACATTTAAAAGCTCTTTGTCATTTCCTTTTGAAGATGGCAAAATTTATTTATTTTGTTGGCAATTTTTTCAAACAATTTTCCAGCTCGTGAAATTTTTAATTGAATCTCATTGACACACACACATACACTAAGCCGCACAAAACTAAGTGCGGAAATTTATTATTAGAAAGTGATGAGATGAGATTTTGAACAAAAGATTGACAATGAAAATCGTTCACATAAATTAGCTGCAAAAGGAAAACGAAACAAATGAACAAGTCAACTGGTAGATGAGATGATGATGGACAGATGGATGGATGGATGGATGTATGGCTGCAAGGATGGACAGACAAGAACGAGCGGCCGAACATAACGAACGATTAGACGCATCGAGTTGCTTACACATCAAACAGGAAGCTGTGGCAAAGAAATTTGCGCATGCGCAGCAACTCAACAACTGACAGCCATGACAATTGTTGATTGATGTATCTTTGGCAAAAACAAAAAATTTTGTATTTCAATGCCGTGAATAACAACAGCAGCCACATAGAGACTCTGCCCACTGCCCACTGCCCACTGCCCCTCCCATTTCCTTCACCACAGCTGGGGACTATTAAAAGATACCAATGTATATTGTATGCTGTTTGTCGGCCTGTTGGTCTGTTGCCTGCCTTATCATGCAATTATTTACGCGTTTGCTTAGCATATTTTGCTGCAGCCAACGCTGGACTGACTTGCCAAATGCCAAACACTTGGACACATGTTTGCTCCGGTACACTGGGCGCACATTGCCGAGGCATACACATAAATATTGTTGTGGCTTCTGTTTGTGGCCAAACTGAGGCTGCTCGAACTTTTTATGCTCACCTTGCTGCAGGATGCACACAATGGAGATTTACTTCTATGCTGCTCAACTTGGTTATCGTTGTATGGTGGCAAAGGCCTAAGATTGATGATTTTCGGCGGCCATACAAATGTCAGGTTTATGGTCAGCACGCGGCAATAAAGACCTCTGTTTTGATAGTTAATGAGGCAATTGTTTGATATGTTAAGAAAATGTGGTGCTGAAATGTTGGTAGGTATGCGGAAAAACAAAAAAAAATAAAATTTTAAATGAAACCCCGCTTAAATTGTAAATAATTATGACATGGAATGGAAGACTTTGAAGTCCCCTCATCTAAAGATTTTTGATGATGCCACAACTCCATGATGATGTCCAACTCACCTCGAAAGACCAATTGACATATCATTAGAAAAATAAAGCTCTCCCTAACAGGCAAACAAATTAAAAATATTGAATTAGTAGTAGACATGGCAATTTAGAAAAAACAAAAACAGAATCAGCTTGACCCCAAAAAGGAGGGCTTGAATCGAAAACATCTTCCGGCTTTTGCCCTTGTTGATGGTCCTTTGAATCTCAGGGAGCACAAAAACATTTTCTTTATTGAAATTAAGCTGCTAGGTACATTGATGATGACGCCAAAGTGGAGTTGGTCATGTTGCTGCTCTTTTGCTGTCGTTGCTGATGAGTGCATTTGCAGCACTTGCAGCACATTGGCTGCATTCATACATGCATACACATAGAAGGGGCCAAAGGGATCGATAAATGGGCAGACATACAAAAACACACTCGGCTAGGTCAACAACACGCCAGGCAAAGGACGGCGGAGACATTAAGCCAGTTTGGCCAAGCCAGCAAGAAACTCCAAGAAAACACACTACTCTAAATGCTGTTGTCTAGGAATCTGGGAGCCTTCAAAGTTGTGTTTGAGGTTTTTGTTTTTACTGCTGCAACTAATGATTGTGGCGGCTACAAAGTATCTGCTGCTTCCAAAGTCTTGAAGTGGAATAATGAATTTAAAGAGATGAAAGACAATACTTAGCAATTTGGTCGCAGTTAACCATGGAGCATAGATTAGCAAAACCGCCTAGTGCAAAGAACCACCTGAGATCAAAACCCGGCAAAAAATTTTTAAAATATCTCATAAATCAGTTAAAAAAACGGATTTAGCCAAAATAGGCATGGTTTGACAGATAATTGGATTAAACGACTTCTATCCATCTAGTTTGCATTTCATAGGCACATAACTAAACGGATTGCCATCTTTGTTACGCTGTGCTCATAGTTTCGAAGAAAGCTTAAATCCGTGCCGAAAACTGCTCGATTTCGATGCCACTTGGTACACATAAGTTAACCTCCGCGAACACGAATTTAAGGTCTCTGTTTGGATCCATGATCACCCCTTAGGCAAAAAAAACTGCGCTGGTTTTTCCTTATGTTTGCGAAAATCGGAAGCTCGTTGATATCAAATTTGACAAAATGTAGGACCTTTAGCTCTTTAAAATAGCCTTCCGTTATGCTATGCATATTTTGATCATAAATACGATTAGGATCACATCTAGAGAGTTATTAATGTAAACAAACAACGCTTGCAACTGATTGAATTTTATTATCACAATGCCGGTTTATGGGCTGGTGGCGTCATTGAACCGTACTTCTTCAAAGATAATGCGAATCGTAACGTAACTGTGAATGGTGAGATTATTGTGAGATGATATCCATCTTTTTTTGGCCAAAATGCAAGAGCTTGAAATGCATGACATGTGGTTTCAACAAAACGGTGCCGCATGCCATACAGCATGCGTAACAATTAACTTATTGAGCAGCGAGTTTGGAGAACATTTTATTTCACGCTCGGACTATTTTTTGTTAGGCTATGGTAAAGCTCATTGATGCACACTTTTCTCCATAGCAGTCCACTAAACTAGTGAGGTGTAAGTAAGTATTGGTCTTATCACACTAATGGCTCTACAGGAGCGTGATTAGACCAATACTTACTTACGCCTTAGTAGTTTGGTGGACTGCTATAGAGAAAAGTGTGCGTCAATGAGCTTTACCATTGTCTAACAAAAAACTCGCTGCTCAATAAGTTAATTGTTACGCATGCTGTGTGGCATGTGGCACCGTCTTGTTGAAACCAATGACAAATCCATTCTCCAATCGCCTTAAGTCTCATAGCCGTATTGGTTGCCTCACACCTAATCTGTATGTCAGTGGGTCGGTTATCTAGAATAGTCTCCAGTGCCCTAGTGAGCGTGGTCCTCATCGCTCCGCCTATGCCAAGGCAACATGTTCTCTGGACCTGTTGTATGGTCCATAGCAGTTCACCAAACTACTGAGGCGTAAGTAAGTATTGGTCTAATCTCCTGTAGAGCCAGTGGCGTGATTAGTCCAATACTTACTTACGCCTCAGTAGTTTGGTGGACTGCTATGGACCATACAACAGGTTCAGACAACATGTTATCTTGGCGACAAGGATCACGCCCGCTAGGGCACTGAAGACTATTCTAGATTTCCGACCCATTGACATGCAAATTAAGTGTGAAGCAGCCACTGCGGCTATGAGACTTAAGGCGATGGGTGAATGGATTGAGGATGGGAGCAGCTCGCATCCTAATCGAGGCGACAATAGGAAATCTGGAAGGAAGTGGAGAGGTTTCCGATCGGACACCAGAGATGAACATTGAAGTCGAGTGCGAGACGCTTTTGCCAGCGGCACAGTCTTGGATTGACCCAACCCTAGTATTGCCATCTGGAAAATCATGTTTCACGAATGGATCAAAGCTAGAGGACAGAGTGGGCCTGGGGGTTTACATTGAAAACCCAGGGACTGCGATCTGTTTAAGACTACCTGACCCTAATACGGTCCTGTAAGCGGAGATCCGGGCGATCACGGAATGCATGAAGTGGTGTGATGCCAACGCGAGGATGTCGAATGAGAACATCTTTACTGACAGTAAAGTTGCCATAAGGGCAATAACAACCAGGACGGTAAGGTCACGAACAGTCTTGCAGTGTAAGAAGGAGATTAACGCCTTCTCTGAAAATGGCAAATGGGTGCCGGGCCATAACGGAGTAAGGGGAAATGAAAGGGCAGACGATTTGGCGGTGAAAGCCATAGGACTGCCGTCAATAATCTTGGTTAACCCGAAGCCTTTTGGATCGACGCAGTCCGAGTTACGGGAGTGGGCGACGAATGCGCATGCAACATTGTGGAACAGCGTAACGGTCGGTAGGACGGCGAAAATCCTATGGGGGATCCAGATCGTGAGAAGAAGAGACTATTACTGAAAGGAAGTAAGAAGGAGGTGAGTATAGGTATTGGTATCATAACGGGACACATAGTACTACGAGCTCACTTATGGAAAATCGGTGCGGCAAGTGATAGCATGTGGATGCGGGGAAGATGATGAGACGTTGGAGCATTTCCTATGTCATTGCCCGACTATTGCGTCTAACAGATGCCGGCACTTAGGTGGGGACACAATACCAGACATGAACCAACTTAGGGGCGTGGCATAGAGAACAATTAAGGATTTTGTAATTAGGACGGAATTTCTATCTTAGATTTTCTTTTTCGAGTATTTTTTATGTATTTTTGTTTTTTTTTTTTTTTTTTGTTTTTTGAAAAACTTGACTATAGCTCTTAAAAAATCAGGCTTAAAATGGGTCTTTCTTAATGGGTATTTTCTGGTTTATGTAAACTATACACTTTAACACTTAATTTGGGTCGTTGATATTATTTATACTTCCTGGTGTTCGAGAGTTTATAAAGACTACGAGTTCATTGTGGCTATGGAAAATAATTCTGCTCCAATTCGCTTCTACTTGGCTGACTTGCTCTTCCAGGAAACCATTATGTGTCAGTAAGACGACGAAAACGAGCACAGATATCGGCATGCATAGCCATCATTCGATACAATGTTGCTGCATGCTATCAAATATAATGGCGCTTCACCACAGGAGATGGTGCGGTATTACCACCATACTGTAAATCTTCTCCATCAAAGGCAAACAACAATGTTCGATAAAATTTTAAATATTTGTTTCTTTTTTCTTGTACCATGTTTTGTTACTGCATCCATTTACTGATGAAGGCTTCGTTGCTCCCTAAATCAGACGATATAGAAATGTTTCTTTCAAAGTCCCTTCTTACCAATTGCCAATGCTAGATGCCGTAGCGGTGGGCATACTTCCGATATGAAAGAGTTTGGAAAATCTAATCTTCGTGAGACTCTCGGCAATTGAACTTTTTCAAGTCATGGCAGGACACATTCGTGTACATAAATATCTTTGTTTTAAGTTGTGTTAAGGGTAATTTCGTATTGCCAATTTCTCTACCCCAGGGGCAAAAACATTCTTTCCCTACTGCCCTATTCGAGCTGGTGGAGTTTAATATTCATGCAGTATTTTGCCCTACAAGCCATATCACACACACTCACACACAAAGCCCAGACAATTGGCGCCAACATATTTACAAAATTCGAGTGTACGTGAATGCCATGCTATGCCTTGAATATCCTGTGAAATAATGCTTTCCAGTGGTAGAGAAATAAGTATGACTCTCTAGAAAACTTGTTGAGTTTCTTGGCCAGAAGCAGCCAGGAAGTGTTCAAAAAAGGTCACTTAAAAGTTATTGCTTTGCACCAGCAACATTGGCGGCAAGCCATACACAGCAGGTGCAGAGTAGGGGGAATGTATGCCAACAACTTGCTGAAGACCAAACTGTATTTATGCCTCTTTGGGGAACTACAAGATGTGGCATATTTTCTATTTTTTGTTTTCCAGGTGGGGAATAATAAATTTTGTGGTTTTTTATGCGCAAAGCGTTGGTTTGATGGTAATTCATAAATGGCTTTTTATTGTGGTTATTGTGGTAAATGACAGGATTTTGTTGCGGGGCAATTTAAAATATTGCCAATTTTGCAAGGAGAACATTGCTCGACTGCGCTGGATTGGATTTAAGAAAAAAATATTGCAAAAGTTTTGCTTGCATAAAAAAGGTGTAGCATACTTACAAGCAATCAACTGCTTCATGTTTTTTGTTCACCATTAGGTGAAATAAAAAAATTTTTTGACGACCAAAGGACTATATCTCACATTTTCACAAATCGGCAGAAAATTATGCTCTCTGTGATCTCAAGTTATAAAATCAAGAGGAAAGTGACCTATATGTTCCAAGTTTGGCGTTTATGTTGAAAAGTACAACTCATCGTTCTGAATTTCGCCGAAGTCGGATAAAAACTGTGACTACAATGGCATTGAGAAGTAATGTCGAGAAATCGGGATGGGAATATAATTGGGCCAAATCGGTCCATATTTTGATATTGCAAATTTGCCCAAGAATATTCCATAAGGGAACAGGGGCAAGCCGGAGGCCACCATAGCGCAGAGGTTAGCATGTCCGCCTATGACGCTGAACGCCTGGGTTCGAATCCTGGCGCGAACATAAGAAAAAAATTTCAGCGGTGATTATCTCCTCCTTATGCTGGCGATAATTGTGAGAAACTATGCCATTTGAAAAAATGGTATGGAAGCCATGCAGAACCTTCTTCCCAAGAAGGTGTCGCACTACGCCACGCTGTTCGGACTGGGCTTCAAAAAGAAGGCCCGTTATCATTGAGCTTAAACGTCGGACTGCACTCGCACTCATCGCTATGTGAAAAGTTTGCCCCTGTGCCATATTTTTATATAGCTGTCATCTTCCGATTTGATTTCTTTAGCCGCTAAAGGTGGTTTCGATATACTCGATTTATTTTTGATTTTTCAAAGACCACTCAAAAACAATTTTTAGTTTCAAATCATTTCTTTCGAATTTGAACTATAAACAAAATATTTTAATTATTTTGCAAAAATCAATGCGGGACTTGATTTCGGCTTCTATGAGCTCAAGAAGTCATATCGAGGTACCAATATTTCAGGTGGCCCTTATAATCATATAGAACGATTCGGATCATACTTGGCACAGAAACTGTAATTCAACCAAATCAGGTGAAAACTGAGGCTTCTAGTTGCTCAAGAAGTCAAATCCTGCGTTCGGCTTATATGGGGACTATATCAACATAAAGACCGATTGGGATCATACTAGCCATGGATGTTGAAAGTCGGAACAGAAGTCCTTGTGCCAAGTTTCAGCAAAATCGTCCTTGTGCCAAGTTTCAGCAAATTAGTTCACTAGGTATCTAAGATATCCAAACTGGGGATCGGTTTATATGAGGCTATATCCAAATCTGAACCGTTATTGAAGTATATGTGTAAAGTGGCAATCGGATATCTTCGTTCGACCGCTCTCGTGATTTTGAAGAACAGAGAAACAAACCGACGGAAGGACTAGATCGACTTAGAATGTCAAGACGATCAAGAATGTATACTTAATAGGGTCATTGATATTTCGAAGTGTTACAAACGAAATTAGTAGACTTGAATACACCTCATCCTTTCAAAGTAAAATATTTTTACTCACAGCTATCTTTTGAAAATGGATTAAGGAATCTTCTATATGCTTAAGGTGCAATACAAGGAAAGATGATTGAATCACTGGGATGATGCAGTGGGCTGTACGCAGACCACAAATTCTTTGGGATAAACGATTGAAATTAAATGTTTGCCACCTACTGGAGAAGAAACATCTGGGTGGCGTAGTAAGAATCATTGCAGGATACAACAAGTTAACCCGCATAAGCATAAAAAATTATGATGTGTGTCGATGGCGTTAAAGCACAGACATCACCGAAAATAGCTTTTATTTACTCTACCAATGTCCGCGTATTTTGCACTGACCTAGCAGATGAGGAGCAAAAACGCCTCTCGACAGACAAAAATTACACTGTACAAGACACTGATACTACCCGTGCTGTTATAATGCTCCGAAGCATGCATAATTGCGAGAGCAGATGAGGTGGTACTTAGAGTATTTGAGAGAAAAATCCTTCGTTAAAGATATGGACCAGTTTGCTTGTATGGGGAATATAGGCGTCGTATGTACCACGAGCTGTATGATGACGATAGCATAGTTAAACGCAAAGCTGCCTCTCGACAGCATGGGTAATTGCGAAAGCAGATGAGAGAGTGCTTAGAGTGTTTGAGGGAAAAATCCTTCGTTAAATATATGGATCAGTTTGCGTCAATGGAGAATATAAGCTACGTATGAACCACGAGCTGTATGAGCTGTTTAACGAGGATATTATAGTTAAACACGTCACAATACAACGTTTGCGTTGGCTAGGTCATGTTGTCAGAATGCATGAAGAAGCTCCAGCAAAAGGGAAGACCAAAACTCCGATGGAGTGTCCAAGTGGAGAGCAACAGGGTGTCAGAAATTGAGAAAGAAGCGCAGAAGATCGAGACCCTTAGACATCTATTCCACGTTCGGCTAGAGGAATAAATATTCTACCAATTAAGGAAAAGTAATGTCCGTCTTTATGTCGTAGTAGAAATAGGATACTTGAATCTTTCTTTCAAGGAGTATACACGGTCTGAATTTGTTTGTGGTTTTGCTCAAATCCAGAAAATTTATTTTGCAATCTGAAGGCAGTTCAGCAGAATGACCTGTTTTTAATACCTTCTTCTCTATTTTGATGCCCCAAATAAGGACCAATAACTTCAAAAATATCTGTAGGAGGCTTCAAAAACAAGCAAAAAAAATCAATCCCTAATCTTAAACCAAAATAACAAACAACCAATAGCTCTTAATTTATGGCAATGCCTTTGTCTGTTGCGTTGAAAAAAAAAAAAAAACAAAAAACAAACCTCACATTTGCAATGATGGTGCCATAGCTTTTGCTTAGTCCAAGCTACCACATAGTTGCGATGCTGTGGCGCAAATACAAGTAGCACCATCAACACGACATGAACGACAGTTTAGTGGCAAAACAAAAAATCTACGAGTAGTAAACAGCCATTCAACTCTGCTGATAAATGCTCAGATATACCTGAATGTCCTCCGAGTAGTTGGTCTTTCGCCTTCTTCTTTTGGGAAGGTAGCTGCACCATACTAGCATGGATTCCTGATTTCAGTTGTTGTTATTGTTTGAATTGAATGCATTTTCAATTCAAATTGCATCTTGCATCTAGGGAAACGGATATGGATGGGGATGCTAGGACAAAAGTGTGTATGTTTCTATATTAGTCTATTTGTTTTGGGAGCCAGTCAATGCTTTTATCTGCAAGAATAGAGCAACTGAAGAAAAACAGGGCACCACAAGAATGGCGCGACGCCAATCTGGTTAAACTGTAACTCTTGCCTGGCATTTGCTGTCCTCCATTGATTTGGTGTCCAATACACTTTCGTGGTTATTGACTTGAGGTTGAATGTTTTGCGCATTTGGAGTTTTTTTTTTTTTTTGTTTTGGGGTCTAGCCATTAACATGCTACCAGGAGAAACATGGGTGTCAGTTGCATTTAACTTCTGTCGTTGTGTCTTTTTTTGCTTCATTTTATTTTGTTTCTTCGATTGTGTCTTAGGTAAAACCTTTTGCTAAGTAAGGGACAAAGCTTTTTATTTACGTTCAGTCTGCTGGATATAAAATTGATTATGTCTTAACACTATTTTGCCAACAACAAGTTACAGCTTTGAATTTGGTACATTTTGTTATCCCCTTTGAGAGTACATAAGTTTCTTAAAAAAAATTAAAGTTTCAAATTTACCACAGTTAAGTATTGCTAAAACTCCCAAAAATATGCAACCTTTTAACACAAAACTTTAAGTTGCTCAGATTCCTTTGAAGAGATGAGCTCTTAGGACTGCAGTTTGGGGGACTCCGTGACACATATACATATGTATATAGGAGCTATATACAAATTTTCCATTTTGATAAAATTAAGCAAAGACTTCCAAATCAATCAGTGACAATTTTTGGGAAAATCGTTTCAAAATTTTAATTGCCAGCAAATAAGTTACTAAAATTATTAAAGGGAAATTGCCTTCTCATTTTTGAAAATGAGATCATAGCGAGACGTGTTTAGCCTCATTTCATTCCTTTTTTACCATTCCATGAATATTTTGATACTGTTATGGCAAATATGTTCCAAAACATCAAATTTGGCATCTTTGGTATTAAAATTAGCCTGAGCGGTCGACGTTTAAGTATTGCGCCCCTATAAGAGTATGGCCCGCTACCAAGTATTTGCCAACTGATATGGCCCCCATACAAAATGCCCAACCCGTTTTTTCTCAATTTTCTTTTGCTGTAATTTCGGCTACTAATTGTCCTCCAGAACTCTACGTTTTGTATCAAATTTGTACTCTGCTCCCAAATATCTTTCATTTGAGTTGCACATTGTCCTGATCGGTCTAAATACACACTTGGGAGATTTGATGCGGATATAGAATCCATGCTATGTATATGTAGGGTAAGGTTAGGTAAGAGTGGGACTGCTTAACAAACTCTCTCTGGTGGGAATCAAACCCACGAACCCCAGCACTGGCAATCCAAGCACGCTACTCATACAACTACCGGGACGCCATTTGTTTAAACGTGGCATTTATTTTAATATTAAAGCATAACAAAATCATACGAATTTCTAAAAGTGATGCCCCCAAAAGTATGCACTTTATAATGTTCATTAAAGTTCAAATGTTCCTTAACCCAAAGATGCCATAAAAATATTTTACCTAATTAGAAAAATCTTGCAATTAATGCAACATTTTAGCACCACACAATGCAAACCATGGCAAGACAACAAAACAATAACAAACCGCAATTAAAGCAACAACATCATTATTAGAGAGAGAGAGAGAGAGAGAGAGAAAAACAAAGGAGTAAAAACTACGAGTACAAGCAGGTATCTGGATGAAGAAACAGCACTAATACAACCATCACCAACAACAAGGCAAAACTAAGACACATTATTGTGGGGAACAGAAACGGAAAAGTTGCAGGAAAAACAACAAAGCCAACGAACGGCCTGCCTAAAGTGAATGCCCTTTACGAATTGTGACGTCACAAAGCAAACCAAAACAAACGTCAACATCGACGCTCGAAACAAAGCTGGCCAGCAAACAAGAAATGGAGCAGCAAATGCGACATCATAAGAAACAAGTGAGTGCAACAACATGCAACATATCCAACATGCCTCCCAATAAAAGCAGTGCTACAAAACAACAACAGCAACGACAGCATGGGAGGAAAGCAGAGCGGCACCGATGTACAAGTTGCATGACCGGCTAACTGACTCGTTCGATGGCCTAGCTGTCGGTTTGTGGGAATTTAACCGGCAACTGCAGCAGCAACAACCACCACAAGATTCTAGGCAACAGATGAGTCTGCAGCAAAATACAAACAATCACAAACATGGAGTAAAGCACACGCATACACACATGCTCACACACACACACACACACTGCACACAAGAAATAAATAATGCGGTCGTACAAAACAAGTCCAACCAAAACGTAAACAAAAGAACCGGCTAAATCAAGCTGCCACAACCTCTTCACCAGGCTTCTCCTCTTGTTGATCACTCTCTCCCTCTCTCTCTCCCTCTTGCTCATACTGCATTTGGTTGCACTTGTCATGCTTTGCTCTTCCCCCGCCCCATTGACAACTTCTTTGTCCAGGCCACATGATGTTTTGTGTTTTCATTTCTTTAGTTAGTGGGACCATCCATTATAGCGGTAGAATATGAAGAGCAAAATATAAAATCCCGAAGAAACATAAGAAGCAAAACAAAGGCTGCAATCAAAATATAAACAAAATGACAGCGACAACGACGACGACGACGACGTCGACGACAACAAAAATATGACACTGTGCACTGAAGCTGCAGTAAGCAAAAAAAGAAAACGACCTAAACTGAACAAGGACCGTAGACGGCGCAAGAGGCAACAAAGAAGGGCAGAGTACGACAGCCATGATGACGATGGAAATGTTGATGTTGTTGGTGTTCGTGACTACAAACAGCCAGCACAGCACAGCCGAGTGGAACGAACTTTAGTAAACTGCATTTGACAGCAACACTCGAACAGCCAACATCATTTGCAGAGCAGTCGCAAGAGAGAAGGAGAGAGTGGGAGGGGACAGGACAACTCGCATAAGAAAGGCAAAACATAAACAATAACAAAGCAACTACGACAACAATGGCAAAACAACCAAACAAAAAATCCCATGCACACACTCGCAGTAAACAGTGGTGATACTCGTAAACTACTCTCGTCATCGTTTCGATAAAAACAAACTCATGTGAACTCGGTGGTTCGTTGGCTCGTTGCATTCAACAACAAATAATGTTTGCAAGTTTGTTTGTATGTATGCCAGCCGTTAGCAGTAGTAATGCCGCATTAAATGTTGCATGCAATATGAAATGAAGTATCATCGATATAATGTAGTATGTAGGGCTATAACATTATTGTAATATGTATATCAGACTTTGTTTGCAGCACCTGTGTCGGAGTGGGTGTAGTACTTGGAATATGTTTAACAGAACACTCTGCATTCTCCAAAGGCAAACTTATTGAAAAATATTGATGTGTTCTACGTACGTATTTCGATATGTATGTGTCAAAGACCCTAGATTGTTATGACACTTAAGTCGAAGAAGCTCTGCTTCTCACGTAACAGAGCACTGTTAAATGAAAGGGTTTATGTCTCTGCTAGTTAAAGTTAATAGTATCTTCACGGACATGAACGAATAACGATATTAGCTCGAAGTTTTGTATCTATACATTTTATTGGTGTAGGTAGTTGGGAATTGCAAATGAGTGATCTCCAACATTCGTGCCAAGTATGGTCAGAATCGGTCTATAACCTGACATAGCTCCCATTAAGACCGATCCATGAAGAATCGGTTCAAATCCTTATATAGCTGCCATAAAAACTGATCTCCCGAATCTACTTTAGTGTTACTGACATTTTGCACAACAACATGTTAAGAATGTCCAGATTCACCCTTTCTGTGTGCCGGGCCACTGAGAAATCCCAGGGAATTGAAAAGCGGACGAGCTTGCGAGACTAGGAACTATCTCACACATTCCAGGGAAACTGGAATCTGTGGGTAACCCTCTAGCGACATGTAAGTTAAGTTTTCAGGACCAGGCCCGAAGAACAACGAATTATAGATGGTCACAAAGAGGGGGCTGCGAGCATTCCAAAACTATGTGGCCTAATATAGACTTGAAGAGGTCTACTGCTTTGTTGTCACTGATTAGAACAGAAATCTCAGTCATTGTGTCCGTCGTGACAGGTCACTGTCTAATCGATCACTGAAGGTTGCCAGCAACGACTTTTGCAGAAGCTGTGAGGACATCAAAGAAAAAGAGACTATAGCACACCTTCTGTGTGTGTGCCCCGCACTAGCAGTCAGAAGAGTTCCAATTTAGGGTCTCATTTCTTTGAGAACCTGTCTGATTTAGCGGATGTGAACATTCGCAAGTTGTTGGGCTTTTTAAAGTGATCTGGATGGTAGGAACTAGAAGGCACCTTCCTTCTTCTGTTCCTGTGGCATCACAATTGACGTTTTCGTCAAAATGAGTCTGATGGCTGACTGCCACTTAAACCTAACCTAACCTTGGGTACAGAATTCTTGCTAACTTCCAGCTCCTTGGGAATACATATGCCATTAGAATGTTGTTGAAATTTTTTTAAATATATGACAGTATATACGACATTAGAAGTTTCAAAATGCGTGGATCTAAGTCATCTTGCCCTGAAGATGATGACGTTTATTCAGCCGATAAATATTCCCCAAAAACCATTGATGATCCCGATTAGATACATGTAGAATCAAAAAGTCCATTGTTGACTCGGGCAAATGAAAATTTTGTCCATGAACATTCCATTAAGGAACAGGGGCAAACTTCTCAGGGCCTCCTTTTTATAGCCGAGTCCGAACGGCGTGCCACAGTGCGACACCTCTTTGTGGAGATGTTTTTACATGGCTGCCATACCAAATGGTACAGTACCTCAAAAATATCGCCAACATTAGGAGGGGATAACCACCGCTGAAAATGTTCATGGTGTTTTCGCCAGGTTTCAAACCCAGGCGCTCAGCGTCATAGGCGGACATGCTAATCTCTGGGCTACGGTGGCTTCCACCCATGCATGTATACTATTTCTAATATAAATCACAGCAATTCCTATCCTGTAAGCTCTGTGTAAAGCATATCCATCCAATTCTAGGACGCCATTACTCATGTCTTGTCTGAACCAGGTCTCAGTAACACAGATAGCATCGATATCAGAGTTAGTAAAAATATTTCAGCAATTTTGTTTACTAAGCATTGTTTATCAATATGGATTACTTTAAATTAAATTTAGTTGTCATCTTCAGTTTTTCGAGATAAATTTCGAGTCAGCACTAAAAATCGTAGCTAATGTGAGTTCTAACATTTCCCAAACAATCGATTAAAACAACTTGTAAACCAAAGATTTTTCAGCAACATCGACGTAATTGCATACATGTATCGCAGTAAAAAAAACCCACACACTCACAGATACACAAAGCATCTGCAATAATAGGCCTCATATCCATAGAAGCAAAAGCCAAACAATAAATGCACCATCGGCCCGAACAAGGAGCATAGAACAAAACAAAAAAAAAACGGTTGCTTTGACATGAGTCAACATTTACTATCGCAGATAAATATTCTGCCTTACTCTTTAAGCTGCGATGCGTTGCTCTACTATAGTTTTTTTTTTTTTTTTTTTTTTTTGTAGCTAGAGAAGAAATTCACCGTATATGACCAATGCTGAAGAGGCTGTTGCTCTCAAAGATTCTGCTGCTACACAATTTACTGGGCCTATGCCTGTGCCCCTGCCGCAGCTGCTTGAAGCCAAAGCCCAAGCAGCATTGGCTTTATTTTCCGATAGTGTTCATCTTCATAGCTTTTGTTTTGAGTTTTCCACATTTTCATTGTTTTTGTTTTTTTTCGTTTTTCTTTGCTGCCATAGCTCTGAGGGAACGTGTAAACATTTATCTTATGAGTTGCTTCTTCTTTATTATTATATAAAATTTTTTTTGTTTTGTTTTATTTTTGCCATGGTGGGCTTGGAAATCTTTGATCGGTGCCTTGGTCGGCTGCAGTGTCTTTGTTTTTTTGGTGTTGGTGTTTGCCTGATGTTCTACCCTAGACGACCTTTTCTTCTGCTTCTTTTTCCTCTTTACTATTTTACTACGTTGGCCTGTTGAGCATTTTTCTGTTTTTTGATATTCTACGGCGCAGTACTACTCAGACCGCCTTCCGACTGGCTTCCCCATTGCCCCCTTCTAGCCTAAGTGGCATTAAATGCATTCACTGCACGTTGCAACGATAATTATGCCAAAGTACTAAAACATTCATTGTATTACTTATACAATGCATGTTGTTGTTACTATTGTTGTGGTTGTATGTAGTTCTATTCCTTTGTGTGTGTGTGTGTTTTTGTTGTGACTATTTTCCTTTACATCTTCCTTTTTATATCAAATATTCACTACAACCACCGTCCCATTGAATATCATAGGACGCACGCTGCAAGCCGCTGATGAGCTGACTTTTCTGTAGCTACAGAGGCGACCAGTGATGTTGATGATGATCACGATGACGATGACGACAACAACGACGACGACGTAGATGCTGCTTTAACTAACTGCAAACTTCAATTAAGGAAGTATTAATGGCCGCAACACGACTTCTACAACTTTACCCTCCCGCTTTTGGGCCGCCGTACTCTCGGCACCATGGCCACTGATGTAGTGTAGTAAACATTTCTTGAAATCAATAAAAATCAACTGCTGCAACAACATAAAATGTTATTATTTTTTATAAGAAACAAACCCAGGAACCAATGGGATGTCAAACGCCCATATTACAATAGCAAAGAATATCTACAATTGAGGTGGTATGACATGAACTAGCCATTACGAACTAAATGGGAAAATTAAAATGATGAGGTAAGTTTCCGAATGATACGCTATCTGACGTGCTATAAAATAAATTTCATACGACACTATGTTGGGTTATTTAATTCGTGATCATTGTTATGCCCAAATAGCAACACATCAAAGCCTCTGGTGGGAATGGAATCCATGACTACCATGCCGGTTATGCAAACTCCCTACCAACTCAGCTACCTGGGTGGCGACACCAAAAAAGTTTACTCGAGACATTGATTCTTAAGTAATTATGATCAGATTGTGACCAAATCGGACAAGAAATGCTTACGACATTTGTAGACCAACTACTTTCAATCTTGAGAATTATCTAGGTTAGTTGATGTTAGGTTAGAGGGCAAGCGGTTACCAGCCGCTTCATTCGCAGACCTTAGATCCATTATGTTCGAGCTAGAAACATGAAGCAAACTCACAAGACAAACAGTAGGAAAGGGAACCAGGCGAATCGGGAACAAATTCTCACCTATGAGTTTATAGTCCAGTCAGCAAATTCTGGTCTCTACAGAAGAAAGATGTATTTCTTTGGAACAAAAGAAAATGGACGATTTGATGTACAATTTGGCGAAAATCGAAGAAGCTACACGCCAAAAGGATTAAATCACCAATGAGTTCATTAATCAAATCCAGGAACAATTGGAATCGAAAATGGAACAATACGTTGAAAAGCATGAGGCCGGTATTACTGATTTGAAAAAAAATTTAAGATTCATTCTCAAACCAGTAATGTCGAAGGTCAAGAGAAAAACCTTCCTAACAAATGAACATTTTATTGCATTATTACTGCAAATCGGACGAACATATACATGGGGGCTTTATCCAAATCTGATCCGATCTCTATGAAATTCACCAGTAATGTCGAGAGACAGTTTGCTCGAAATCGGTTAAGATTTAGATATAGCTCCCATATATATGTTCTTTAGATTTATCGATAGTTTGCCAGCTCTAAGTTGAAAACCACATGTAAAATTTCTGGCAAATCATCCAAAAATTTGAGCTTCATGCGGCTATAGGAACCTAATCGGAAGATCGGTTTATATGGCAGCTATATCAGGTTAAAAACCGATTTAGAGCAAACTTACCGCAGATGTTAGAAGTCATAAATACTATGTGCAAAATGTCAGCCAAATCGAACAACAATTGTAACTTCCACGAATTCTAGATCTCAAATTGGAATATCGGTTTATATGGAAGGTATATCTGGTTATAGACTGATTTGGATCGAGAGACAGACAAGGCTAGATTGACATTATATGTCAATACAATCAAAAACATATATACTATCAGAGGGATCATATCAACTAGAATAGTAAACCTCCATCCTTTGGCGGTGGGTATAATAAGTCGCCCTTAATAATATGAAACGGGAAAATTTGCATATACTGAACGAATAAACACAATTTTTATACCTCTTTGGAAAAACTAAATCACATTTGTAAACATTATTTCAATAAGTATGTCCTTCTATCACACACACACTAATTGCTTCATTTTTTCTCTTGTCTCATTTTAGGTAAGTGTTGACATAAGATGCCATTGAAGTATTTCAAAAAGTCTGCACCCTTTTGGGTTCAACTTTTGGAAATGAGGTGGGGTAAGTATGTTTATGCTAGTGTTGAATGTACCAATGCTGCTGATTCCATAATAATTATGTTCCTACCGACTAATGTGCCATTAATAATTGCTGAAAAATCAATTAGCCCAACCGAGAAAGCAACACAAATAACAAGAAACTACAAGAAAAGAAGAACAGCGCCAACGGCAACGGCCAACAAGCACCACAACCAGAAGCCAGGTTATATTTACAATTACGCAAAATCACGCACAACCTGAAGGCAATTAGTAAAAAAGGCTAAGACCACTCCTACCTTCAAAACAGATGAATGGATGGATGCATCTTCTGTAGATTTATAATTCCTGTGCAAAAGTAATGCCGTTACTAATGAATTTCTCACTACTCTCTCTCTCTCTCTCTCTCTCTCTCTTGCTTAAAATGTGATGGCTATTGGAGTTTGCTTTCAATATCTCTTGCGTAGGGATTGGGGTCACATGCTCATACCACTCTGCCAGCGGTTAATGAATATACGAAAACAATGAAAATTTCAGCCGTAACTGTTGCTTCAGGAGCTCATTCAGTTCGATAACATTCAGGAATATCAATAAAAAAAAGTTGTTGCTTTGATGCTACTGCCGCTACCATTGCCTCATTGCTATTGTCCCCTGGGCTGATCTAAACCCCTTAAGGATAATGGCATGCATTGCCGCTTTACTTTGAAATTTAATGCAGTGTTACCTCTTGGTTACGCATTTTTTAATTACTCTCCAAAATATGGGCAAAAACAAGGCATAGTAAAAGGCTACGAAATAATAAATTATCCCAGAGATAAGCAATCGAAGCAAGTACAAACGGTGGGACCTCGGATCTATATCCCACCTTTATTTTGTGCAAATCAGATTAAAATATGTCATTTATCATTTTATTGGAGACATTGGTCCTTAAGAAATTGTGGTCAGATTGAGACCAAATCGGACAAGAAATGCTTACCAACTACTTCATAGACCAACTACTTTTAACCGAGCGGCAAGCGATTACTACCCGCTTCATTCGCAGACCTTAGACCCATTATGTTCGACCTAGAAAAATGCAGTGAACAAGCAGGGTATGGAACCAGGCGGATTGGGAAGAAATACTCACCGGCGAGAGTATATGCCAATCAGCCAATTCTGGTCTTTAAAGAACTTGAGAATAACAGTAGCACTAAGTACCTGCATTGAATCCAAGTACGAGGAAATTTTCACCCATTACCATGGGTGACGCTGAACGCCTGGGTTCGAATCCTGGCGAGACCATCCGAAAAATTTTCAGCGGTGGTTTTCCCTTCCTAATGCTGGCAACATTTGTGAGGTATTATGCCATGTAAAACTTCTCTCCAAAGAGGTGTCGTACTGCGGCACGCCATTCAGCCTCGGCTATAAAAAGGAGGCCCCTTATCATTGAACTTAAACTTAAATCGGACGGCACTCATTAATATGTAAAAAGTTTGCACCTGTTCCTTAGTAGAATGTTCATGGGCAAAATTTGCAAATTTGCACTCCTGTGCTTTTGTTTCGCTTTTACGAGTAGTGACACAAAAGGTGCTAAACCGGCTACAACTCCTACTCGCTAAAGCATACCATGCAGATATCAGGGCTCTTTACAACACCCGAAATCATGCTTCCTGGGCTCAATACTCGGCTACAAATCTTTTGCCGCCCTACAAGCAATAGCCCGCGCTTCATTCGCGCAGTCATCACTTAAGGCATCCATTCTATCAAGAAACTCGCACAGGGGACACGCTCACTGATTTCGTAGCAGGGACTTCGCCTATCAACGAGGATCCATTCCCGGCCAGCTCCTCGGCCACTTTGTTTATGGTGCTAAGAACTTAAATCTTGAAATCTCTATACATAAAAGAGACACGTGATTGACTGACAGAATGAAGTAGAACTCAAATCAAAGAGACGAGTGATTAACTGAAATTGGTGAACATTGCACAGAGCGAACATTTAGAGCTAGAACCTCGAAATTTGGATGCAATAAGTGTTGTTGCAAATTAATGTGAGAAGAAAGAGCAAATGTGACAAATATTACTCAAAGCCAAGAGGTGCAAGAACATTGACTTCATACTTTTCAGGGCGGGAAGTTAAGAACATTATGCTGGTGCCCTGGGACATACGGAAAATGTGTCGGTTCATCCACTAGTTGCGCCAGGCCATTATGCGCGGCTAAGAGATCGACGTACTGGCCGGAATGGGAAAGCCAGAAGAAATTGTGAACAATAAAGTCCCCATCCGGAGATCGGCCTATGTGGAGGTTAAATCAAAAGTAGAATTTTAGAGTCAGAAATGGATATTTCGATGTGTTGAAAACATGAATATACCCCCCATAGGCTGCCCAACACTATGAGGAAGAAACTTTTTTAGCAAATGGGGGAAACGCATAGCCTCCATAAGAAATGTTATGACGGTCGGTTAACACATTTACCCGTGCCAATACGACGGATGTAGTACTTTCTAAGGGAACCTGTTAAAGATTTAAGATCCCATAGGTCTATAAGCATAAACTTTTAGACCTATGGGGCGACATTTGGGAGTTTTTAAGGGTTAAAGAGTATTTTATTTTTAAAACAATAGAAAAAACCCCACCCATTATTTTCCATAAAACAGTTCGACTAGCACGAGTTCCTGCAAACGCCCAAAAAAAATCTTTACTCCAACCTTCATGACAACGTCATTATCAATTCCATACTTTCATGTTGTGCAGAATACTACTTGTACTATGTTCATCATCTGCAGTTTGATATGTATTTCCGGTTGATTTCTTAAGAAATCAGAAGCCGTCTCAATGGGTACAAAGAGAATAAACGTGACAATCAAAACGACACACATACACGTTCGCAAAAAAAAAGCCGGACAAAAACACAAATGTGAATGACCAAAATTCTGCTGGAACTGCAGCAGCAGCAGAATTAAAAAAAAAAACACACAGCTTGGGCATTATTAGCGAGGTCAGTTCTGCATAAAATGAAAAAAGGCATGGAACGCGAAGCACACTCTCAGCGGCTATGCAAGAGGAAAACAACAATGAATTTGAGGGAAGAATGGTGGAAACGTTGCTTTGGATGGAGGTGTGCCTGCATAACCCATCAAACATAAAAACGCACAAAAAACACAAACAAAGATGCCATAAATATTACCCCGACTTGTGTCTTTGCATCCAAACGTTGATTCGCTATAACTCCAAGCATTCCTCATGCGTCTCTTTTGTGGATCGGTGTATGTGTGTGTGTGTGTGTGTGATACCTTTAATAAATCCCATTCAATTTGTTATGATACATTTCATCCCAAAAGCATGGGCCATAGTGTTTGGGCCTCTGTGGAAAAGTTCTAGGCAACAAAGACACCGTTCTAGTCTTCCCTGGTGTGGCTTGAGTACAGAGAAAAAGAAAACAAAAACCATGTGGACATCTCAACAAGCATTCCAACACAAGAAAGAATCTCTTGAAATAACTAAGCGCAGATCTAAGATGACCACTCAGTCAGTCATCAGCCCATTGAGCGCTAGGCCAACCGGGCAATGGTCATTGGGAGCATTGTATTGGTGACTTACTTGCCGGTTGCCTGTATGGCATGGTTAGATGGATGGATGGCACGATGACTACGCTATGTTCACTGACCATAAGTTTTTTTGATGACGCCAAAAGTCCATTGGCTTTTTGGAAGCAAAGCTTCGCTTAAAAATGTATCGGTTTTGTAGCTTTCAGCGCTCTTTGTTCGGCACCAACAACTGAAATGCTGCGAAAGTCAATGCGAACTGAACTTTAGCCACGGCGTTGAGCACTTGGGTATAAATTGCACAAATATTTGTGTAAAGCCACAAAAACAATAACATCAGTGGCAATGGCATGGGGACTTTGTTTAGTCAACCCACCAGCCAAGCCATATCCTCACATTAAGTGCATTTTATTTTATTAACTTTTATGTTTTTTCTTTTAATCTTTCTTTAACGTCATCATCACCGTCATCTCACCTGCTTTTTTTAATAGACCCAAGGAGAATGTTTAATGAATAGTTTTCTTTTATATGTCATCTCTTTATTCTAAAGGGTAGCTGATGTCAAGTTCACACTGGTATATCTGTCAAACTAGAAATGGCAGCTACATTTGTGTTATTGACAGCTCATTATATTGTTTACAGGCCACCAAAAGCATTTGCTTCGGAGTTATATTTGGCTGGCAAATCAAAACCGGCTATTGTTGGCGAACTCAAACACCTTAAACCGTTATAATGAAACATGTAGCGTTGCCAATCGCCATGGTGGTGATCGAGCAAAACGGCAACAGCACCTGAAATGGTTCGGCGAGTGAAAGCTCGAGTTCAACTAAATCCCGGCTGTAGTGCCAATCAAATTCCTAAAGATCTGAAAATATCTCGAGAAAAGATGCAACTTTTATTGAACAACGAGATTAAGGTAAAGGCTTGCAAGTTCCAAAAGGCACACGATCTTACACCAAATCAAAAAAAGATAGACTCAAAAGAGCAAAGGAGTTTCTGCGCTTGCGTGAATTTGGTGATTTTCCGAACATCGTGTTCTCTGACGAGAACATTTAGAAGAATTTGTGAACATCCGAAATGATCATGTTTATTTAAGCCAGTGCACATACGAGAATTTGAGCCTACAAATGGCCACCCAAAGAAATTACCCATCACTAGTGATGGTATGGGCGCTATGACCGCTGATCACCATTCTTCTATTGTTTTCATTGAGCTTGGCAACAATGTTAATGCGACATATTATCGGGAAAATATTCTGGAAGCTGCTGTGGAGTTGTAAGTTCGCAGACATTTCAATCGTAGATGATCTACGTCCAAGATGGACGTACCAACAAGAATCGGCACTTTACACAAAGTCCGTGTGAACCAAGAATGATAAAAAAAAAAATCATGTTCCGCACTTCATTTCGTCCACAAAGTAGCCGTACAATACACCGGATGCCAATTCGATGGTCTTTTCTGTTGGACCATTTTATAGAGCTATGTGAAGACTAAACAAGTAAAAGCTTACTAAGTACGGCCCGGCTGAACCCTCCCCCATGGAACACATTTATCAAGTTCTTTGCCCACTATCTCTTTATAGGCAAACAAAGGATGATGGATAAAATTTCCATGCTATTGGAGCTATACCAGGCTATGGATCGAATCGGACCATACTTGTCTTCGATGTTGAACACCATAGTAGAAGTCATTGTGCAAATTGCCAGCCAAATCGGATAAGAATTGAGCCCTATAAAAGCCGGGAGATTGGCTTATATGACAACTATATCGGGTTATGGACCGATTCAGACCATATTTCGAATGTATATTGAACGTCAAAAGAGAAGTCGTTGTACAAATTTTCAGCCCAATCAAATAAGAACTGCGCCCTCTAGAGGTTCAAGAAGTATAATCGGGCGATTGGCTTATATGGTAACTATCTCAGTCTAAGCACAGACTTAGACCATTCTTAGTATAGTTGTTGGAAGTCAAAACAAAACATTTCATGCAAAAATTCAGCAAAATCGGATAATAATTGCGATCTCTAGAAGCTCAAAAAGTCAACATGCGAGATCGGTTTATATGGCAGCTTTATCAGGTTATAGACCAATTTTGACCATACTTAGCACAGTTATTGGAAGTCACAACAAAATAGCTCTTACATAAGATCGATTTATATGACAGCTATATCAAAACATGGACCGATATGGTCCATTTACAATCCCAACCAACCTACACTAAAAGAAAGAATTTGTGCAAAAGTGCCTAACTTTATTCCTTCGAAAGTTAGCGCGCTTTGGATAGACGGACAAACGATCGGCCGGACAGACTGACATACATGTCTAAATCGACTTAGATTTTCAAGACGATTTAGAATATATGTTTACTTTGTTGGGTCTCAGATCAATATTTCGATGTCTTACAAATAGAATGAAGAAATTAATGTCCCCCCATCCTATGGTGGTGGGTATATAAAATATGCGAAAATGGATGCGCTTAAGAAACCCATTGTACGGAAATGTTCCCAAAGGCCGGCAGAATACATTCTTAAAGCTCCTATGCCTTCGACTCAGAGAGCAAGTCAAGGCAAAAGGGTTATATTCAGCAAAAGTGAGTGGATGCTGAAATATGGATTACTTCTACACATTTTTGTCATTTGAATCAATAAAAAAATATTTGCACACCAAAAACTGTGGCCGTTCGAATTGGTAACACTTCGTGGCAGCCACCCTATATACCTTTCACCATGGGGTAAAAATTGCAAATTTTGCCCATGAACATTCCACTAACAGGGGCAAACTTCTCACATAGCAGCGAGTGCAGCCCGGTTCAATTTTAAGCTCAATGATAAGGGGCCTCCTTTTTATAGGCGAGCCCGAACAGCGTGCCGCAGTGCGCACCCTCTTTGGAGAGATGTTTTTACATGGCAAAGTACCTCACAAATGTTGACTGCATTAGGAGGGGAAAACCGCCGCTGAAAAATGTGTTTTTCAGATGGTCTAGGCATTCAGCGTCATAGGCGGACACGGTACCCTTTGCGCTACGGTGGCCTCGATAAAGCCAATTTTTTTCCTTTGAAGGAAACACTTTCAAATGTTTGAACTCATAACCTATCTTTAAGGCATTTCCAATGTATTAATTATTATATTGTAGAAAGTTTGGCAAACTTGTATTCTGAAAACCTTTAGTACTAGACTTATTTTAAAGCAAAATTCCAATTTTTTGCTATCTAAAAACAGCGAAAAATATTTGCTGATTTAGCAAATACTGCTGTCACGTTTTCACCAGCAGACTTTTTGCTATAACATCAAACTTTTTTGTTGTTTTTACTTAGAAATTTCTCTGAGTGCACCTAATCTGCCAATGAACAATTGTTTCAAAAACCTTTACTAAACGTTCGACAGCGGATGCACTCTTGCTCAGTGGAGTTCTTCTCGTGCCAATATTTCCATCTTGACAAAATTAAATTAAACTATAACTTGGCTATTTGTGGATGACAGCCGTTTGAGTTTGGCCACTTCTGCCAGGAACAGTTGCATGTTGCATGAACAAACCTTCTTGGCTTCATCGCTATTTGTCTGTTAATGATATAACGATGATTTCTTAAAAATGTTTTAGTTATGCGTCAGCGTTTTGTTTTCTTTTCGCTTTGTTTTACACTTCCAGCGATTGTTGTTGGCTTGGTTTTTTTCCTCGTAGATTCTTTTGAACATTAAAAACACTTCATGCATGATATGATTAATACTAGGAATATTTTTATGTTTAATGCGTTTATGCTCATTTTCATTAGGATCTTTGTTCATGCATTAAATGACTACGGCCATTAGAGCTTTGTTCAGCATATACCGTGGCTGAGTTAGATAAACACTTGTAATCCTTGTTTAACCCATTGAGAGAGTGAAGCTGATTCAGAATTGAAGCCCCGATTTGAGGTATTATTGGACCCGCTTATATGCGACGTAAATCAAGTATGTTATTTTGTGAAAATTCCCCTTGAATAAAAGCATAAAATGGATATTCTCCTTTTCAACAATAGCATGTAGCGACGCAAATCGGAATCAAAACGTTCGGAAACGAATTGCATAGAACTGAACCAGTAAGGAAAGGCTAAAGTCGGGCGGAGCAATAGCTAAGAGCTATATCAAAATCTGAACCGACATTTTTCGAACAGATCGTTTGAAAATTGTTGTTGGGTTAGGTAAGGTTGAAAAGAGTGTGCAGATATTAATCCGCCCCTGGCCACTATGGACATACACCAAAGCCAGTAATCGGTTTGTTGTGCGCTCTAAAAACTATAAAGTAACCTCTAAAAAGAAAATGTTAAGCTAGAAATTCCGTGCTACTTTCAAAATCCTTAATTGTTTTCAATACCACTCCCCTAAGTTGGTTCATGTCTAGTATTGTGTCTCCACCTAAGTGCCGGTATCTGTTAGCCGCGAAAGCCGGGCAATGACGAAGGAAATGCTTCAACGTCTCACCATCTTCCCCGCATGGCCTACACATGCAATCACTTGCCGCACCGATTTTTCATACGTGAGCTCGTAGTCCTATGTGTCCCGTTATGATACCAATAGCTATACTGACCTCCTTCTTGCTAGCCTCGTCTTCTCACGATCTGGATCCCCCATAGATCGTGAGAAGACGATGGTTTGTAATTTTTGCAAGTTTTTTGTTGACAAATGCTTCTTTTCCTATTTCCTAGCCCTACAAACCACCAAAGGGCTCCAATATTTGCCACCAACTGCTTATTCGCCTTTAATGGGTTAGAAAATGCAGATGCCTAGCTTCAAAGGCGTTCACGGAATAACTATCATCATGCCTTGTAATAATTATAAGCGTTTTGTTTTGTCTGCAGCTTTTTTGTCTTCCGCTCGTTGGCTTCTTGAAATGGTTACACTGGTGCAAATTAAGATTCTTCAACTTCTTTACAATTTGTTCATATTAAAGACAAAAAAAAAACTGTAGACCAACATCTCTTACTCCGTTCGCCCATTCGTTGCCTCACATTTGGATGTTTATTAAGATGTTCTCATTCCCATATACAACCATTGCAAAATGGAACTCCCAAGATGAGGAAAATGTTAGGCCTGAGGCCAGAGGAGTAATTCAAGCCACAGAAAATGTTCGTTAAATTGGTGCTAATGCTTTGCAATGTAAAGAAAAACATTTTGCCATACTTGTTCTCAAGTTTTGTTAATTAAAACTGCACTTAAGGGGTAAAATGCATTAACTTCGCTGTCCTCATTAGCCATGAGTTAGGTTTTTTGAGCCTAGATAACTCTTGATCACTTCGTTTTAACTCAATTATTATATATGTAGGGCAAATTAAAATACTATGAAAGAAAGCCGGAATAAGCTTCTGGATAAAAATGGGCTGTAAATCATCAAAACAGAGATATGTATTAAAAAATATTGTCATGGTATGTTTTGTAACACATTCATACATAGTTTTAATTTCGTTTAGCTGTAAAAACTTCTTGGAAGCAAAAGAAATAAGTAAAAATATCCTCAATTGGGCCCAGTTAAATCTTGGAATCCCAGCACCATGGATGCCGTAAAAATTTACCCTTACTAATTTGGTAATTGAATTTCTTTACAACAATTTATTATTATTATTTATTAATAGATTGAATTCAAATTACAATTCAAGAATAGTATTTCATAAAGTTCTTAAATACAATCTATGTTAGGCTTAGCAAAAATGCTGTTAGCCGTAATACAATGCTTATCACTAAATTGTTGTTTGTTTCTATATGTTTCTTGCTTTTTCTTTTTTCATTTTGGTTATTAAAAACTGAATTCATTAATAATTAATTTTCTATACTTAGTACAATTTTCTATGTATTTATATAGTGATGAGTTATTCGTGCCATTTAATATATTTAATACTTCGGACTCATTAAGGGAATATTTTCCGAAATAACTTTTTCTAAATTCTCTGTATAATGGGCAGGCGCCAATAAAGTGAAGTGTATTTTCATCTTGATCTGTATTACACATAGAACAAGTGCCATGGGTGTTACTTCTGAATGATCTCGAGTTAAGGTCGAGTAAACCACCTCTAGCTTTAATGATTAAGCTAGTAGCTCGTGAAGATAAGTCAGCAGTATGAAATGGAATTATATTATACTCAAGCACAGAGTAAAGATCGTGGAACTGTGAATTTCTTGCATCTGATTCAAATTCACGTTGTTCTTGAATTCTCAGTAATTCTACTATTTTGTCTGAATACATGCATATCGGATTTGTAGCATTAGCAGGAATATATTGTAGGGTTTGGCAAATATTTGACCATTCTTTTGCCCATAATGCATTCAATTCTATGATTTTCTCCGCCAGCAAGCGGGGCAAGCGGTGAGAGCTAAGTCGCAATATTCTATTAATGTAGTTAAAATGGATTCTAAGAGTGTTACAAAACATAGAAGAAAAACCAGTTTCTAGATACAACATGTAATTTGGTGTATTATTAGGCAAATAAAGCATTTTCTTAGTAAAAAAGCGAAAGAGCTTCTCTACATCATCAAACCTTGTGTAACCCCAAACCTGTGCAGCGTAAAACATTATAGATCTGGAACATGCATCGAATATCTTCATCTTATTAGTTTTAGCAATACTAGGGTGACTTATATACTTCGACCATGTGCTATTTATGGCCAGTTTGGAATCCGCAAGCTTCTTCTGTAAGTGTTTTCTAAATGACAAATTGTAAGTTATTTCAACGCCCAGGTATGTGTAACTATTAACAATTTCAATATTCTGATTTCCAAAGCACCACCTTAAATTCGAAGAGATTCTAGAACCTCTACGAAAAACAAGAATTTTCGATTTAGAAAGGTTTACTTTCAAGCTCCACAACAAACAGTACCTCTCAAGTTCATAAATCATCTCTTTACAACAATTGTTTGCGGCCTCTATGCACAGATAAAAATAATTTTGAAGAACAACAACTTTTGTCGAATACACGACGATAAAATTTGTTGAGTTTTCTGCAACAATTAATTTTGAATCTCAACGACCCAAAGTAAAAATTTACTGCTGAAAGGCCACAAGTCAATATATAACAACAACAACAACAATGATAGTCACGCAGAGGTTAGCATGTCCGCCTATGACGTTGAACGCCTGGGTTCGAATCCTGGCAAGACCATCAGAAAAAATGTTCAGTGATGGTTTTCCCTTCCTAATGCTGGCAACATTTGTGAGGTATTATGCCATGTAAAACTTCTCTCCAAAGAGGTGTCGCACTGCAGCACGCGATTCGGACTCGGCCATAAAAAGGAGGCCCCTTATCATTGAGCTTAAACTTGAATCGCACTGCACTCATTGATATGTGAGAAGTTTGGCCCTGTTCCTTAGAGGAATGTTTATGGGCAGAATTTGCTATTTTTACAATGATAGTCATAAGCAAAAGAAAAAGCAATTATTGTGAAAAATTTTGCTCTCTTGGGGCTTTCTTGGGATATCAAATTTTCCAAAATCCGTTCAAAATTGCCAGAGATGTATTGATTTTTAATTTTTGTTTCAATTTCATCCGTTCCTGGTTCATGTTTCGGCTAAACTCACTTCAACAAATAACATAAACTTCAAACCCTGTTACATCAACCACGCCACACATATGCTTGCTTTGCTGCACAGCTTCGGTGTGTGGGGTAGTTTTATTTTCTTTATTTGTTAATTTATTTATATTTTCTGTTCTCTCTGCCACATTCTTTAATATTACCCAAAAACAATTTTATTAATTTTGCCACCACGGAAATTTGAACTCATGATCACATATTTGGTAGTCTTGCACGCATCCTCTAATCTACCGACATTATTTTTTTGATGATGAAATAAGTCAATAAGCGTTACTGCCCCGTAATTAGTCTCTCAATTGAATCCAATTTAAAAAAGAAAATCCAAAAACCACTTTTAAAAAACTTTTTGAATACGAAGTACACATTTTTTAACCGAATTTTTCTAAAATAAATTTTAAAATATAACAACAAAAAACGTTTTGACCGGCCGGGGGATTCGAACCTGGGTTTGCAAGTACTTAATGGCATGTGAGTCTGGTGTGTTAAATGGTAGTTTGTTTACATGGGGGCTATATCTAAATTCTAACAACTCAACAAAGGAATTTGCTAAAAATCCACCAAGTTTCAATTATTTTGTTTGTCAAGTCTCTACAAATCTTCTTCAACAATTAAAGTCTGCAATTCATTGCTAAAATTTTTTGAGAAATCACTGTTAACAAATTTGGTAGTTGGTTTTTTTTTACTGTAATTTTTTTTCTACGCGGATTCAGGAAGTCACATCGGAGAAACGCTATTTAAAAAGGTCGTCGTAGCATAGAGGTTAGCATATCCGCCTTTGCCGCTGAACCCCTGGGTTCGAATCCTGGCGAAAACATCAGAAAAATGTTTAGTGGTAGCTAACCCCTCCTAATGCTGGCGACATGGCAGAGGTGTCGCACCCTGTCATTGAGCTTAAACTTTAACCGGACAACAATCATTGATATGTAAGAAGTTTGCCCCTGTTCCTGAATGTTTATGGCCACATTTCCATTTGCATATCAGTATATTGACCGATTCGGATCATACTTGGCAAGGATGCTGGAACTCTTAGCAGAAGTTTTTGAGCCAAAATTCAGTCAAATCAGGTGCAAATTGAGGCCTATAAGAGTTAAAGAAGTCAAATACGGGGATAGGCTTTTATGGGGCCATATCGGTAATAGACCGAATCGGAACATTCTAGGCAGGGATGTTGGAAGTCATAGCAGAAATGTTTGTGCCAAATTTCAACCAAATCGGTTGAAAATTGAGGCTCCTAAGGGACTCAAAAAGTCAAATCCGAGAATCGGTTTATATGGAAGGTATATCAGTTTAGGATCATTCCCAGCACTGATGTGAAAGTCAGAACAAAAGTCCTTACGCCGAATCGGATGAGAACTGAGGTTTCTAGAGGGCTCAGAAAGTTAAATCTGGGGATCCGATTCGGATTATACTATACATGCGCCAAATATCAGCCAAATTGGATAAACATTGAGCACTCTAGGGGCTTAAGGAATCAAAATGGAGATCGATCGGCTTATATGGGGGCTATATCTAAATCTGATCCGTTATGGTCCATTTGTAATCCCCAAAGACCTATATCGACGAGAAGTATCTGTGCAACAGACGGACTGACGGACATGGCTAGATCGTATCAGAATGTCAACACGATCAAGAGTATATATACTTTAAAGGGTCTCAGGTCAATATTTCGAGGTGCTACAAGAGGATTGATTAGATTAGTATTCCCCCATTCTATGGTGGTGGGTATTAACCCTATGAAAAACGTTTTGCCTTTCAAAAATATTGTGTTTCAATAATTTTGCAAATAATGATTGCAGTTCTTTTAAACATGCTGCTGCCATCCTACTAGAATACCCAGTTGTAAGCTAACATTCAGTTGCTTCCCTTCTGCGCAGATTCCTTTGACGTGTGCTATGTATTCTCCCAAGCATATTCTTGCCCCAACCCATTCAGCACCGACCAAAGAGTGATAGACGTATATAAAGATGCATTTTTTCCTCTACCAACAAAAGGCTAGAAAGAAACTTTCCACAAAAATGAAAGCAACCGGGGCACTGCAATGTAAAAAAGTAAACAAGGAGGGAGCCCTAAACAATCACATGATGTTTATATTTTCATCGCCTTTTAAAAAACAAAAAAATAAAACTTCACTAAAGGCCATGCAAAATGCCGGCTACTAAAGGAAAAAAGGCAATGCTAATGGGGAGCCGACAGACCCTTGTACATGTTCCCGCTTTTCTAAATAAGGACTTAAGGCCCAACATATGCCCTGCACTAGACAAACAAATTCTACTACAAAAACACAACCACTACTATAACTACGCTACTACGGCACCATATCAAGAGGAAGACAGATTATGATGTGCCACAACCATATGAGTGCATCTGCAGCCAAATGGCTTAGCCATGTGTAAATGCCATACAAGGTGGACCCTTTGGAAACCCAGCATGCAACGACAACCACTTTGGGTTGAAACAGGAAACTGGGCTTAGTCAACAGAAATGTGTCAATGAACTTAACCGGAGACACAAAGAATGCAAGAAAGTCAAACAAATTTCTTTTTAACTCGAGCTGGAAGAACTTGTAGTGCTTTAGTGCATAAAATAGGGGACAAAGGACACAATTTGTTAGCATTAAGCTGGAAAATTCTTAATAAAAAAGAATGTTGGAACTTATTGACAGCATTTTATCATATCAAAGGTTTAAAAAACTTAAAGGCTGCAAATTAAACGAGAACATCCGTAGATCCATGATAAGAGGTTTCCTATTTAATATCCACTTTCAAACCACCAGATCTTACCACTTTTAAGTTCTAATATAAAAAACGATCTGCCTTCGGGGCTAAGGCCTTTGTTATGTATTTAGCGGTACATTTCTCGAAGAAAACAAGCAAAGCTATTTCGCCTTTCAAAATGAAACCATGCTCCTAAATACCAAAAATATATCACAAGCTGTAAACTAAAGATTGTGTTCCGAAGGTGGGATGAAGGATGTTTTATTGCTATGTCTATCACTATATTACAAGTTGAATTTAACACAAGCAGAAGCCAATCTGGTATCGCCTTAATGCTTATTAGATTTAAATCTCATCATCTTTTCGAAGTGAGAAAAAGTTTTAGCGGAATTTTCGGGGAAATTTTAAACATTACATTTTTATTTATTACAAAATAAGCCGTCTATACTTTTTATTAGCTATATGATGATAAAAAAAGTGCAATAAAAATCAACGTTGTTGTCCTGGATAAGCTTTATAGTCACAAGGACTTTATTACATTTTGGTATGATTGTTTGTAACATTTTGCTACCACATACTGCTGTAAAAAAATAATATCTCAAACTTTTAAATCCAAATATAAATTTTTGTTGGAGCTGAAATACGGTCTGTATATCCACTGTTTGCCCAATGTTATTTGTTTCCAGGTTAGTATTTCAATGAAAATAGAAAAACACTCTACTACATTAAATGTACAAAATCTCTGTGATGCGAATTTTATTCATTTCCCCGAAATTTATGCAAAAACTTTTTGCCAAGCAAGAAATTTTGCAGATTTAAATATTTTAGTAACATAGAAGCACAAATTATTATTGAATATTGTCAATGCTCATAAAGGATGGTAAAATGTTCTAAAAACTCTTTCTTGACTACTTTAGGGTGCACTTAAGTAACTCAATGGTTCCCATTTTCTTTACAAAACTAAAGCAGTGGTCCTCGCTGTACTGTACACATCAGATGTACTATTGTTTACTCCTCCTCCGCACAGCTTCTGCAAAAATCCGTTACTTGCAACCTTCAGTCTGTCATCATGTTTACCGACCAGAAAGTGACCAACCATGAGCAGAACAGACCGAGAAGTCTATTCTAATCAGCGTCAGCAAAGCGGTAGACCTTTTCAAGTCTAGATTGGAGTATTCATAGCCCTCACTTTGCGACCATCAGTCATGCATTGCCCTTCGGGTCTGATCCTGAAGACTTAGCTTATATGTCGCTAGAGACATACCCACAGATTTCAGTCCCCTTGTAAGATAGTTCATATTTTCGATAACTCGTCTGCTCTACAACACTCTGGGATATCTCTATGACCCGGTTCACAGATCTGCCGCAGTCGAGGTGGTATTTTGAATTCAGAAATATATTCTTTAGAGATCAAATGGTTGACTGGCTACTTGGCTCTCTGAGAAAATATTTATGCCAATCGTCATAATGACATTATATCTTAGTCATACTTCCTTTTCGATATGACCAGGGCGTCAATACTCTTTCAATGAAAGCATGAAATGAAAAGAATATTAATTTTTTTTTTTTTTTCATATAAAAATTTCTTTGTTTTTGTGTTTACCCAAAACAGGAATCAGGAATATATATATAAAGAAACTTTTAATTTTCTGTTTTCATAGAATTGAGCACCAGCCCTAGTTCTTCAGACTACACCCCAAAGCCCACCTGGTCGTGCAGTTTGGAGCTATCCATATAGAAGTCTATGTAGCTTCTATTACCAGGGATATTTTAGTTCCAATCAGTTCTATCAGAAATAGTGGTACTATACTTTTTATCAAATAGCGGCTCAGGCAATGTGTAATCCAATCTGCCAGAAACATGGGACATTGTATCAAGGAAAACACAGTGTCTGTAACCACTGCATGGCCAAAGAGAAAGCTCCCTTAGCCTCACAGTAATCGTCGCAGCAGTTTGTATAGCCACAATGTCCAAAGGCATTAGGTGTAGCATTATTTCCAATGCATCAGATGGTGTCATCCTTATTGCGGCTGTGTGGACTTTTGAAACGCCGTCCACCAGACACCAACACCATATAGCATTATAGGTCTGACAACTGCAGTATACACCCAGTGCATAAGACGCACTTTTGCAAATGACTCTCTTCCAGGTGTATAGGGCAAATGATGCCTTTCTTGCCATTTCCGAAATGTTTGAGTTGTATTTTGCGCTTTCGGTAAATGGAACATTCTCTCCTCCCAAGAAGAAAGGTGCCACTGTGGCTAACTTGTATCTCCTCCTGAAAAAAGTAACTTCCGTCTTAGACGGATTTACGCTTAGACCACTTTGGTTAGCACAATTTGCTGTCACACGCAAAAACTTCCTGAAGGTCCCTTGTCTGCAATAACTACGCCGTCTGCATACGCGACCACATTTACGCCATTTCTTCCAGAGACAATACAATAAAGATATATTCCTAAATAGAGGTAACAATACACCTGCTTGAGGTATCCCTCTGCTAACCCATGTTTGTAGTTCTAGAGATCCCATACCTATCGTATTGCATCTTTTAGTAAGTATTGAATGTTATTTATAAATTTCTTATGGTAGTATTGATGCCTAGAAACGCTAGCTTTAGTTTTGCATTATTGAAAGCACCCTCAATATCAAGAACCTTCTGCGGGAGAACCTTCTATGTAGCCGACTAGGTCGTTAAGGGCTGTTTCAGTGGACTTGTCCTTACTATATGCATGCTGTTGCCGAGACAAGCGATCACCACAAATCTTTGCCATAAGATATGTTTCCATTAATCTCTCTAGTGGTTTCAGCATAAAGGATAACAGACTTAAAATCATTCGCTTTCGTGTGGTAAGGTTTATCTGTTTTTGGAATGAAAATTGCCTTTAAGTTTCTCCACACCACAGGTATATACAACATGCTGATACAAGCAAATCATATCTCCCTAAGCCAAGAAACCAGAGTTCGTATGTAGAAGGTCATTGCGCCCTCTAGAGGCTCAAGAAGTCAAGATCCCAGATCGGTTTATATGGTAGCTATGTCAGGTTATGTTCCGATTTTCGCCATACTTAGCACAGTTGTTGGAAATAATAACAAAACATTTCATGCGAAATGTCAGCCAAATCGGATGAGAATTGCGCCGTCTATTGGCTCAAGAAGTCAAGATCCACGATAGGTTTATATTACAGCTATACCAGATTATTAACTGATTTAAATCATACTTAACACAGTTATTGGAAGTGACACCAAAACACTACGTGCAAAATTTTAGACAAATCGGACGAGAATTGCGCCGTCTATTGGCTCAAGAAGTCAAGATCCAAGATCGGTTTATATAGCAGCTATATCAAAACATGGACCGATTTGGCCCATTTACAATCCCAACCGACCTAAACTCATATAAAGTATTTGTGCAGACAGACAGACGGACGGACATGGCTAGATCGACTTAAAATTACATGACGATCAAGAATATATATACTTTATGGGGTCTCAGACGCATATTTCGAGGTGTTACAAACAGGATGACGAAATTAGTATACCCCCATCCTATGGTTAAGGGTATAAAAAATTATGTTATTTTGTTAAAGTTTTTCACACCAATTCCAAAAGCTGAACAGAATACTCAGCCGGAGATCTAGAATTGTCTCCAATACCGTTGTAGGCTCTCACCTCTCCGATTGATTTCTATGACTGATAAGTTTTTCATGTACATCGTTTGTACAGTTCTTCAATGCGTTTGAATGCTGCAAAATTAGGGTTGTAAAAAGAATAATAGAATTATCTCTCTCTCTAGCTTATTTTCCGTAGCGATATGATTCTACAGCTAAATTACAAAAATAGGTTGTTAACAAATGTAGTCGCTAGGAGATATACATCGTGAAGAAACATTAATACTCTATTCAAACGAAAATGGTTACTAAACATCAAAACATTTTTCTTGATTGAAGGATTTTGATAACAAATTTAAGTCCTTAATAAAAGATTTCCGTGCTGAAGAATAAGGTGCAAAGTTGAAGAACAGTATTGTTATAAAAAGACAATACTAGCCGCCGAGTGAACTCACTTGAATACTATCCATAATGCTACCATGGTCTCCGAATAAACTCACCCAAGGATACAATATACTTCCGTTTAAGATAAATATTACTTAATATCAAATAGAAAATCTTAAAGGTATCTAGTTAACCAAAGAAAATGTTATCTTTAAAAGTTAAATAAAGTTTACATCCTTGAATTTAGTTCTTCATCATCAAATCTTTTAAGGTGGGACAAAAATTGTTCAGTATAAGAACGATACCATTGCCAACATAATAAGACGCAATAGGAGTTAAGTCATTTCTTAAGTCAAAAACCTCAAATTGATCATGGCCCAAAACTTTCGTAAATCTAAAGTATTCGTATTTTATCTCAACAATAACATCCAATTGCAATATTTGTTTCGTAATTGCATGCTACAGATGCAGTATAAATGAATTAATCCATTCTCTACCACGCTCGCTCTATTCTAATGAATGTTTTCTGCTACCATTCACCTTATCTTATGGTGCGGTTGCTACGCTTAATGGTTATCCAATATGACATATGTGAAAGCCTTTATAATAAAAACGCACACCAACGCAATAGAGGGTTTATATGAAAGTATTTCCTTATAAACAAGCGAAAATACAACTTAATAATCTCCCCAAAGTTGGCAATACAGCTGGGCGTCCTGGCGTATACGTGTCACTTGATTACGTGCTGGTTTGCTATTTTCCCCACCTAGAAATATCGCTTGGATACCAACTCTGTCTCCAAGTGCGAGTGGAAACGGTTTGATTCCTGCAACAAAATGACAACTAATTAGGGGAACGAACAACAACGTCCATACTTAGGGGCAACAAACAAATGCAGGCAAAGAACCCTCGGAAACGGTAACATACAAATACATGGTCGGTCGGACAGCCTTTGATATTTTATATTCTTGACATGTTGAAGTATAGCATAGCAGCAACAGCAGGAGCAACAACAGCTCGGGGAGTGAATACGCGCATTCAGTTGTAAGACAACCAACATCCATCCATCCCAAGCCAAACCATCCATGATGAAATAGGGTTAAATAACTTTAAAACAACCAAATATGTGAGTGAGTTAGGGTTTGTTTAAGGTTATTGACATTTTTGCCATATCATTGTCATCGTCATCATAGGCATTAGAGCGAAAACAAAAGCAAAACTTAAAAAAGAATGCTTAGGTATTATTTTATGCTAAAATAATTCCCAAGAATCTTTTAATATATCATTTTTTTCTATGTTAAGCTCGCATGTAATAAGGGGTTTTTCTCTAAGCGTCCTTTTTTGCATTTTAAGTGTCATGCAAAACATTCGTAGGGGGTGCATATTGAAGAGCTTTGTGACATATGTCCTCATACAAATATCGGAGTTCATCAAAGGTAAATTATCTCCACCACACCACGGGAAATACTTGTTGTGCATAAAAGTTGACAGTTGTTTTAAATTCAAATCAATATCCATTTTATTTAAGGTTGTTGTCATAAAAATGATATGACAGGTGCCGCAACTACGTTCGTTTTCAATTTTATGAGCGCAACTTATAATGTTTGTATAAACATTTTTATATTTTTTGTCCATTTATTTTTTTATTTCCTTCATGCTTTCATTTCGTAGTTGTTGTTCAATCTAAACTTTAAGTTGTTCGCTATATAGAGGGAGGAAGAAAGGGTGTTCATTCCCCGTACTAGGTACGGCCCGAATCAGTCTTTATTTAGATGAAGCTGTTCTTTCAATTTGATTTTTAGATCTTTCAACGCAACTTATCTGAGGAGTACGTTTCTCTTTACGTCGATATCAAAGGTATCGGCTTAAAATCCACTCTGTGTCATCCCGGTGAAATCAATTTCTAGTGATTAATGCAGAGGTCTGGACGCAGACACGATGAAGAAGTTATGACTGCATTATTCACTAGAAACCACTACGCAGCTGCTCCAGATTCACCTTCTTCGTGTGCAGTATTCTCGTTCTGCAACATTCTCTCCCCTATTGTTCCAGACGAAACGTCGCCTATCGATGCTTCCGGTTCCCGGCGTCCTACATCCCAGCCCTCGCAGTGGAACAATTTGTGCTCTACATAGTCTACAACTTCACAATACTCATAAATGCATTCGTTAGAAGAGCTATGAGTCATTCTATGTAGAGATTTCCGGAAATAACCATGGCTGGTGTTAAGTACTAGTTGACGTCGCCGTATTTCCTATTTCTTCAAATCCGTAAATCCACCATCCATTCATCATTCATCTACCTTTGCTGCCATCTCTCGTATGGCCCATAAACGGGCCGCTTGACTCTCAGCCTATTTTCTCTGGGAGTTGCACCTCGCGGTGTAGAGTCTCGTCCCCTCCATGGCCTGTAGGTTTATTGAAATCATTCCAGCAATTACAAAGGCTGCGGGCTCCTCCACTGTGACCCTAAGAGCAGCTGTACTCTGCATTCAGATCAGAGATTTCACTGGCCAGCATTCTGCACTGTCTAGCCCCGCATATCACACCCACATGGAAAGATGATATTGCATTTCACCATTAACAGTCTGCATCTGCGCGGGAGCGGTTCACGAATGTTCGCCATTAGACGAGTATTTTGCTCCGTTATTCGGCCTTTGAATCTAATCGGATCTCTTGATGTTTAACCGATCTTTTAGTCTTCACCAATACGTCACGGGATCACCGTAGAGCAGAGGTTAGCATGTCCGCCTGGGTTCGAATCCTGGCGAGACCATCGGAAAAAAATTTTTTTGCGGTGGTTTTCCCCTCCTAATGCTGGCAACATTTGTGAGGTACTGTGACATGTAAACACTCCAAAGAGGTGTCGTCTATAAAAAGGAGGCCCTTATCATTGAGCTTCACCTTGAATCGGACTGCACTCATTGATATGTGAAAAGTTAGCCCCTGTTCCTTAGTGGAATGTTCATGGGCAAAAAATTTGCAATATGTTATCTATACGCATATCCACTTTTGCAAGGATATTTTTTCTCATTAGGAGTAGCAACTTTTGTATCTTAAGTTGTAAGCCATTGTAGTCCAGAGTAGAGAATCGTACTGGCCTAGCCTTAGCATTACTGCCGAAGTTTGCGCTATACACCTTCCGTGCCTCTTGCCGTAACGACCAGAACAATATCGTCAGTAATTTTAATATTTCTTTGCAATATTTCATTACACCTGGCTTTCGAAAGACCCGGTCAAAGTATGGAGCACTGCGTCTCTCCTGATTCGACCTCACATTGGCTCGTTCCATCCTGAGAGTTATAGATACATAAGTATCCTGTTATGCAGTGAACTTTCCATTATTCTGATCTGACACGCCAGTATATTTTAGTCCTCTTTGAGTACCCAGAGAACGACATTGCTGAGTGCCTAGAATAGTGGCTTCTTTGCCCAGCCGTCCACCACATCTCTAGGCTCTGATCGTAATCATTCCATCTGCTAGAGCTACAAATTGTTTAATAATTTGTATTCCCTGTTCCTTAATGGAATGTTCATGGAAAATGTAGTATTTGGTGTTAGATAACCAATCTTTCAGCAAAAAAGGAAAGGTTTCCTTAAAAAAATTTGAAAGTTGTGGTTTTCCAACGAACACATTCTTCCCTTTTGAATTTCGTTCGGTGACATATCTCATTTTACTTCCCAGAATTCATTTTTGAAAAATCTTATTTTTAAACTTCAACTGCGGTTTTCACAAACCTTAATTAAGCCTTCAAATAGATTTATTTGACAGTTCAATAAAGTAAATGTGTCAAATAAACCCATTTCAAAGCTACATTCAGTATTGTGAAAACCTTCTTTGTGAGTTTTTTACTTTAAAAATATAACAACTGAAAGGCTTTTCTATGTCATTGACTAAAGTACAACGTTGTCCTTGCGCCAAAGTAGATTTTCTAACAATCAAAGATATTTTGACTTCCTTTAACTTGCCTTAAACTTGTCTTGTAGACACATAGTTAGGAATCTATCAAACTTCTACTTAGTATAGACATTCTTTAATATCAAGTAAAAACTCTTAAATCACCGCTGACATGATTTCAAAGCATTACCAACCCAGCAAGACCAACATAAATACTGAGTTCAAAAAGATATCGTATTGTCAGCACCTGGAGCTATGACCGCAAAAGCTGTTTTATAGGCAACATCTCTTTAGATGATTGACGAATATATTTTCCAAACTCAAATAAATAAAATTCCCCCCTACTTAGAATCGTTCAGCAAGTCAGTAAAATTAAAACAATGACAAACTTTGTCACCTACACATGCCTACTCAATAAATATATCATCAATGTTGATGATAAATAATTTTGTTTTATTTCGCCACAATGTCCGAGGGTTAATGACTGACTGTTAATTGCACCGAAGATTACAAAACTGTTAGCAAATGCCGTTGTGTCTTCTCTTATTCCGATTTGTGTTTTTGAAGTTTGCGAAACCGACATAGCATTTGCGATTTACGAGTATTTCATATGACTTCAGTTCAGTAAACTTTCAGGGAGTTGCATATGATTTTTCATTACTTTATCACAAGTCTTTTAGCAAATATGACTAATTAAAATGAGGTGATATAAGTATATCTTATTTAGTAAGTGGATGTAGGAATGAGTGATCATGTTCCCTAATACTTAAATTAAATTCTTGAAAAATTTTATATTCAATTAAAAAAAAATCTTTTAAATTGCAACAGGTAGATACCTCTCTCGTATCAATGAGAGCTGTTCGATTGGCGTGTGTCTGGGCGACACATGGCTATATACCTCACAAATATCGCCAGCAATAGTCAATGGATAACCACCGCTTAAAATTTATTCTAATGCTCCGACCAGCATTCAGCTTCATAGGCCTAGACCTTTTAACGTATTTTTTTACTAATTACCTAACCGCTCTCAACGGGCATCTGGCCGATATACTATTACTTTTTTTGACTTGTCCTCTTTTGCAAACACTCTAAAGCTCTCCTTTATGAGTATGGTTGCATATGACATTATCTGCTGTTTGACTAACTTAGTAAACGTGATTTTTTTTTGTGTTTGGGTTGACTAAACCCGACTTAAAATGACAGCATTTACAATTTACATATGAATGAGAGGGTAAATTCGCTGGCCAACTCTGAGACATTTACGGAGAATTCATGACTGGCGCTGGGGTTAATGTCAACGTTAACTGGGTGTTTTGTGCTTTTTGATTTGGATTTTGTCGCTATGGCTTTCTTTTCTAGTGCATTGACTTGCAGTTGAAACAGAGGAACTTGTTTTTCACGTGGCTGTATCGGTTTCTGCGTCTGTGTTCTGAGTGAGTGTGTTCTGTGTTAATATTGTTGTCATTTCAACTGTTTTTATGATCCCCTTTAATATCAGGTTTTAATTAATAATTTGCTAAAACAATGACGGAGAACCACAACAATGGCAATATTTCCGACTTTAATTGAAGCCATGGATTAGTCATATCTTTAAGTTCATATACACTAATGCCATTACAAGTATTTCATATTTTTATACTCACCACCGAAAGATGAGGTTATTAATATATCGAAGACGATTTATTAATGTCTGCTCGTCTGACTGTTGAAATCACGCTACAGTTTTTAGAAATTGAGATATGCGGCTGAAACTTTGTACAGATTTTGCTATCTCAAACATTTTTGCCTTTTCCTTTATTTATTCAACAAAACCGCAACTTTTTTTCTTCAACTTTTTATAAACTCCACCATAGGATAGGGGTATACTTATTTCAAAAATCCGTTTATAACACCTCGAAATATGCGTCTAAGACCCCATAATATATATATATATACATATATATTCTTGGTCGTCTTGACTAGAGATGGGTTTCTACCGGGTAAATACCCAACGCTTGGGTATTTATTGGGGTATTATACCCCATAAATACCTTTTTTGGGTAGCTATAATCTTGCATATATCTAGGGTATAAAAAATGTTTGCAAGCAATTTTTGATGATTTCGTTTTCTTTGTATATACTCTTTCAAATTTCATAAAAATCGGTTGAAAAATGCTCCTTTTATGGGCTCAATACTCTATATCGGGTGATCGGTCTATATCGCAACTATGTCCAAATATGGTCCGATCTGGACGATATTCAACCAAAGGGTTTAGAGGGGTAACAGAACTCGCTGTTCCAAATGGGATGAAAAATGCTCCTTTTATTGGCTCATTACACTATATCGGGAGGTCGGTCTACATGGCAGCTATATTCAAATATGGTCCGATCTGGACCACCTATGATAAAAGGAAAGAACTGCTATGATATTGGAGCTAAAATATCAAGTTATCTTCCGACTCGGAGCATAATTAAACTGAATATTGGAGACCATAGTAGAAGACATTGTGTAAAATTTCAGCCAATTAGAATAAAAATTGCGCCCTTAAGGGGCTCAAGAAGTAAAATAGGGAGATCGGTTAATATGAGAGCTGTATAAGGCTATAGACCGATTCAGGCCATAATTGACACGTATGTTGAAGTTTATGAGAGAAGTTGTTGTACAAAATTTCAGTCAAATCGGCTAATAATTGCGACCTCTAGATGTTCAAGAAGTCAAGATCCCAGATCGGTTTAAATGGCTGCTATATCAGGTTATGAACCAATTAAAAACATATTTGGCACAGTTGTTGGAAGTCATAATAAAACACTTCTTGCAAAACTTCAGCCAAATCGGATAAGAATTGCGCCCTAGAGAGGCTGAAGAAGTTAAGACGCCAGTTAGGTTTATATGTCAGCTATATCAGGTTATGGACCGATTTGAACCAAACTTAACACAGTTGTTGGAAATTATAATAAAACACTTCGTGAAAAATGAGAATAGCGCCCTCTAGTGACTCAAGAATTCAAGATCGGTTAAATGACTATCGTTATTAAGTTCACAATTAACGATTCATTTTGAGTAATGATCAAAGAAATATTGTATCACTACATTGCGTTAGACCACTCGAACGGATAAATGGTCCAATTTTCCCCGGACTTGTCGTAAAAACGTATATCCCGAGGTGGTGAGTATCGAAAGTTCAACCCAGCCGAACTTAATAGCTTTTTACTTGATTACAATTCAAAAAGGCTTTATTTAAGAGGAAAAAAAATCCAATTTGCAAAAGCAATGTCTACATGTTTCCTCAGACTTTAAACTGGATTAAGGCAGGATGTTGCATCTACGCTTAGAATAAGATGCATAATCTAGGGAGTATTAATATATTCCAATTTAATTAGATTCAATTGAATTTGTATGTCAAGGGAAGAAAGGAAAGGCTTATAACTACCCTCTTGGGTGATTTGTTTGCCCCTATTCCTTAATGGAATGTTCACGGGCTAATTTGGATTTGCTTGGCTGGTTGTTGAGTTTATTCATCTCTATTGCCATTAGACATTTCTTGAAACTCAGTACAACCAGATGTTGAAATATTCCATCCACTCTATCATATTCTTTGGACAGTAACCTGTTAAAGTACGCCACTGTGAACATACCAAAAAGGTAAGGGAAACAATTGCTTTTTTTACCTTAAAAATGTTTTTTTATAAGCTACAAAGGGATGAATATGTTAATGAGGATTGTCCGATAAATTTATATAATAATATAGTGATCAACACACTATAATCAAGTATTACCTTCATCGCCTCCACATCCTACATGTAGCAGGTATTAAGCAACATCAACATTTGATCAAATAGATTTATAAGAACAACACAGGAATTCGCAAAAAATTTTGCAATTAAAAAATATGTTTTCAAAAATCGATGACGTTAAGCCTGTTCTTTTTTGTTGGTTTTTGCTAGCGGCCTTGATGTTATTGACCCCAAAAAAGAAACCAGAAACAAACGTCATAAGTTGGTTGCACTTGAACCAATGTGGTTTCTATTGCAACAGCTTGTCTTTATTTTGATAAGATATTGGCAAATAAACGCAGCTTTGGTTTCTTTTGTCATTATGGCAGGTGTTTTGTTGCTGTCGTTGAATGGCGACGTTCTCAGGTGCTCTGAAAGCCCCAAAAGCTTTTCGTCATTTGCGTTAGATTTTTTATTTATCAGTCAAAGTAATCAGTTGACGAGTTGAGGAAATTTCATGCGATCGCTCAGAGGTTAACAACAGATAAGAGAATATAAGGTGATATCACTAGAAACAGCTGATAAGCCAATGGCGATACACTGCAATCGATTTATTTCATGTGCAATTGCAATAAACATAGTATTTCTTCTATGATTCATTCTTTAAAATACTCAATCGAATCCGTAGGTAGGCAAAGTTGTCCATCCATTGATGTGAGAAGTATGAAAAACTGTCAAACTTTTGCTGTGTGACTTTCCAAGCAGTGTAAATAACATACTTATCGATATCCTGCCGGAGCCACTATAAGTTAAGAGGTAGATTCGATTTAAATTTCAATAAACGGCACGCAATTCCATTAATAAGCCACGTGCAGATATTTGTATAACATTTTTAACTTGGGTCACATGTCGGTTAGTTCTCTGTTTAGGAACTGCTTTTGAAATAGACAAACGAATGCCAAATGTGAATGTTGGCAAAAAATCTATTAAAGGGTCAAGTGGACTGAGACATCTCGCAAAATTCTGCATACAAAATTTCTGTCAAACCAGCAAAAATTAAAGCTTCTTAGAAGCGAACAAGAATGATCGAGAGACCGGTTTACATGGGAGCTATATCAGGTTATAGACAGATTTTGGCCGTACTTGGCACAGTTGTTGGAAGTCATAACAAAACACTACCCAGCAAAAACTCTCATAACCAAATAACCAGAAAGGTAAGCTTATTCAAAAACTAATAACTACTTATTTTTAGGCATCGTTTCTAATTACCTTTACATGCCCTGCAAAATTTTCTATTGTACGACTCACTAAATCTGCACTCAAGGAAGTGGAAAACCATCTCAGGCGATATCGCTTTTTAGTCTTTTTAGTGTCTCGGTACGGGAGTACGCGTGCCACTTAGTGATATATCCCAACGAGAGACTTAAAAGGGACTACAAAAAGTTAAAAATTCGACTAAGTACGTCATTAAAGAAAAAGAGTAAATTCTCATTTTTCCAAGTATTTCCGGCTGTTAGGGCAAAGATAATTTTATATCCACCACCGAAGAATGGAAATATACCCCCATATTCATTTTGTCATTCCGTTTGCAACACATTGAAATATCCATTTCAGACCCTATAAAGTATATATATTCTTGATCAGTGTAAAAATCTAAGACGATCTAGACATGTCCGTCCGTCTGTCTGTTGAAATCAAGCTACAGTCTTTAGAAATAGAGATATTGAGCTGAAACTTTGCAGAGATTCTTTTTTTGTCCACAAGCAATAAGTTCGAAGATGGGTTATGTCGGACTATATCTTGATATATCCCCATATAGACCGATCGGCCGATTTAGGGTCTTAGGCCCATAAAAGCCACATATACTATCCGATTTTGCCGAAATTTGGGACAATGAGTTGTGTCAGGCCCTTTGATATCCTTCGTCAATTTGACCCAGATCGGTCCAGATTTGGATATAGCTGCCATATAGACCGATCCTCCGATTTAGGGTCCTATGCCCATAAAAGCCACATTTATTATCCGATTTTGCTGAAACTTAGGTCAGTGAGTTATATAAGGCCCTTCGACATCCTTCGTCAATTTGGCCGACATCGGTTCAGATTTGGATATAGCTCCCATAAAGACCGATCGGCCGATTTAGGGTGTTAGGCCCGTAAAAGCCACTTTACTATCCGATTTTGATGAAATTTGGGACAGTGAGTTGCGTTAGGCCCTTTGACATCCTACGTCAATTTGGCCTAGATCTGTCCAGATATGGATATAGCTGCCATATAGACCGATCGGCCGATTTAGGGTCTTAGGCCCATAAAAGCCTCTTTACTATCCGATTTTGATGAAATTTGGGACAGTGAGTTGCGTTAGGCCCTTCGACATCCTACGTCAATTTGGCCTAGATCGGTCCAGATTTGGATATAGCTGCCATATAGACCGATATCTCGGTTTAAGGTTTCGGTCCCATAAAAGGTGCATTTATTGTCCGATATAGTTGAAATTTGGGACATTGCGTAGTGTTAGGCACTTCGACATTTTTCCGCAACTTGGCCCAAATTGGTCCAGATTTGGATATAGCTGCCATGTAGACCGATATCTCGATTTAAAATCTTAGCCCCATAAAAGGCGCATTTATAATCCGATTTCACTGAAATTTGACACAGTGACTTATATTAGGCTTTTCGACATCCGTGTCTTATATGGTTCAGATCGGTTTATATTTAGATATAGCTATTAAAAAAACCAATATTTTGTTATACACAATTGAACAATGACTTGTACTTATTCGTATTTGGTCCAAATATTTCGATATAACTGCTATGGGACATAAGATATGCAATTTTCACCGGATTTTGATGGTTTGCATATATACCCGAGGTGGTGGGTATCCGAAGTTAGGCCCGGGCGAACTTAACGCCTTTTTACTTGTTATTAATATTCTTATTTCTTCATTTTTCCTTTCTTGTCGATCTTATGATCGAATTTTTTTTGAAATGATTTAACCAGACTGGGATTTGAACAGCCAACCTCCCGATTGCGAGGCGTATGCTCTCTCTCTCTCTGTGCTGCACACCTTACTAGATTACAGAAGGCCTAAGGAAACATACATTCACCTATGTATAAGGATTTTTGAGTTAACATCACAAGCAACAACAAAAAGTCTATTTTTAGGTTTGCATCAATAACAGTCGATGATATGAAACTATTTTGTGAAACAAGAATGTCATTGCAATTCCTAGACCTTTTAATTTGAAGTGTTTGACCATTCAATAAATAACAAGTAAAAGCGTGCTAAGTTCGGCCGGGCCGAATCTTATATACCCTCCACCATGGATCGCATTTGTCGAGTTCTCTTCCCGGCATCTCTTCTTAGGCAAAACAGGATATAAGAAAAGATTTGCTCTGCTATTAGAGCGATATCAAGATATGGTCCGGTTTGGACCAAAATTAAATTATATGTTGGAGACCTGTGTAAAATGTCAGCCAATTCGAATAAGAATTGCGCCCTTTGGGGGCTCAAGAAGTAAAATAGAGAGATCGATTTATATGGGAGCTGTATCGGGCTATAGACCGATTCAGACCATAATAAACACGTATATTGACGGTCATGAGAGAATCCGTCGTACAAAATTTCAGGCAAATCGGATAATAATTGCGACCTCTACAGGCTCAAGAAGTCAAGATCCCAGATCGGAATATATGACAGCTATATCAGGTTAAGAACCGATTTGAACCATACTTCTCACAGTTGTTGGATATCATAACAAAACACGTCGTGCCAAAATTCATTCAAATCGGATAAGAATTGCGTCCTCTAGAGGCTCAAGAAGTCAAGACCCAAGATCGGTTTATATGACAGCTATATCAGGTTATAGAACGATTTGAACCATTCGGCACAGATGTTGGATATCATGACAAAACACGTCGTGCGAAATTTCATTCCAATCGGATAAGAATTGCGCACTCTAGAGGCTTAAGAAGTCAAGACCCAAGATCGGTTTATATGGCAGCTATATCAGGTTATGGACCGATTTTAACCATATTTGGCACAGTTGTTGGATATCATAACAAAATACGTCGTGCAAAATTTCATTCCAATCGCATAACAACTGCGCACTCTAGAGGCTCAAGAAGTCAAGACCCAAGATCGGTTGATATGGCAGCTATATCAGGTTATGGACCGATTTGAACCATACCTGGCACAGTTGTTGGATATCATAACAAATCACGTCGTGCCGAAATCGGATAAGAATTGCGCCCTCTAGAGGCTCAAGAAGTCAAGACCCAAGATCGATTTATATGACAGCTATATCAAAACATGGACCGATATGGCCCATTTACAATACCAACCGACCTACACTAATAAGAAGTATTTGTGCAAAATTTCAGGCGGCTAGCTTTACTCCTTCGGAAGTTAGCGTGCTTTCGACAGACAGACGGACGGACGGACAGACAGACGGACGGACATGGCTAGATCGACATAAAATGTCACGACGATCAAGAATATATATACTTTATGGGGTCTCAGACGAATATTTCGAGTAGTTACAAACAGAATGACGAAATTAGTATACCCCCCATCTTATGGTGGAGGGTATAAAAACAACATAAAAGGCTTATTGACAATCATTGCAACAAAAATTACCTATAAAATATAGCTAATGCCTTATCATGCTCAATTTACAACATTCAACCACACATATTGCTGCATGAAAACACATAATCGACCATGTGTCTATGCCAAGTGGAAGGAGTTTCAAATGGAAGTTTGCACGAAGTTTATGAGAGCCATATTACAATTTTATGATTGTCTTAAATGCTATCATTAAAATGCTTACAATGACCATTGTCGCCAACAAGCCATAGATCGTAGTTATGTGGTGTGTCTCTGATATTCCTATGTATTGGACGTCTTTTCTATACACTGCTCAAACGTGTAGGAACACTCCTTCCCTGATGCATGTGTGTTAATAAGAATATAAAAGGACCTTTTGTAAATAAAGGACGATGTTATCCTTTCTACTTTTGTCGATATGTCGGCTTTTATTTTCAATCTCGCATACATACGGGCTGTTGAATTTACAACCTTTTGCTTAAGCATCTCATTCGTACGTTTTTGCTCACTTTTCACTTTTTTTTTTGGTATCTTTATCAAATTCTGAGTATGTAAATTTTTAATCGGATAACCAGATAAAAGGTTTTCTTATTCTCTTTTCCATAAAAAACAAGTTGTAAAAAATGCCATAAAGGAGCATAATTTTGCCTTTTTGCCATAAATTTAAGATGACATTCGTGATGTTTATATGTCTTCATTTTGTTGGGTTTCTATGAGTTTATTAACCAACCAAAGTTAAAAAAGTTTCAATGAAAACATAAAACAAGTAAAAGCGTGCTAAGTTCGGCCGGGCCGAATCTTATATACCCTCCACCATGGATCGCATTTGACGAGTTCTTTTCCCGGCATCTCTTCTTAGGCAAAAAAGGATATAAGAAAAGAGTTGCTCTGCTATTAAAACGATATCAAGATATGGTCCGGTTCGGACCACAATTAAATTATATGTTGGAGACCTGTGTAAAATTTCAGCCAATTCGTATAAGAATTGCGCCCATTGGGGGCTCACGAAGTAAAATAGAGAGAACGATTTATATGGGATCTGTATCGGGCTATAGACCGATTCAGACCATAATAAACACGTATGTTGATGGTCATTAGAGGGTCCGTCGTACAAAACTTCAGGCATATCGGATAATAATTGCGACCTCTAGGGGTCAAGAAGTCAAGGTCCCAGATCGGGTTGTATGGCAGCAATATCAGGTTATGAACCGATTTGAATCTTATTTGACACAGCTGTTGAAAGTAAAAATAAAATACGTCATGAAAAATTTCAGCCAAATCGGATAGGAATTGCGCCCTCTAGAAGCTCAAGAAGTCAAATCCCCAGATCTGTTTATATGATAGCTATATCAGGTTATGGACCGATTGCAACCATACTTAGCACAGTTGTTGGATATCATAACGAAATACTTCGTGCAAAAATTCATTCAAATCGGATAAGAATTGTGCCCTCTAGAGGCTCAAGAAGTCAAGACCCAAGTTCGGTTTATATGGCAGCTATATCAGCTTATGGACCGATTTAAACCATACTTGGCACAGTTGTTGGGTATCATAACAAAACACGTCGTGCAAAATTCCATTCCAATCGGATAAGAATTGCGCCCTCTAGAGGCTCAAGAAGTCAAGACCCAAGATCGCTTTATATGGCAGCTATATCAGGTTATGGACCGATTTAAACCATACTTGGCACAGTTGTTGGGTATCATAACAAAACACATCGTGCAAAATTTCATTTCTATCGGATAAGAATTGCGCACTCTAGAGGCTCAAGAATTCAAGACCCAAGATCGGTTTATATGGCAGCTATATCAGGTTATGGACCGATTTAAACCATACTTGGCACAGTTGTTGGGTATCATAACAAAACATGTCGTGCGAAATTCCATTCCAATCGAATAAGAATTGCGCACTCTAGAGGCTTAAGAAGTCAAGACCCAAGATCGGTTTATATGGCAGCTATATCAGGTTATGGACCGATTTGAACCATACTTGGCACAGTTGTTGGATATCATAACAAAACACGTCGTGCAAAATTTCATTCCAATCGAATAAGAATTGCTTACTCTAGAGGCTTAAGAAATCAAGACCCAAGATCGGTTTATATGGCAGCTATATCAGGTTATGGACCGATTTGAACCATACTTGGCACAGTTGTTGGATATCACAACAAAACACGTCGTGCAAAATTTCATTCCAATCGGATAAGAATTGCGCACTCTAGAGGCTCAAGAAGTCAAGACCCGAGATCGGTTTATATGGCAGCTATATCAAAACATGGACCGATATGGCCCATTTACAATACCAACCGACCTACACTAATAAGAAGTATTTGTGCAAAATTTCAAGCGGCTAGCTTTACTCCTTCGGAAGTTAGCGTGCTTTCGACAGACAGACGGACGGACGGACGGACAGACGGACGGACATGGCTAGATCGACATAAAATTTCACGACGATCAAGAATATATATACTTTATAGGGTCTCAGACGAATATTTCGAGTAGTTACAATCAGAATGACGAAATTAGTATTCCCCCCATCTTATGGTGGAGGGTATAAAAAACACATAGATAACTAAATTATTGTCTCAACCCTTCAATTTTGATGAAAACCCTATGCTTATAGTCAAAATATTTATTACCTACAACAAAATATCCAAAATTTCAAGACGAGCTCGCCATACCTGCCCTTCTGCATGTAACTACTAAACGCCTGTATGTTGTAATCACGCCACAGTTCCTAAAACGAAAGATATTGAGCAGAAACTTTGCACAGATTGTTGTTGTTTTTTTTGTCCAAGGGCAGATGAAGTTCGAAGATGGGCTATATGAGACTATATCTTGATATTTAGATCGATCTCCTGATAAAAGGTTTAGTATTTGACTTTGTCATATATCGAAAACGTTTCGTTGAGGAAACGTTGTGCGTTAAATTGGCCCACCTTCGTCTTCCTCGTGAACAGGCATATTTCAGTCTTCTCTGGGTTAACATTGAGACCTCTGGGTCTAGCTCAGTCATATGCCATATGCAAGACCCTTTCGGCCCTTCTGCATAGCTTGTTTGGATCCTTACCCCTTGCAAGTATTATAACCTCGACGGGTTCAAATCCCTTTTCAGTCAGCAATCGTAATAGGTCATTTATGGTGGTCACCCATAGGAGTGGCGATAAAATGCCCCCCTGTAGTGTGTTCTGTGCCACTTTCTCCCTTATATTTATGCCATGCGACACACAGTTTATTCACCTGTTCCTTAGCATATGGCTTATCCAGTCTCTAAGCACCGGGTCCACCGGGTACTGGTTTAAGGATTGGATCAGAATGTCGGTCCGCACATTGTTAAAAGCCCCCTCGTTGTCAATGCATACCGCCAGTGTGTACGTTTTGGCATCGAAAGACTCTTCTTTTTTTTACGCACAAACTCGTGCAGGGCAGTATCTACCGACCTTCCCTTGACATAGGCTTGCTGTTTGTATTTGAGCAGTTCGCTGGATGTTCTACTGTTTATTATGGTGTCCACAATACGTTCCATGGTTTTGAATAGAAAGGACGTAAGGCTTATGGGTCTGTTGGCCTTTGGTGTCGCATAATTTGCCTTGCCGGGCTTGGGTATAAACACCACCCTTGCCTCCTGCCAGGCTTTCGGAGTACATGCAAGTCCTGGGCACGCTGTGAAAATTTTGGCCAGATAGTCTGCCTCTTTCTGTTGTAACGACGGAAATATACCATCAGGTCCGGGTGACTTAAATGGTTTGAAGCTCCTCAAGGATTCCTTCACCATAAATTCCGTAATTATAAACCTTCGATTAACGCCATTATTCCAAGATTCCGGTGTCTCCCTGAGTCCCTTCGTATCCTGTGGAAAATGGGTTTTCATCAAAAGCCTCAACATGTCCTCCGTTGTCTCTGCCCTCACTCCCATGTCGTCTACTAAAGTTTCAGTTTGGACATGGGTTTTTGAGAGAACTTTTTTATCATGGCGGCGTCATTAACGCTATCGACCCGTTCGCAGAAAAGCTTCCAGGCGGCACGTTTTGCCACTCTGTCAATCTGATTGTTGTCCTTGAGCCGTGTGTAATACATATCCCAATAAACTTCCGCTTTTTTACGACGTGCTCAAAACAAGCTACCTCTTACAAAATATCGGCCCGGATAAGTCGGATAAGAATTGCGCCCTCTAGAGGCTCAAAAAGTTAAGATCCCATAACAAACCATTACTTTGAACCATAACATACCATAACTATGAACGTCTTTTGGGACCTTTAAATTTTCTGATTCTTGAGATTGTACTGAGCAAACACTTTACTAGACCATATGTCTGTGGTGAAAATCGAGCCTCCAGATTTCGACTTGAACTTTTTTCTCAGACTTTTGTCACTTTTTTTTGGATATTTTGGGCTATAACAGCCAAACCATTGAAATCTTCGATCCAATACTAAAACTAAAATTGTAGCCAAGATAATAGTTAAGAACTCTCTGGTACATTGCAAAAGCATAGGAACGCTCCTTCAGGTAGTTTTGGCCTTGTGAGAATGCAATTTTTTTGTGAAAATATTGATAAATTACTATGAACCACAGAACAACGTAAAATGGTCATTTATCACCATTTTCACGAAAAATTTGCACAGCACAGAGATTAACGTGCCCGCCTATGATGCTAAAAGCCTAGGTTCGAGTCCTGGCGAGAAAATCGGAAAAATTTCCCCTCCAAATTCTGGCGACATTTGTGTGGTACTGTACCATTTGGTGTGGCAGCCATGTAAAAACTTCTACAACTACCATTCAAAGTCGGCTTTAAAAATGAGGCCCCTTATCATTGAGCTCAAACTTGATCGTGGGCAAATTTGCACTAATCTCCCCATCCTAATATACATATATTCTTTATGGGGTCCTAGACCCATATTCGTTGTGTTATAAACGGAATGACGAAGTTCGTATTCCATAGGATGGGCTATAGTGGAGAGTATAGAAATTGTCCCAGTGTCAATCTGTTGCCATTAAATTTACTTAAGTAAGTAATTCTTGACCGTACCACAAAAGCTCTCATTGCTCCATAACAAAACCAAAAATAAAATTTCATTACAAAAGGTCAAAGTTTACAAATGGTCATTCATCCATCAATGTCAGAGACTCTGCCCGCCCGAACACATATGATTTGAATAAATAACTTTGATTCAATCACATTCACATTTAATCATTGCTCTTCCAACGGTCCCAACAATCACTGTTTTGTCATTCTTCGTCCTTTTTTAAAAGGCATCGACTAATGATAGCCTCGGATGGGTAATGAGAAGAGGGATAGAGTTCTGAGTATGACACCCACTTGGTGGAGAGCAAAATATTATCATGAACTCCAACATTGTCCTCATAAAACGCACAGCAGCAGCAGCGGCAGGACCCATTACGCAAACAGCAGCGTCTATGACACTTTTAGCTTCGTTATCATTTTTATAGACCTGCAATGAAATGAGCCCATTCAAACATCTGTAGCATGGAAAGGACCTCATTGTGAAGGCATCCCCAAAAAGAGCCGGTAAGTTTAACAAACTCACCGTGCTTTCATTGTTGGATAAGATCAGGGGTTTGGGGAGCAGAGTGACGGAATGATAATATTTCGGTTCAACGTCTGGGCAAAAGTTGCTTTCCATTTCGTTAAAGTGTCCCACAAGGATGGTGTTGATGCTGCTACTGCTTCTGCTGCCGACGATGAGGATGATATTGCCTGCCTACGGTCATGGGAATGTGTTACAGTATCTCTGTGTGTATCCTGCGCACGCAATGTCAAAATCTACTCCACAAAATCCACAATACAATTGTTACAAACCAATATATATTTGTGTGTTGTGTAAAGGAAAAAAAATTGAGTACCAAAGCCGTGTGCTAACCCCGCACTTGCCGCCTTGCCGCACCCATTATTCTATTGAGCCACCAAGAACAACGAGAACAGTGGGCTTAAGAAGTCTTAGCCCTGTATTTGGTCGTGTTTATGTGTATGTATATGGCAAATGATTGCGTGTGTATATATATTGTGTGTGTGTGTTTGTGTGTGTGAGAACACACAAACTTTTGTTTGAACCTACACACATTATTTATGTAAAATTGTCAAATATGTCTAGACATTGAAGGTCATTTAATGCTCCCTGTCCTTGTGACTGTTTTGGTGGTTGTTCATGTTGGTGTTGATGTCAATGCCTTTCCTCCTGCAACAAGAGCATGCAAGAGTGTGTGTGTGTGTGTGTGTGTGCGTGGGTGAGAGTGTGCTTGGGATAGCCTTAAAGCAGAGAGAGGGACGTTTACGGTTACATTACTCGCACAACCGAAAAGAGGCCATTCACACAGACCCCGCCACCTCGCCACCAATCCACAAAGCTCCACTTATTCAGAATTTAGGCCATGTTTGGATTGCGTACTCAGTAACATGAAACTGACGGCTGAGAAGGGATTTTTAATAGATACAAAGAATTTATTTATTTTTTTTTAACTAATGCTTGTCTTTGCCGGCAATGTTGTATGATCCGTGGGGTCTTTGTTATGAAATCAATTTGAACATCTTCATATTTTTCAAGTCAATTGCTTTGGATATGAAATTCAGAGATTTTGAGTGAGGACTTATTATTATTATTAATTTCATCAAATTTACATATACATGCGTAAGTTGAAAGTTCGATGACATCGGGAGAATTCCTGGATTGAATATTTAGTAGGAATATATGGTTAGTGGTTAGCAGTGGGCTATTTTATTTGTTTTTCTTATGACAAAAAAACTGTAGTTTAGGCTAGGTAAGAGGATAGGTAAGAGTGGCAGTCTTTAAACAGACTCACCTGGACCATTTTAGTCCATTGGGGTACCACTGCAGCGACAGACCAAAGGCTCTGGTGGGAATCGAACCATCAACTTTTCTATCGGTGCCATCAAAAAGTCTAACACAAAAAGCAAAAATTCTTCACTAACTACAACCATTTCTGCCAATTCAGCCAAAAATTTAAGCTTTTTGGGGCCGTAGAAAACTAAACGGTAGATGGGTTTATATGGGAGTTATAGACCGATTTGTACCGTACTTAGCACGGTTATTGAATGTCGCAACAAAACGCTACGTGCAAAATATGGGAGCTACGTATATCACGTTACAGACCGTTTGCACCATACATACCATGGATGTTGGAAGTTATCACAGAACACTATCAGTCAATTCGAATAAAAATAACGCCCACTAAATCAAGTCGAAAGTAATTTTCTCTAAAGAACGAAATGTGTAAGGTGGTGTGTTGCTATCGCGAGGACGTCGAGTTTGAACATCTTTACGGACAGTAAAATGGCTATAAGGGCAATAACAACCAGGACGGTAAGATCACGAACAATCTCTGAATGCCAGAAAGAGATTAACGCATTCTCTAAAAATGGCACAATCCCTTTCGTTTGGGTGACCGGCCATAACGGAGTAAGGGGGAATGAAAGGGCGGACGATTTAGCGGTGAAGGCCACAGAACTGCCGTCAATAAACTTGGTTAACCCGAAGCCTTTCGGGTCGACGTAGTTCGAGATCAGCGAAACAGTCCGTATAACGACGAATATATTATGGGGTGATCCAGGTCGTGAGAGGAAGAGACTATTACTGAAAGGAAGTAGAAAGGAGGTCAATATAGCTTTTGGTATCATATCGTGAGAGGAGGAGGCTATTACAGAAAGTAAGTAGGAAGGAGGTCAGTATAGCTTTTGGTATCATAACGGTACACACAGGACTACGAGCTCAATCATACAAAATCGGTGCGGTAAGTGATAGCATGTGTAGGGCATATGGTGAAGATGATGAGACATTAGAGCATTTCCTATGTTATTGCCCGGCTTTTGCGGCTAAAAGACAACGGTACTTAGGTGGACACAATAGCAGACATGAATCAATTTAGAGATGTGGCATGAAAAACAATTAACGAATTTGTAAGTAGCACCGCATTTCTAACATAAATTTTTTTCAAGGTTACTTTTTTAATGTTTAGAGCACAGGTGTATGCCCATAGTGGCATGGGGCGGATTAATATCCGCACCTTCTTTTTCAACCTAACCAAAACTAACCTTCTCTAAAGACCAAAATACAAATATTATTAAAAATTCCATTGAAGTTAACATTTTCATACAAATTTTCTCAAAAGACAAACATTATGGCGATATTATTACTATATCCAAATCTGAACCGACTTTTTTCAATTTCAATAGGCTTCGTCTCTAGTCCAAAAATAGGTGCCTGCGCCAAATTTGAAACAATCGGATGAAAATTGCGACCTGTACTTTGTTCACAAATTAACATGGACGGAGAGACGGTCAAACAGGCAGACATAGCTAAATCGAATCAAAAAATGATTCTGAGTCGATCGGTATTCTTATCAATGGATCTAGCTTTCTTCCTTCTAGCTAAGTTATAATACACTATACTACGGTAGTGGTGTAGTGGTAAATTACTAGCCAGTTCGCCGAAAAATAAGTTATCCGCAAAAATATATAGTCGGCACGCAATACAAAATTTACATACTTTACTTTAATTGGCTATGACAGCATATTTGTTCCACTAGCCGAACATATAATAGCGTTCCAAGCGCCTCGATCTTCTGCGCTCATTCTAAAATCTCTGACACCAAGTTTCGAGGTGTCTCCCACCACTTGATCTTTCCATCGGGCTATTGGTCTTCCCGGTTTGCGCGCACCACCGTGTTTGCCTTCAAAAGAGTTCATTGCTGGAGCTTCTTTATCCATTCTGACAACATGACCTAGCCAACGCAGCCGTGGTTTTTTTATGCGTGTAACTATGCTATCGTCGTCATACAGCTCGTAGTTCATACGTCGCCTATATTCTCCATTATCGCAAATATATATTTTACAAACAATCTTTCTTTTAAATATTCCAAGCACTGCCTCATCTGCTTTCATAAGCACCCATGCTTCAGAATCATATAACAGCACGGGTAGTATCAGTGTCTTGTATAGTGTAATATTCGTCTGTCGAGAGGTGGCAATACAAAATATAGCTCCTGTTTTATAGTCAAATATCATCGCTGATGAGTCCCTTCCTGGAGCCTTGCCGACTATAATTTTCCATAAAAAATTGATTATTTTTAACCATCTCAGCAGCCACAATTTAGATCCTATCGTAAAAAATCTTAAAAGGTTTTATTGAATATTTCAATAGGTATGCAAATTTTATGTCTGACAGGATTTTGACATAGGATCTATTTATTGATGGTAGTACGTTAACTCGGTGGTGTGCTGTGGTATTATATGGACGGTTTCGTCCGACTTTTGCCTTTTCCTACTGATTTGCCTTTCCAAATGAAATTTATCTAAGCTACTTAACTCAAACTTCTTTCAGGTTCAGCGTGTTTTTTGTTGTTTTTGAATTAACCCCTCATTTAGCAGGTCAATGCCTGTATTTGACCGCATTACCTTTTGCCTTCTGTTCATTGATAAGCCCCATAAGGCATCAACAGCGAAGTGTTGTAGGCGACATACTTTGTAGAGTTCATTCAAACACTCAGCCAGCTTCCATCAACTACGAGGGGTAATTCATTTTTTATTTGTCGATTTATTTAATGGCAAATATTTGCACTAAAGTAGGATTCCTAGAAAACATCCTTGACGGCAAATTATTAACATTTAGCATGAATACATTTATTTTGGTTGTTGTGAAATACGATGGTTGTGACCTTAGAGGCTCATTGAACCATGTATAGGCCGCCTTGGTAACAACACCACCAAGGAGGAGACATTGACATCAACAAGAGAGAAGGCAACGACTGGCACCAGGACAACGATCATTGAACCGAATCTACTACTATGTAGTCTGCACACTTTTCCAACAAACTGAACTCATGCCCTTTGCCCGTGGAAAAACAACGACAAATTCTATATCCACTTATGAGTTATATTGAATGTCGGGCTCTAAACAGACATCACGAAAGTATATATGAAGAGTGGGGGGGGGAAGATGGTGGCCTATATTATCATATCATTTAACAAATTTTAGACCCCCTACCCGTTGTTATCAATTACCTCCTACGAACTTGTTGATGTGTAGCTGTAATTGAAATAATGCCAAAATAAAGGTTATTGAGCTTTGCTTCATATTGTCTGGCCATAAACAAGTGAATTGTATGGAAATTCTTGCCTACTTTTAGGCTTAAATCAGGAAAACACAATCAAAAGAGGATTGACATTATTACACTTTTCTCAAGGGGGTACAGTGATAGAATTGGCTGTGTGGGTACATAAAAGATGGACGTTAACTTGAATTTCCTTCTCTTCAGATTAACAGCTCTAAGTTTGGTAATGGCCAACTACTCCAACAAGCAACCTACGCCAAAACACATATTCCGACACATACATATGTATTTTCTACTATTCAATACAATGTCAGCCCATTGACAATGTGGGCGTTTTTATGTTATACTCTTAACCAGTGTCGACTATGCATTACCTATCAATAAAAGTGTAGGTTGATCATAATCGTTGACGTCATACTTTTTGAGATGCTGATGATATTTTTTATAGTTTTCTAAGGAAATGATTGAAAAAATTTACAAATACTATTTAATTGTTTTCTCTTCTATTTTTAGGTAAGTTTCAACAAGGATGAAATTTTCGAAAGTTGTTACTTTATATACATGTAAGTAGAATTGGCAAGCATTTCATTTAAATAACAGCATCAACCTTTATAATAGTTTTAAAGAATAATGGAATTGAACTAATGCGACTACCTTTGCCATTGCTCTGGTAGATTTTTCCACCCTTTACATCGACAATAGTCAAAATCCCTAAAGAGAAATATTAAAAAAAATGTGCAAAATAATAACCCTAGTATTCCTTAACGCCAGAATTGTACAGAACAATATCCGTAAGCATAAATTAACAATGATGTATTTGTGTTAAAGGTTATTTTAACAACTGTTCCGCAATCAGAACTGAGCATTTTAAAGCTGAACTACATTTAATGCTCTGAGAATTTTGATCCCCTTCAAAGGAGTATAGTTAATAAAACCGATGAGTTTTTAGTACATATTCAAAAACTCGTGCATTGATGTCATATGTATTATAGAGGCATGGTTCAATCCATCAATATACGAAGCTGTTATTGGAATGCAGTGTTTTTCTGTATTTACATCTGACAGGGAAAGACGTGGAGCAGGTGTTGCAATTTTTACAAGGAACGTTCTCAAACCAAACATTCTTCTGAGATCGAATACTGGTAATGGGAGAATGTTAATTGGTTGCACCTCAATGATAAACTGTATCGCTGGGATATAACGAAGTGGCCATCACGGGAGACTTTAATTCAAATATACTCGTTGACCCATCTTTGGTGGATAACATGTTCTCGCTTGGTCTACCCTACTAATGGAACACACCCACTCACTTTTCTTCTTCCTCATGCACATTACTTGAACCATTTTTTGTTAATAACTCGAATAATGTTCTTCTTTATGATCAGTTTTCTGCTCCTTGTTTCTCCAAGCATGATTTGATATTATTGGCTTATGATTTCAACCTACAACCTAAAGATGAAGGAACGCATTACTTTCGGGATTTCAGAAGTATATGTTTCGATGATTAAGATGATAAATTTGGACGAATCGATTAGGGTGGATTATGTTGATTAGTCTTTGTGGATCAGCATCTCGAATTCCTACATAGTAATATACAATTTTTCTACATTGCGACTGTTCCTATAAGGAGAAAACGCCTCGAAATGAATCGCGTGCCTTGGTTTGACTCTAATATTAAAAATACCATAAGAGATATGGACAAGGCGTATTCCAGATGGAGGAGCTTCAAAAGTCCGGACCTACATGATGAATTTCGAAACGCGAGGAGATGGGTTAACTAGCGGAATTATTAAGGAAATTAGAAGTGGGAAGACTAATGAGATTGGTATTTGTTACGAAGTCCCTGAGGAACTGAACATTTGTTAGTATACCATCCGTGCAGGCAGATCCCTCGTTTTATAATGTTGATGGTAGAACTGCTAATGGCATACTTGGCGAAGGCTGTTTGAGTTTCGGTGTGTTTCGCATGAGGAGGTTTTGGAATGATTTGCGGCAGTCAAATCTAACGGTATAAGTCCCGATGGAATTGGCCCTAGGTTTATATGGACTCCTCGTCTAATTCCCTTTATAATCCACTCGTTTAAAATATCCTCACTTATCCATTTAGTGTGAAGCATGCAAAAATTATCCCAGTACCCAAAACAGATATAGCATATCGGCCAATTGCCATTCTATACTATTTTTCGAAAATTTTTGAGCAAATCATTCATAAACAAAATCACAGAGTATATCAGCATGGGTTCGCTACAAATTGATGTCCAGTCTGGTTTTAGGCCTAACCTTTTTCTCGTTTCTTTATTCTTTAATTGGCTATGACAGAACAATTTTTCCACTAGCCGAACGTAGAATAGCGTTTCAAGCGCCTTGATCTAATGCGCAGATTCTAAAATCTCTGAAAACAAGTTTCGAGGTGTCTCCCACCACTTGATCTTTTAACTGATCTAACTGTGGTTTGGCCTTAAGGCCTAACCACATTGGCCGACCCATTTCCACCATGCTTGACATGGATATTGGAAATCGTATCATAAGTCATTTCAACCCAATCGAAAAATAATTGTGCCCTCTTGGGGTTCAATAAGAAATATTCGTATCGGGAGATCGGCTTATATAGATGTCATATTAGCTTATAGACCGATCAAACCTTAATTGGTACAGCTGTTGGAGATCATAGGAGAAATCATTGTGCGAAATTTCAGCCAAATATCAAAAGAATTAAAACTATAGAAGCTCAAGATGAGAAATCGGGAGTAATCGTTTTACATGGGAGCTATATCGTAATATGAACAGATTTGGGCATACATTTGCAAAAAGAAGACTTGTACGTCCGTCTTAGTTTCGGCTGATGTTTGGTCATGGTTACTTCGTGTTAAAATGTCATAACGATAAACAAGACGCAAAATCGGGAGATAGGTTTATATGGGAGCAGTATCAAGCTATTGATCGATTAAGACCATATTAGACACGTATGTTGGAAGTGATGAGAGAAGCTGTTGTCCAAAATTTCTGCCAAATCGAATGAGAATTGAGCCCTCTAGAGGCTCAAGAACTCAAAATCCCAGATCGGTTTATATGGCAGCTATATCAGGTTATGTACCGATTTTCTCCATATTTAGCACATTAATTGGAAGTCATAACAAAACACCTCATGCAAAATTTCAGCCAAATTGGATGAGAATTGTCCAAAAAGTCAAAATCCAAGATCGGTTTATATGACAGCTATACCAGATTATGAACCGATTTCAATCATACTTAGCACAGTTGTTGGAAGTGATACCAAAACACTACGTGCAAAATTTCATTTCATTTCATATAGCAGATACATCAAAACATGGACCGATTTCAACCATTCTTAGCGCAGTTGTTGGAAATGATACCAAAACACCACGTACAAAATCGGACGAGAATTGTGCCGTCTAGAGGCTCAAAAAGTCGAGACAGAAGATCGGTTTATATGGCAGCTATATTAAAATATGGACCGAATTGGCCATTTTACAATCCCAACTGACCTACACTAATAAAAAGTATTTGTGCAAAATTTCAAGCGGCTTACTTTACTCCTTCGAAAGTTGGCGTGCTTTGGACAGACAGACGGACAGACATAGCTAGATTGGCTTTAAATGACATGACGATCAAGAATATATATACTTTATGGGGTCTCAGACGCATGTTTCGAGGCGTTACAAACGGAATGACGAAATTAGTATACCCCCATTCTATGGTGGAGGGTACAAAAACATACATATATACTTTATGGGTTCCTAGTTTTATATTTGGTATACCCCGATTCTATAATGGTTCCAAAATTTATTCTCTCAACTTAAACCAAATATTAAAAATAAGCCATTACAGTTTAAAATTTTGTTTTTTCTTCCTTTTTTTCTTGACAAACAAATTATCTAAAATTAATGTAGCACATTTTACTCTACACTTTCATTTTCTTGCGACTTCAAACAAAATGGGAGTTTTTTCTTTTTTGCGTATAATTTTTTTTGTCTTAGTTTATTTCGTAAACAATTCACGCAATTTAAATTCAGCTGCATTGTGGCAAAACAACTGAACTCCATCATTCCCAAACAAAGCTCCAATTATAGCTTCGTCGAAGAAAATTCAAGGAAATACTAACAACGGCTGCTCACTCACACTTAGCACATTTGCAAATTAGAAAGAAAGCAAGAAAATAGTGTAATTTGCTGCTCTTTGTTGTGTGTTGTGCGGCCCAAATTATTGGCCTGGCCGGTGTAAGGAAAATTTGTGGTTGTTACCCCAACTGGACGACTCACACACACACACAACCGTTGATTATCAAATACCATGGCATCGCAAATGGGAAGTTTTTCAAGCAAATTCATAGAAATTTACTGCAAATCATAAAACAGTGTTTTAGGTTAAATGTAATGAGCATTGCTGGCTGCATGTTGTTCGAATTGTGCGCTCGCAACTTGGTTGGTGTCACTGGAGCTATGCTAGCTGCTCGCCGGGTTTGTTTTCTTTTTTGTCTGCACATACATATTTCCTATTTTATTTATTTTTTCTTTTTATGGGCACACAAAAACAATATAATTTTCAGACGATGGACGAAATATGTGAAATACGCTCCACTACAAGATGGGGGTCTACTGACTTGGTCATTCCGTTTGTAACTCCATAAAGCATATAGTCTTGATAGCCATAACATTTTAAGTCATTCTAGCCATGTCCGTCCGTCTGTCCCTTTATCTGTGAAAGCACGCAAAGTTTCGAAGAAGTAAAGCTTCCTATTAGTGTAGGTCTGTAGGTCTCCCATATAACCGATCTCTCAAATATATTTCTTGAGCCTCTAGAGAGCACAATTCTTCTCCGATGTGGCTGAAATTTTGTACAATGACATTTTCTATGTATGGTTCGAACCGGTCTTAAACCTGATAAAGCCCCCATATAAACCGATCTCCCGATTATACTTCTTGAGCCTCTTGAGAGCGTAAATTCTTATCCAATTTGGCTGAAATTTTGCGTAATGACTTCACCTACGACCTACGACATTCATGCCAAGAGTGGCTTGAATCGGTCTGAAACCTTATAGAGCTCCCATATAAACCGATCTCCCGATTGCACTTCTTAAGCCCCTAGAGAGCGCAGTTCTGAGTTGGCTGAAATTTTCTACAACGACTTCTTCTATGACCTCCAATATATAGGCCAAGTATGGTTTGAATCGCTCTTAAACTTATAGAGCTCCCATATAAACCGATCTCCGATTGCACTTCTTTAGCCCCTAGAGGGAGCTGAAATTTTGCACAACAACTTCATTTATGACCTGCAACATACATGCCAAATATGGTCTAAATCAGTCTAAAACCTGATATAGCTCCCATATAAAGTGATCCTCGATTGGATGATATTTTGCACGATGACTTCTACTATGGTCTCCAACATCCAAACCAAGTATAGTCCGAATCGGAACATAATGTGATATGGCTCCAAAAGCATAGCAATTCTTATCCATTATACTTTGTTTGCCTATAAAGAGATTTCGTGCAAGGAGCTTGATACATGCGATCCATGGTTGAGGGTATATAAAATTCGACCCTGCCGTACTAAACACGCTTTTACTTGCTTTCTTTTCACTTCAGCAACCTTCATCTCTCCGCCGATGGCTGCTGCTGCATTGCTTTTCGAAAATTGACAATTTATCGAAATTACTTTAGGCCATAAAAATTTATGGGTTTTTTGCCCCATTCCTATTGTTTTTTTGTGGTATTCCTCAGATTTTAGTAAGGAATATTTGATTAAAATGGAAATTTGATTAAATGAAATCAACACCCTAATTGGAAAAAACGTGGAATGGAAATTAATGAAAAAAGTTGTGCCAAAAATTTAAATCAAACTTGCCTAAAATTATGCAAAGTAATTTTTGTACCCCTCTCTATAGGAATAGAGATATGCAAACTCCATCTAATCGTTTGTATTAGACTGTCCCACACCATAGACGAGAAATTTCTTTTTGCAAAAAGAAGAGCGCATAACCTCCAGTTTTTTACCCTTTTGATACCAATAAGCAAAACACGAAATATAAAGGTGATCGGTTAGCGATAACCCGTGTCAATACCACGCACAGTGGGATATAATCGAAAAAAAAACTAGTAAAAATTTTGCCATTTGGAAACGGCTAGGGATAACACTTATAAATGTTTAATGGTTATGAGGTGTTAACGACATGAAATACAAAATTTCAGAGCACTTGGTGGTCCGGGCACCTTTTGGCAGAGCCTTAGATTTGGTCACCCCAGCATTTCGAAAATTTGTTCGAGCTACTAAATCTTCATTTGTGGTGCGATTTCCAACTTTTATACCTACCACCATAGGATGGAGGTATACAAATCTTATCATTCCGTTTGTAACACCTCGAAATATTGATCTGCGAGAACATAAAGTATATATATTCTTGATATTCTCGCCATTCTGCTATCGTGATTTTGACAAACGGACATGGATAGATCATGTCCGTTTGTCAAAATCACGATAGCAGCCGAATGCGTAAAGCTAGCCGCTTGATTTTGCACAGATACTCCTTATTGATGTAAGTCTTTTGGGATTGCAAATGGATTTAGATCAGATTTAGATATAACTCCCATATGAACCGATCTGCCGAATGTTCTGCTTAAGCCCCTAGAGTGCGCATTCCTCATCCAATTTAGCTGATATTTTGCAGAATGAATTTGAAAATGAATTCGTCATTCTGTTTGCAACACATCGAAATATGCGTCTGAGACCCCATAAAGTATGTATTCTTGATCGTCATTTCATTTTAAGTCGATCTAGCCATGTCCGTCCGTCTGTCTGTCGAAAGCACGCTAACTTTCGAAAGAGTAAAGCTAGCCGCTTGAAATTTTGCAAAAATACTTTTTATTAGTGTAGGTCAGTTGGGATTGTAAATGGGCCAAATCGAGGACACAATTCTCATCCGATTTGGCAGAAATTTTGTAGAACGGCTTCTCTCATGACCTTCAACATACGTGTCTAATATGGTCTGAATCGATCAATAGCTTGATACAGCTACAAGGCGCAATTCTTATCCGAATGAACTGAAATATTACACAATGACTTCTGCAATGTTCAGCATCCATTTTTTGGTCCGAATCGGACAATAACTTGATAAAGCTCCAATAGCATAATAGTTCTTATTCAATATTCTTTGTATGCCTAAAAAGAGATACCGCGCATAGAACTCGGGGAATGCGATCCATGGTGGAGGGTATATAAAATTCGGCGCGTCCGAACTTAGCACGCTCTTACTTGTTTAATGTTTGAAGATTACCGTGTTGTTGACCGTGAATGCGGCTCAAATGGTCCATGCGCTTAGTCCAATTTTGGCATACTTTTTTCAACATTTCGGCCGGTATCTCACGAGAAATTGCTTCAATGGTGTCTTTCAATGCGTCAATTTAGGCGGGCCTGTCTGTATAGACATGAGCTTTAACGTAGCCCAACAAAAAATTGTCTTAAGGCGTTAAATCGCACGATCCAGGAAGCCAATTGACCTGTCCCGAATGCGAAAAAAAATGTTCACCGAACTCGCCTCTCAATAAGTCCATTGCTACGCGTGCTGCGTGGCATGTGGCACCGTCTTGTTAATACCACATGTCATGCAACTCAAGCTCTTAGATATCATCTCACGGAAGCGTTAACCACTCACAGTTACATTACAATTCGCATCGTCTTTGAAGAAGTACGGTCTAATGATGCCACCAGCCCATAAACCGTACCAAACTGCGATTTTTTTTCTGGATGCATTGGTAGCTCTGGCAATGCTTCTGGCTAATCTTCACTCCAAAGTGGACAATTCTGCTTATTTACGTAGCCATTGAGCCAAAAATGAGCTCCGTCGCTGAAGAAGAAGAAGCGTGCGATGAACTTTCTGACGCACGCATTTAGATAATAAATTCAATAATTTGCAAGCGTTGTTCGTTTGTAAGACGATTCATGGTTAAATGAAAGACCAAACTGAAGATGTTTGATAGTGAAACAAAACACGAAACGGGCGTAAGCTGTTTAAACCATTGTTGCCAAAAAGATAGTAGCTTAAAAAAATCGCCCTTTGTATATTTAGAGAAATTGCTAAAATCAACAGGACTGACCTACTAATAGGTGCGGCATTTGCCATTAGTGTAGATAAAAACAAAAAAATATATTTAGGGCAAATTCCTACTATTTTCCATCCCAACTCATATTCACATACAAAAACTTACACACACATACATACATATAACACAAGCACCATTAAATATGCCACTCGAACAAAATAATTCCAATAAATGTTTATTGACTATGCGAGCATTGCTTGGCACATAACAATTTCGAAAAAGCGCTCTAAGTTTCGCACACTATCCGGACACTTGTAAATGATTTTTGTATGGCAAAACTAAATCCCCTCTCCGCCACTCAAAACGAGAACACACACAGAGTTCATAAATGCTATGGAAATATTCGCATATTGCAGCCAACTAAGAATGTAATGGATTTGACCCAATTCTATGGGTAAACGATTTTTTTTCCTTCTGCTCTGTTATTCCACACCGTCTGTCTGTTTGCCACCCTGCCAGCTTGCCACCGCTTCCTGCGTCTGCCATACACAAATAAAAGCATAAAAAATAAGATTTATAATTTCACTTTAATAAAGTAGGGTGGGTCATGAGGCGAGTGGATAAGGAGCCAAAAATTAATAAATAAAAGTAAGTGTATGAGTGTATATGTGTGTTTGTTTTGCGTAGCTGGAAAAGTAGAAAAGTAATGCTTGAATGCCAGGGCGGGCTCCTTGTACTTTATGCCTGCTTGAGGTTGCGCTTCACTTCTTCCCAACTCTGTTCAGTGGGATTGCTTTATGTGGATGGTGCCAAACAAACGCCACCAGTCAAACTTTATTATTTGCTTAATTAATATCTTTTGTTAAATTTATGTAAAATACTGCTTTGCATTTGCATTTGGCCCCCTGAATCATTTTTAATTAACACAAAACACGGCAATGCTCCTTGGTTGTTGTTCTTATTGATGTCGCACCGCCATAGCCGTCTTTTGCGAAGAAGCTGTATGCCAACACAACGATAAAGGAAAAGCAACTTTACTTTGTGAATTTGAAAATAACTGACAGAAGCTAATTACACCTGACTGTGTGGCTCACAAATAAATCCCATATTTCCCCTGAGCTTTGTTTAAGGATTGGCTGGCATCGGAAAGAAAGCACTTCATAGTGTGCACTATATTTTCATTTTAAACAATTTTCAAAAGATTACATGACACACCAACATAATCCTTTAGTAGTCCTTCAAGAAAATCTATGTGTTTGTCAGAGTGAAGGCAAAGGACTTTATTCATATCGAAGGACAAAACGTAGAAAACAAAGGGGCGGTAAATTGATATGATATTGATTGTCTTTCATTGCACACTCAGACAAACAGACATTTTTGAACTCACACTGTCCCACACTCACACTTCGTCTTACATTTAGCCCCATGAGGATTGCCCACCATCACCATCCCACATTACAAACAAATTTGAATAACTCCATCAAATGTTATTGACTTTGTGTGTGTGTTATAGCCCCCCAATGACGGTATGGAAATCAATGAGTAGTTCGAGGTCTTCCGCACGTCAAAGATGAACCCAAGAAGCAAAACTGTGGTATATGTGAGGGCAAGGAGAAATTTCAAATAATTCATCAAGTCATTGGGTAATACGAAACCCTTGCCACAACTCCAAAGACCTGCATATGAGTTGTTAAAAATTTGATTAGTTTTTTTTTCATCTAATTTTCAAATATTTACCCCGAGGATTTACTTTACCATTTCCTTAAATGTTCGATTGAGATGAAAAAAAAAATATTTCTGGGTAGCCGATCAAATGCTTTTTAGCAACGTCACACAGTTTGCTTTACTTTTAAGAGTTCTTTACTGTGCTATTCTTTGAATAGAAAGCAAGAAAGCATTGAACAAAATGGTCTATAGCCAGACAATATCATGCAATGGAATCTCAAAACCAAGTCAAAAGGCATTAAAAATTAAAAATTGGATACTCACCCACCACCGGTGAAAATTGGATAACTTAAGCAGCCAAATTTGGTACGGACATTGAGTGGTCTAATATATAAAGGGTGATTTTTTTGAGATTAGGATTTTCATGCATTAGTATTTGACAGATCACGTGGGATTTCAGACATGGTGTCAAAGAGAAAGATGCTCAGTATGCTTTGACATTTCATCATGAATAGACTTACTAACGAGCAACGCTTGCAAATCATTGAATTTTATTACCAAAATCAGTGTTCGGTTCGAAATGTGTTCACATTTTGACAAATTTTGTTCAGCGATGAGGCTCATTTCTGGTTGAATGGCTACGTAAATAAGCAAAATTGCCGCATTTGGAGTGAAGAGCAACCAGAAGCCGTTCAAGAACTGCCCATGCATCCCGAAAAATGCACTGTTTGGTGTGGTTTGTACGCTGGTGGAATCATTGGACCGTATTTTTTCAAAGATGCTGTTGGACGCAACGTTACGGTGAATGAACACATTTCGAACCGAACACTGATTTTGGTAATAAAATTCAATGATTTGCAAGCGTTGCTCGTTAGTAAGTCTATTCATGATGAAATGTCAAAGCATACTGAGCATCTTTCTCTTTGACACCATGTCTGAAATCCCACGTGATCTGTCAAATACTAATGCATGAAAATCCTAACCTCAAAAAAATCACCCTTTATGTCACTATTCAATTTTGTAGAACAAAATATTGATCTTTTTGGCAGCTATATCCAAATATAAACCGATCAGTTGGGGGCGGACCCTCCCCCATACCCCAAAAACACCACCCAAAATCAAAAATGGGCCGATAGGGACAATATGGGTATCAAATGTTGTTGTAGTTGTTGTTGTAGCAATGTACTGTACACTGAGGCGGCAGCCCTTGCCGATGAGGTACTCCATCGGGTTAATCCGGTACGTACAACCGGCTGCCATGGGATTGTGGGTATCAAATGAAAGGTGTTAGTGACTAAAACATTTTTTAATCCAAAAACGCAGCGTGCCACCCAAACCTCAATACTCATCTAAACAGATATATTCAAGGTTTATGTCAATATGGGACTCAAATAAAAAGTTTTTGGCTGTAGATTGCTAATATGGCCCACCCCTAAATAACACCAAAATGGCCACATTAGCTGACCATGGCTCTATGGGACCCAAATGAAAGCTATTTGGCAGTAGATTTCGAATATGATAACAAAATTTGAGTTCAGATCTAGATGGCGCTTTTCCTCCTAAAAATACGTAAAATAGGTTCATTGACTAATTATGACAATATGGGACTCAAATGAAAAATATTTGAGAGTAGAAAACGATTCTGGGATTACGCCCTAAAGCACCCCATAAACTGAAATTCATTCTCGACTATGGCAATATGGAGCTCAAATTAACAGTATTTAGGAGTAAAGAACGAATTTGATATCTATTTGCAGAGTAAAGTGCCGGTGGGCACCCCATCCCCAAAACACCCTCAAACGGTTCACATTTAACGACCATTGTAATATGGGGCTCGAATTAATGGGATTTGGGAGTTAGGCAGAAATTTAATATCAATATTTGAGTCAACATGTTTGAAAAGCACTTCTCATCATCCCATCCTTTTCCAAAAAACCAGATTTCGGAGAATGGTAATGCAGTCACCTATTAATGGAGTCGGGTGCCTCGAGGCAACCCAAAACCCGGCAAATGGATAATTACAACAAACAGACAGACAGACGGATAGACACACGGGCATCGTTAAATCGTCTTAGAGTTTTACGACGATCCGAAATATATATACATTGTTGATGTGTTGCAAACAGAATGACTAAATGAATATACCCTCTATCTTATGGTGGTGGGTATACAAATATATACTACTATAAGTCGTATAGGGTGAATTTCAATGACCCACAAATGCTGGTTCAGTTTTATATCCGAGCAAGAACATCCATTTTTTACTATTTCAGTTTAATGATGCCGATCTCATATGACAACAATGGAATAAACATATTTAACTACATCATACGATAGCGGCCTATAACACTCACTTTGCAGTGTGCACTACTAAGCCTCATTAAGTTCGGCCGGGTCAAATCGAGTATGTATACCCTCCACCGTGGATCGCATTTTCCATGAGCATTATACGATTTCTATTTGTATAGAGAAACTAAAAACGAATCCATATCACTGTAGAATTGTCTCCTTCAAGTTGCCAAGAAGTCAAACTTCTTTAATTAAGCAAACATTTTTGAGAATATGCCGAAAATGTAGCACAGTTTGCGATCACACAGGAAATGGTGCTGAAATACAAAACACAAAAATAACATTCTCTATTCTCCAGTCTAGGCATTATCCTACATATATACTATTTCCGATGGCAACCACCACCACCAAAACTGAAAAACTCTTTTAGGTCTGCGATGCCCCATAGAGTGTATAAAATGTGTGCGTGTATGCCCACCAAGCTTTAGTACAGCAAAGAAAGTGCAAAGTTTTAATTAAAAATCAAATATTTGTTGAGAGAAAAAAGTTTTCTTTATGTGTTTTTTTTAGGTTTTTGGAGTTTTCTATTTTTAATTTTGTTTTGTTTTTTGGGTAGAACTCATTTCTCTTTCTTTTGTTGAAATTAGTAATTAGAGCAAGCAAAACCCTGGCTGCACTTGTCGCAAGTAATCTTGGCCAAAGTAATTAGTTCTAATTGAAATGTCATACTAACAAAGAAAATTAGAAAATAACTGGTGGTCAAAACATATAAGAGGTCTGCACAAGCCATCTTGTAAAACAATATGTGTACACTGGGGTGATGACTTTTTGTCTTTTTTATACCCTCCACCATAGCATGGGGGTATACTATTTTCGTCACTCTGTTTGTAACACATCGAAATATGCCCCTAAGACCTCATAAAGTATAAATATTCTTGATCGTCATGACATTTTAAGTCGATCTAGCCATGTCCGTCTGTCGAAGGCACTCTAACTTTCGAAGTAGTAAAGCTAGGCGCTTGAAATTTTGCACAAATACTATTTTTTATGTGGGTTGGTTGGGATTGTAAAGGGGTCAAATCGGTCCATGTTTTGATATAGCTGCCATATAAACCGATCTTGGGTTTTGACTTCTTGAGCCTCTAGAGGGCGCAATTCTCGTCTGTTTTTGCGTGGTGTTTTGGTATCACGTTCAACAAATTTGCTAAGTATGGTTCAAATTCGTTCATAACCTAGTATAGCTGCCATATAAACCGATCTGGGATCTTGACTTCTTGATCCTCTTGAGGGCGCCATTCTCATCCGATTTGGCAGAAATTTTGTACAACAGCTCTCCCATGACCTTCAATATACTTGTCCAATATGGTCTGAATCCATCTATAGCTTGATACAGCTCCCATATAAACCGATTTCCCGAGTTTGCTTCTTGAGCCGCTACAAGGCGCAATTCTTATCCGAATGGACACAATGACTTCTACAATGTTCAGCATTCAATTCATTTATGGTCCGATTCGGACTATAACCTTATATAATTCCAATACCATAACAGTTCTTATTCATTATTCTTTGTTTGCCTGAAAAGAGATACCGCGCAAAGAACTCGACAAATGCGATCCATGGTGGAGGGTATATAAGATTCGGCCCGGCCGAACTTAGTACGCTCTTACTTGTTTTTTCTCACAAACAATTTCCTTTATCATTAATGAATGAGCTTTTGCCTTTTAATGACTAAAATGAAGTTTATTCCTATTAAATTTTGAAATATTGAAAATGTCAAAATTTCTTTTTAAATCATATAAATCCAAAACTGAAAAAGGTATAATGGCTTATAACATTCGCGAAAAGCAACATTACCAATGAACAAAACATGACATTGATCATAGAAATCGGTGCACATCTCTCGTTTTTATGTATTGGAGGTGTGCACGTGAATAGTGAGTTGTCGTGTCACGCGTGAATCACGCGTGAGTCGCTTAAATCGTGAGTGAGATCCAAATCCCATCATGTGATCGTGCATGGCCGTGATTGAATTAAAATTCGTCGTGCGTGAGCATGAGTGAGTTAAATCATGCTCACGACATTTATCACGACTCACGAGAAAATCACGATTCATGAGGCACTCTGGAAACACTCACGTCTCTCAAATAAATCACGACTAAACTGTAAAAAAAAAATAACGAAAAACTAATTTTTTCTCATGATCTCAAATCATACGGTACTTAAACGTTTAAATCTGTCTCCAGATGCATTCAAATGAAGGGAGCAAAGAAGCGTTTTTGCAAGTCTGATACATTTTATTTATTAACATTCGTACGTTCAAATGCTGCATGCTGGTTTGAGACACATGGAAAAACAATTATTCGCTTCATTTCAAATATTAGTTTAACCATAACTCGTGAGTCATGATATTCTCGTGAGTATTGAGTGTCTCGTCCTCGTCTCGTGAGTCATGAGGTGTTCGTGAGTCATGAGTGTTTCGTAAGTGCCTCATGAGTCGTGATTTTGTGGTGAGTCGTGATTGTCTCGTGAGTGTTCAGCGAGTCGTGAATGTCTCGTGAGTCGTGATTTTCTCATGAGTGGTGCGTGAGTAACATTTTTGTTTCGTGAGCGTGAGTCTTCATAAAAAAAAGCTCACGCACATTTGCGTGAGTAACATTTTTTTCGTAAGCGTGAGTGAAAAATCGCTCATTAATCATTAAGTGAAGGTATCTCGAATCGAATGTACAGTGGGGGTAATATAATTAGGGCACCACCACATTGGTGGTGCAGGGTATAGCCATCGTAGCGCAGAGGTTTGCATGTCCGCCTATGACGCTGAACGCCTGGGTTCGAATCCTGGCGAGACCATCAGAAAAAATTTTCAGCGGTGGTTTTCCCCTCCTAATACTGGCAACATTTGTGAGGTACTATGCCATGTAAAACTTCTCTCCAAAGAGGTGTCGCACTGCGGCACGCCATTCGGACTCGTTTATTAAAAGGAGGCCCCTTAGCATTGAGCTTAAACTTGAATCGGACTGCACTTATTTATATGTGAGAAGTTAGCTCCTGTTCCTAAGTGGAATGTTCATGGGCAAAATTTGTCCGATTTTGAGATATGTTGCAATAAAGTGCTCATTTGTTAAGCGATTCTCTTGAAATTTGGCAGTAAAGGTTTTTTTATGACTCTCTACATCACTGGTGAATTTCATATAGCTCTCATACATATAAATATATATATATAAATATATATTTATATATATATACATATATATATATATATGGGGACTGATGCAACAGTCTCCATTCGGACTAAGATGAAGAAAACGGATAAATTTTTTTAGATCAGTTAAGTCAAATGCTATTGACCAATAGCATTTGATTTAACCAGTAACCCAAAATTCATTAGAATATTAGTTCCTTACCTTCTACCTTGTTCTACTCATCTCTTTAATTCAATTCTAATAACCGGTGCATATCCGACTATTTGGAACAGATCAAAGATAATCCCAATTCCAAAATCGAATAGTGACTTCGGTACGATTTCTATATTATGTTACCTCTCGAAAGTTTTCGAGAAGATTTTCCATAAACAAATGTCCGAATATCTCCATCATGAATGTTGTTGTCCGATAGACAATCCGAGTTTCGTGCCCATCACAGTTGCGTTAGTACATTAGTTGAAGTTTCGGAATCAATTTCTAATTGATGATGGAAATGTGAGTTTTCTTGTCCTACTAGATCATTCAAAGGCTTTCGACGCGGTTGATCATCATAGCTTAGAAGATTTTTCACTTTCAGCGATACTTCTATCAAATTGCTTCAATCATATCTTAATAATCGGCAACAGTCAGTGTACGTAGGGGATTCAATATCAGAGCCATTTCTAGTGCCCAAGGGTATTCCACAAGGCCCAATAATTGGTCCGAAAATTATATGTAGTATTCACAAGCATTATTATGATATAAGAAAGACTCAACATGTTTCTCACTTGGCTACTTCCCTTTATGGCTGTAGCTTCGAGAATCTACTTAGGACTAGATCTATACTATTTTTACGTAAAATCATTTGGAAGCAAACACTTAAATATCTCTATGACAAATTAATATTTGCCCGATCTAGAAGGGGTAGGAAACTTGTCCCTTTTAGGAGAAGGAGCCAAGTATCTGAATGGAAGTTTTATGCGAGTTTCATACTTCTTTTGAATACACTTCCTCAAAATATCCAAAATATCAGCAACGCATCAATTAAAAAAAAAAGACTTATAATTTTTCTTCAAAATCAGCTGTTTTAAAATTTTCTTTTTCTCTTTTAAACAATATTATTTTCTAACCTATACTTAAGTTTATTTCAACTATTTCCCAAAATTCTAAATTTTATTTTAGTTATTTTCTGTAACTATATTCGATAACATTTACTCCTTAAAAAATTGTTTTATTTTTCTTAAGAAGGATATATGACTGCTCTTATAAGCTTGCACTATAACTATAAGATTTAATCTTATTGTGTAGGTATTCAATAAATAAATAAATAAAGAGTATGAACATATTTATTACATATATCGTCAACACTAGACAAACTATCAAACTTGATATCATGTTTACTCTAATAAATAAAATACTCAAATCTAAGTTGCTTTGATTACCCTATTAAAAAATTTTGGAACGGGTTTCTTCTGAAGTTAAGAAATTAGGAAGACATCTTTAATGGTTAGCCATCTTAAAGGCTTAAGCACATCTCCTATATAAAAAAATATTGCCTAAATTCTCAACCACAAAAATCTGAATCGAAAAAAACTTTTATTACAACATAACCCTATTTTTAATCAACTTCAAGTTCTGTCGAATCAGGCTTCTTTTTCCGTAATACAGTAAAATCTTCCAAAATAAAAATTCAAACACCAAAACTTATTAAAGAGAAACTATAAAATCATGCAAACGATAGCGTCAAGGTGAACCCTTTTACCCAACCCCAGCCGCAACTATTTATTTATTTCTCTATCTCCACAAACTTCAACTTATCAACCTATTACACCATACAAACAAACAAACAAACACACACATACGACTCGCACACATAAACATTTGTTTACGATTATCAACAGGAAAATCTGTAAATTACACAACGTGAAAGTGCCACAACTCTACAAACATTTTCTAAAGGCAAAAGTGTGAGAGAGAGAAAGAAAGTCATAGAAGGGGAGGGATGGAAAAAGCGAGCTTACCACCTCCTGCAGACATTTAGAGCAGGTATTAAAATGAAATTTGTGTCAGCAGAACACCTTAGAGGTACAACAACAACATACAAAATAATTTCGTTATTTAATATTTTAAGATAAAAAGCAAATAGAACATTAAAACCACCAGAGTTATGATGTTTATTATTTCAGTTCTTATCACTCGGAATGTTTTCATTTGAGGCATAGATTTCAACTGCTATCTCCTGGCAGAAACGGAAATAAAAAAAACCGAATTGGATGGCAAAGTTTCGAGGCGTAAAAGCCAATGGCATTTAGAAGGGTGTGTTTGTTTTTCAAAATATTTTTCAACAAACTCACTCAGTTAATTTATTCTTTAATAATTCCACTAAACAGCGTTTGCACATCATTACCAAAATTTAAGCCCTTAGAATAGTGACCGCTGAGTGGAATCTCTGCGTAAAGATATTTATATAGCGGAACTTACATTGTTTAATTTGCTTTAGCAGAACACTTGTCCCACTACCCAAACTCAGAATAGATTTCCTAGCACCTATTTTTCTCTACTTAATCTTTCCATCGAAGTTTTGATCTTCCCCTTTTGCGTATACCACATGTTTTGGCTTCCAAAGAATTCTTCACTGGAGCTTCTTCAATGCAATCGTTGTATTTTGAGACGCTCTTGGTTTAAACGATGCCAATATTTTCCATAAATGCAGACAGCTCCATATATTTTACGAAGGATTCTTTCTCTTGTCTGCTTTCGTAAGTATACATGCTTGTCAGCCACACAACAGCATGGGTAGTTTCAGTGTCTTGTATAGTGTGATTTTAGTCTGTTAAGAGGTACCTTTGCTACTGCCCTGCTTGCTCAATCCAAATTAGCATCTGGTAGCCAATATTATCCTTCGTTTTATTTCAAAACTGGTGTCATATGTTTCGTTCACGGCGCTTCCGAGGTAAATAAAGTTACTGACTATCTCAAAGTTATAGTTCCAACTTTCTCCATTTTCTTTAACTGCTCTGGATCACAGTATTTTGTGGGAGTTGATACCATTCACTCTGTTGTATCTTCATATACCGCCAGATCCACTTTCACTGACCATCCTTCGACCTTTTCAAAGGCTGCAGTTACTTCTTCTGGTGTCGAAACCATTATTTATTTGTCGTCTGCATCGTAACATTTGGTGCCATCAATCAGAAAGTGAATCTGAGTCGATCGGTACACTTATCAGTGGGTCTAGCTTTTCTCCTTCTTTGCATTGCAAACAAATGCACAAACTTATAATACCCTGTACCACAGTGGTGGTGTAGGGTATAAAAATGGTGACGAAGCAAATGCGAACACATGCCGTAAAAGTGGCACTGAGTTCTGTAAGCAAAATAGTAACGACATGTCGCTGCGCCAATACTAATTTCGCCTCAATTGCCAATGCTCAGGAAATGGTCAACACTCAACTGTGTTTTAATGATGATGTCTTTGTTGTTTGACATTTTTTTTTTCGTTATGGGAAAGAATAGAGTCTATTTTTTCTTCTATCATTCCCTTCATAATTAAGCAGCAGTCATTTCAGCAAACAACTGATTTTTCAGCAGTAAGTCTGCTACTTTAAAATTGCAGAACTACGGCTGTAATAGCAGAACTACTGCTACAATAGCAACAAAATTAACTTCTAATATTCTGCAGACAGTGTTTGCAATTTTCAGCAAACTTTTTCTAATTTTCAGCAAAATTTCTATGATGTACCTTGAGTAAAGTCCGATCATACGATTTGACTTTCTAGGACCCCAATTTTGCTTACATTTTGCAAAATAAACTTATGACCCTCAAATCCCACACCAAAGGCAGTCCAGCTATGTATATAAGTAGATGCACCCACATTGCTTACACCCAGAAAGATTAGTCTGCTGATATCAGCAAACACTGTCTGCTGATATTAAAACTTTTAAACTTTTGAATAATTCCAATCAAAATTTTTTTACTTCTAAACAACAATGAGGCATTTGCTATGTTTTAATAAAAAAAATTCAGGTTTAGGCGTTAATTTTTTGTTTAAAAGTAAAATTAGAAAGGTAGCAGTTGTTTTGTCCTCTCTTTTTCTAAATTCGATCATAAACTACCAAATTGCACAAAATTTGAAAAATTTTAATTATATGCTTGTAATATTGAAAAATAAAATGGAATAAAAAAATTGTTAAATATATATGACATTTTTGAAAACAGCCGAAAATTGTTGCTGTTTTAGCAGCAAATAACTACTGTCCCATTTTCAGCTGACTTCCTGCAGTTTCAACAAACATTTTTTGCCGTTTTTACTAACAAATTTCCGTGTAATGTAGGCGTTTTGCTGTCTTATTCCTCAAATTAGCCAATTAAGTGTCCAGTTTTAAAGATCTTCATATTCTTTGTTCATTGGTAGGTAATTTTGTGAAAACTAAACTTTAATTAAATGCTGACCTTACCAAGAGGTTTGTGTCAGTAATTAAAAGCACATTTAATAATTAAATTAGATGTCCTTAAAAAGTGGAGAAATTTGTAAGGTAGAGAAAATTATAACAATCTGATATTCCATTAATTTATTTTTGTGCATAAAAAAAACAATTTCACATTTAAGTTTTAATTGGAGTGTGACACTTAACATTTTTACCCATAAAAGTCGCTGGTTTTGGATACACATTGTGTTCTTGATTTGTGGATAATTGCTGTGTATGTCTGTTTCTAAGGTTCTCTCATGGCTTTAATATATGGACATGCATTTTCCCATTTACATACATTTTGCATTAAATCACATTTCAATGTACATATAACATTACATATGCGAATATGAATATATGGTTGAATGAGTGAGTAAATGTGAATTTTGTTTTTATTTGATTTACTGATTTACGAAAAATCGTATGCATTTTCAAACATAAATACATATGGGTATTCATATTGGTGTAGGTGTGAAAACAGCATAATGTATGTGAGTAAGCTAGGGCATTTGAGCTTTGGTTTATTATGCTGATATTCACCTAGACTTGTGTGTATGGGAGAGAGTTTTTTCATATATAATACAGAAAACCTGTACCTGTCTGTATTGGAAAAGATCTTCTGTATATATGCTACAAAGATTTAATATAAAATATTATATATACATATACATATGTATGTATGTGTATGTGTAGAATTGCAATGATGATAATGATGTTGAAAAAGTGCATATATGCCAAAGTATGTGAAGCTGTAAACACTTTTCATATATATATATATAAATATATGTATGTGTATATGGATTCCAATATGATGCTTATAAATGCAATCTCATACACACTGTCGCACATGTATGTATATAAATGATATGTGTCGCATAGTTAACTGCAAATACGCTTGACCTGGTTTACTTTTTGCGCGCATACACACAAATGTTGTGTTTTTTCGCTAAACTTACTCTATTTCCATGTCTCTCTCCTATCATTCCAAATTCGTTTTTCCCATGCTCTTCCTATGTAAAACAATTCTCTCTATCTCTCTCTTTTTAACTGGCTCTGGGTATGTTTGTTATATACCCCCATCTTACAGCAATGCCATCAAGCATACTTTGGAGCCACTGTTGCATTCATTTGGCAGCGGTCTAATGGCCACTCGCACACCATGCCAGTAAATGCAGATGCATTAGCCATGTATTCCAGGTTCATGTATACATACATGCTTAAACTGTACATATTGCACTTGAATTAGTGAATTCCATTGGGGCATTGGGGGTTGTAGTATACTACGGCACACAGCACAGTTTTTGGGATTCCATGTGCGCTGAAAAACAACTATCTGTGACCTAGTTTGGTCAATCAAGAAAAAATCGTTGTGTGTGTGTGTGTCGGTTTTTTTTTTGTGTGAGAGAGGTAAGCTATTGAAGCCAAAGGGGAAATCGTTTCTATCTGCGAAACTGTACATCAATCCATACATACTTGTACACTCACTTATCAATGCTGGTATATATACCAGCCTATTCAAAAAGAGTTTGAATAAAAAAGGCCATAAAGCCTATAGTTACGGAATTCTTTATTTATGCTACAACTTAGACAAGGTCAATGGAAAAACATATTCACAGGGAATTAGCTGAGTAATGACAATTTACTCAGCTAATTCCCTGTGAATATGTTTTTCCATCGATTTGTGTAAAGTTTTAGATCAGCAGAAGATGGGAAAAAACTTGCCATCTATACAATAACTTAAGCTATTTTATCCCCGAATTGAGAACTTTTACATTGAAGAAAAAGTAACACCCCGAAATATGCCTCCAAGACCCCATAAAGCATGTATATGTTCTTGATCGTCATGGCATGTTAAGTCGATCTAGCCATGTCCGTCCGTCCGTCTGTCGAAAGCACGCTAACTTTTGAAGAAGTAAAGCTAGGCGCTTGAAATTTTGCACAGATACTTTAAATTAGTGTAGATCGGTTGGGATTGGAAATGGGCCAAATCGGTTCATGTTTCAATATAGCTACCATATAAACCGATCTTGGGTCTTGACTTCTTGAGCTTCTAGAGGGCGCAATTCTTATCCGAATTGGCTGAAATTTGGCATAACGTGTTTCTTTATGACAACAACTATGCTAAGCATGGTGCAAATGGGTTCATCACTGATCTTGGGTCTTGATTGAGCATCCAGAGGGCTCCTAATGTCGGCCATATTTGGGCGACTTAAAAACTTGAATCGGACAGAACTCATTGATATGTGAGAAGTTTGCCCCTATTTCTTAATTGAATATCCATGAGCAAATTTGCAATATGTGTAAACTTTAGCAGAATCCATGATGGTAGGTACCCAAGTTTTGGGCCGGCCAAGCTTGGCACGTCTTTACTTGTACTGAAATGTGTTGAACATTGAAACCACCACGAAAGTTTAAGAAAGTGGTTGACTCTACATTATACTCCAGAATTTTACTATTTGCAGGATGTCTGTAATGGTCCACCAATTGAGCTGTGCGTAATCTTTGTAAGGGGTACCCTCATCAAATAATAAATCAAAATCGGTTAAAAAAATGCGCCTTTTGTAGGCCCAAGAACTTAAATTGGTAGATCGATATATATGGCGACTATATTCAAATATAGAGCGATTCGCTGCTTTTACTGGCCCAACAACTTAAATCGGGAGATTGGTATAAATGACAGCTATATCCAAATATAGCCATATCCTTGCCATACTCGTTACGAATGAGAAGAGGCCTAAGAATGCATATCTAGAATAGAAAGGGTGATTTTTTAGGTATTATCTTTTTGGCAACACTGGTTTAAAAAGTCAAACATCTTCAGTTTGGTCTATAATTTAACCATGAATCGTCTTACAAACGAACAACGCTTGCAAATTATTGAATTTTATTATCCAAATGTGTACTCTTTTAAGAAAGTTTATCGCGCGCTTCTTCTTCGGCGACAGAGCTAATTTTTGGATCAATGGATACGTACAATAAATAAGCAGCATTATCGATTTTGGAGTGAAGATCAGTCAGAAGCATTTCAAGAGCTACCATTGCATCCAGAAAAAGGCACAGGTTGTTGCGGTTTATAGGCTGGTGGCATCATTGGACCGTACTTCTTCAAAGATGATGCGAATCGTAACGTAACTGTGAATGGTAAGCACTACCTAAGATGATATCCAACTTATTTTTGCCAAAATGCAAAAGCTTGACTTGCGTGGAATAAAGTGGTTCCACATGCCACACAACTTATTTAGATTCGAGTTCGATGAACATTTTATTTCACGTTCGGGATCGTTCAATAGATTGCCTAGATCGTGCTATTTAACGCTTATACAGACAAACCCTCTTTAATTGACGCATTGAAAGAAAACATTGGAGAATATTTTCGTGAGATACCGACCGAAATGTTGGAAAGAGGGTGCCAAAATTGGACTACGCCGATAGATCATTTGAGGCGCAGTCACGGTCAACATTTACATGAAATAATCTTCAAACTTAAAATTATATGGACCGTACTATAGATTCAAATTAAGATTTCATACAATTTTCTGAATTTTATGTGTTTTTTTAACTTTCCTATAACTCTTAAAAATGCACCCTTTATATACTTTATAGGGTCGGAAATGGATATTTGCGATGTGTTGCCAACGGAGTGAAAAAAGGAATTTACCCCCATCATTTTTGTGCAAAATTTCAACTTCATTGTAAGAAAGGGAGCTTTCAACTGAAATAAGTACAGACGTACAGGACTAGATTATCTTTAAATGTTTTATCAATGAAGAATTTATATACCTTATAGGATCTTAAACCAATATTTCGGGTTGTTACAACGTTTTATGCTTCCCACTATAGAAAGGTATAAAAACATAGAATCTTTATGCTGGTCTGCATACCATCTTAAAAGTCCTTCAAAATATTCTAGGCCACAAACAACTTTACTTAAAGCAACGTAAATACACTCTTAATTAGTTTTAATCACATTGCCATTACGATTTACTGCTTAAATTTAGTAATTGATTTATTGACTGTTTAGCATTTGGATTCAAGAAAAAATTTGAATATTTCAATAATCCCAATCATCTTAAAGTTTCAGTGCTCAGCCATCATAAACGATGAATAATGTCTTTAGATTACATATTTTACAACAATAACCGTGATAATATTTTCCCTTCAAAACTGCCATGTTGGTTATGACCCAAATTTTTGAGACTCTCGATATTGGTTGTTCTCTTAGTGACATGGTGTCATCATCGCTGTCATTTAAACAACACAATGGGCATACGTTTATGCAATTTATAAAATTCAACAACACACAATGCAGACTTACTGAGGAGAACAGATTTAGATGGCACAGTGTGTGTACTGGTACATATGCATGTATGTTTGTGTAAATAAGCCTGCACCAACATCCCTGCAAACATTTTCGATCGCCAAACTATTTTCCGCGAATCTTTTAGATAAAGGTTATAATCGCGAACGAGCTCGTCTAAGAGTGGACTCAAAACGACTCTTCCGAAAGAGTGTTCCACAAATCTTCCATTTGGCTAATTAGTAAGCCAGAAGATCTTAGAAACGACGAGAATCGCGCGGACCAGTAAAGAATAAGTGTTTCGAAAGATTAATAAACTCTTATAGAAAAATTGCGCGCTACTCGCCTGGATAAGTATCAAATTAATGTTTGGTCATACTTATTAAATATTATTCTATAAGAATTGCACCTTATTCGCTTGAAAGAACTCAAACCCAAAAAAACTCAAAACAAACTTAAAAAACAAATTTCGCATCACTGGTCATATTCGTCATACTAAGTACCAACCAATCAGAGGTCACCTTAGCGCAGAGGTTAGTCTGTCCGCCTATTACGCTGAACACCCGGGGTTCGAATCCTGGCGAGAACATCAAAAAAATTTTTCAACTGTGGTTATCCCCTCCTAATGCTGGCGACATTTGTTAGGAACTATGACATTTGAAAAAATTGTATGGCAGCCATGTAAAAACTACTCCCCAAATAATTGTCGCACTGCAGCACGCCGTTCGGACTCGGCTATAAAAAGAAGGCGCCTTGTCATTGAGCTTAAACTTGAATAGAACAGCGCTCATTGATATGTGAGAAGTTTGCCCCTGTTGCTTAATGGAATGTTCATGGGCAAATTTGCATTGCATTTGCAAGTGCCAATTGTCATATAAGCCAAGTGAGAATTCTGTTTGGTGTTCTGGAAGTTGTCCTCTCAAAACTGAACATCGAACACTAGTCATCAAAATAAAAACAATCGCGAAAAGTTAACTTGGGCGATTTATAAATAAATCTTCTGTACAGTTATAACACAATGAGTTGCCCAATAATCGTCGCGAGGAGTTGCTATAACTTCCTAGAAGACTCATACGGAAGATTTTTACGCAATGAGTTGTGAGAGAATCATAGCGAAGACTTCCTATAACTTCCAACGATATCCTAGAAGTGTGTTTCGTGACTCATACGGAAGTAGAATTGCGTAAAAATTTTCAGAAGATTGTTTTATTTATCGCGGTGACGAACGCTCTTCCAAAATGAAGTAAGAATGTTTGTAGGGATACATCATGTACATGGCATACAAACACATTTAGATAGCCTTGTAATGAGACAAAGTAATTGGGAACAACGGACACAAACATAGACACAGACAACGAACACCTCCAAAGCAAGTTTGCACATCAATATCAACATCATTGCTATCAATGGCGATGATGATGATGATGCTGATCATCATCATCGCGGTCATCATAGTTCTATGTACACAATTCGGAAGGAAGTAACTTTCAACAACTGGGTCACCCATACAATCTCTTTTTCAATGGATGTGAATTTGGGGCGGCTGTTTTACCCCCCAATGACACAATTTCCCACATAAAGAGAAGCAGGAAAAAGAAAATAAAAATAAAAACAACTCCAGCAACAACCTTGGTTGAGTCAAATGCAATATTTGGGGGTTAGACCAATAAGAGGAAGGAAGTTCACTGAAGAGAAGAATGAGTCGTGTAGCTTTGCTGCTTTAGCGAGCAGCGAGGGGGGTCGCTCAAGACGAAGGTTATGACTCGTATTATTTTTTCGTTTTATATAAAGTGGATCTTCTCTTAAACTGTAAATAAGGATTTTGGAGTTTATCCAAATAGTATATACAGCCTCAACCCTATGTGCCTACCAAACAGCACATATACAGAACAATCGAATACAGTTCGATATATCATACATGCTTTTCCATTTTTCTTTTCTTTTCTTTATTTTTTGTTTTGTAATTTGCGTGAAATTTCTTCACTTTGTTCAATACGAGTATGACTGGGTTTTCCAGAGCTTATGAAGATTTTTCGATTTGGTCTATATTTTTGTTTATTTTCATCTAATTTTTCAATACTCTAATACTGTAAATAGGTGACAAGCTAAATTTTAATGTATTTGGTGTATTGTTTTGTTCTTTCTGTATTCCCATGACTAAATATCCAAAAAAAAACAAATTGAAACCAAGCAATTTCAGAATGCTCAACACATAGGGACAAATCTGCGTCTCATAAGGTCTAATTGTAAAGCATAATAAAATTCAATTGTAACCATTCATCATTGTATTGAAAATATGCTACCTTTTCATTTAATCATTAAATTATTTCATTAATTTAATACTCGGCCCTGTGTAATTTAGTAACTTTAGACCTTTGTATTAGCCTGTTCAAATAATGAGTTCAAAATTCGTTGCTACATAGAATTCCAGAAACCAACGCATTTTCCCAATTCAATAGTAAATAGCGTATGTATGTAGGTAGCATGGAAGACAAACATCAATCGCAGCAGACATCGGGCTCTCGTTTTCTGGAGCCAGAAAAATCTCACCTCTAAGAGAATAAGCCTAAAAGTATACTTTTCCCATGGAGCTGGGCCATTAAAGCTTTAGCAATGTGCGTTAAGGGAACGAAACATGTTTTATTTATGCGATGCTAATGTTGCGAAAAAATAAAACCTTTTATTACTATTTATCTTCTCGATTCATGCGAAATATGGAAAATTACTTATCCTTGAAAAATGAAGACATGCCGTAGATAATTTTCTAGTAACTGCTTTGATTCGATTTAATGCGTATTTAATTTGATATTTTCAACTTAAGTCCATAATTTAATTTGCCACTCTTTTAGAGCCGTCATGCAGCCCTCAGCGCTACTATACTGCCATGTTGTATCATGCTGTATAAATGCGTAATTTGCATAAATATATCTTTGAAGCTATCACGAAACATGAAAGTAATGTCTCGTGCTCTTTATTTGTGTGCGTTGAGTGTGAGTCACCACCATAGATATGACATTACCTTATGATTGTCTTGCTTGTGTCTGTCTGTATGTATATGTCTTGATTCCGTTTCATTTTGACGCTGTTTCCGCTGTCATTGCCGTAGTGTTGCCGTTCTAAGTTAGCTTCGTGAATAAGGGTAATCTCAACATTATTAAGGCACTACACTCTGGCGTTTCAGTCAACGGCAAAAGAATGTAACATACATTTTGTTGCCTCTCTTCTCCGTGAGGGGGATGAAAAAACAGGCGGTATATGCTTAAGGCGGTATATGTTAAGAGTCCCAGGAGCATTTCTTTCAAAAATTAAAGACGCAATATTTTTTATGTTCATTGTGGCGGTTGGGCTTTCCATTCACACACATTGTCAAATGCAAACATTTTTGAAAGTTTGCCTATTGCCACGCAAAATGCCAATGACCGCTTGGTTTTCTTTTAACTGACGAAATTGCTATTGAGAAAACATTACGCTGTAGAGTGACATAACGATTTTTCCAACTTTAAATAGATAAGGTAGAAGTTTCTATAGATTCTTTGACGGAAATTAGAATTTCACTGCCACTTGGGGAAATGTCAGAAAGAAAAGAGATTGACAACTTCTTTACAACTAATTTTTCTAAATGAAAAGATTTCATTGTTCCTAATTTATTTCGAAAAATCGACTTTTAAGTAAAATAATTTACTTTTGTGAAGGAATGATTAATTGGTCGAATAATCGATTACGGAGTCTAATATTATTAATTTTTTCGCTTTTAATTATACTATAGTTTACATAATACGTTTAGTTCATAATTTGTCATTATGATTGATTATAATTCCTTAAAGGCTAAAAAAATTAACTTTGAATAGATCAAACTTATCGTGTTATTATAACGTTGTACATATGTCTGCAACACTAAGAAGGAGAAGATCTAGACCCATTGATAAGTATACCGATCGGCTTAGAAACACTTCCTGATTTGATTTAGCTATATCCGTCTGTCTATCCGATTAGCGAACAATTTTCCACAAGTCACTTTTTTATTCTAAGGACGAACGCTATTGATTTTGAACAAAATCGGTCCACAGTAGCGACAGACCAAGCTTCTGGCGGGAATCGAACCCACGACCCCTACACTGGTAATCCAAGCACGCTACCAACTCGGCTACCTGGGTCTCATATAACTCCCATATATATATATATCATCCGATGTGGTCTTTTAGGCTATTGGAGCCTTAATTTTGGTCCTATTGGGTTGCCCAAAAAGTAATTGCGGATTTTTCATATAGTCGGCGTTGACAAATTATTTCACAGCTTGTGACTCTGTAATTGCATTCTTTCTTCTGTCAGTTATCAGCTATTACTTTTAGCTTGCTTTAGAAAAAAAGCGCAAAAAAGTATATTTGATTAAAGTTCATTCTAAGTTTTATTAAAAATGCATTTACTTTCTTTTAAAAAATCCGCAATTACTTTTTGGGCAACCCAATATCTTAACAAAATTTAGCTTGAAGTATTTTATTTGACGTCCCAACATTTCAGTATTTCATCAAAATCGGTGCAGAATTACATAAACCATTACATAAGCTATCTTTTAGCCGATATACGCTTTTAAGACTGCAGTAGCCAAACCTTAGGCCCTATCATTAGAAAATCTGGCAAGGTTCTATTCAATATTTCAATAGGTATGCAAAATTTAAGTTTGACCAGATTTAGACATATGTTCTATGTATAGAATGAAGAGTTTTTAGCTCATCAATTGTGTTTCCCCCATAAAATATACATTCTTGAATGCAATTCAAGCATTTGCAAGCATGTAAGTCACTGTGGGTGTCCACATTCCATATGCCATATGCCATTTTATACCCTTCACCATTGGATGGGGGTATACTAAATCTAGACATTCCGTTGATAAAACCTCTGCTACTCTATTAAATATATATGAATGAATATTCTTTGCGTTATGACATTTTGAGTTGATCTAGCAGATACGTTATTTATCAGTATTGGTCATATACCATTCATCGGTGCATGTACACAGATCTTTTGATTAGGGGGCGTAATTCTTATCTGACTATGCTGAAAGATTGCAGAATAACTTCTAGTATGACCTTGACCATCCGTGCTCAATAGGACCTGAATCGGTCCATAACCGGATAAGTCATCCACATAAACTCATCTCCGGATTTTACCTATTGTGCCTCTAGGGGGCGCAATTCTCATCCTTTTTGGTTGAAATAACTTCTACTTTGATCTATTGGTTAGAAATTTGTGTTGTTAAAATTTCCACCATCTGTGGTAAGTATTGTTCAAATCGGTCTATAACCTGGTATAGCTGCCATATAAACCGACCTCCCGATTAAACTTCAACGGCACCTAGAAGTTTAATTTTTTTTCAAATTTATTTTAACTTGTTTAGTTTTTGCCACAGGATTCTCAGTGGTTTTTTAACAAACTCCACAAATCCATAAATATCAATCGTAGTGGTTTTATACACACTGCCATTTATAATACTTCGAATTATATCCTGAGACCCTATAAAATATATAAATTCTTCATCGTCTTGACATTCGGAGTAGATCTAGCCATGTCCGTTCTTCAGTCGAAATCACGACAGCATTCGAACGAATAAAGATATCCGCTTGAAATTTTGCACAAATACTTCTTATCGATGTAGGTGGATGTGGATTGCAAATGGGCCATATTGTTTCAGATTTGAATATGGCCCCCATTTAAAGCGATCCCGAGTTTTGACTTCATGATCCCCTAGAGAACTGAATTTTCATCCGATTTAGCTGAAATTTGGCAAAAAGACTAGGGTTTAAACTTCCAATATCAGTGTCGAACAGGTCTATGAAACGTATATTTCCCCGGACAAACCAATTCTCGGATTTGACTTCTTGAGTTCATTGAAGCCTCAGTTTTCATTCCATTCGCCTGAAATTTGGCACAAGGACTTCGGTTTTGACTTCCCACATCAGTACCGAGTTTGATCTGAATCAGTCTATAAACTGATATAGGCCTCATATAAACCGAACGCCGGATTTGTCTTCTTGAACTCCTAAAATCCAGAGTTTTTCATCCGATTTGACTGAAACTGGGCGCAACGACTTCTGTTCTGACTTCCAACATCATTGCCAAGTATGATCCGAATCGGTCAATAAACTGTTATGCCCCCCATATAAACCGACACCCGGATTTGGCTTCTTAAACCCCTCGAAGTCTCAATTTTCATTTAATTTGGCTGAAATTTGGCACAAGGCCTCTGCTATAACTTTCAACATCCAAGCCATGTATGTTCCAAATCGGTCTACATACTGTTATAGCCCCCATATAAACCGAACTCCGAATTTGACTGAATTTTGACACAAGGACTTCTGCTATGACTTCCATCGTCCGTGCCCTTTAAATAAGAATTCCGCGATATGACTACGGATGAAACTTAAGACGGCTAGAGAATCTAGAAGACAAATTGGAGGATCGATTTATGTAGAAGCTATAACTATTCAAAGACCAGATGGCAAATAAAGGAGGAAAAATATAAGTATCAATATTTCGAAGTATTATAAGCGAAATGACGCAATTATGTTTGGGTGGGTTTAAAAATAAAAGTTGTTAAAATTTCATTTTACTATGATGTGCGTGGTGATTTTTCAAAAACTATTACGACGTAAATCGAGGTATAACTGTAACTCTTAAAGTTCGTTTTTTATGTTGAAAATGTGTTTTTCAAATCAGCACAAGATAAACGTTTAAACTGACATCTCTAATCTTAGAACCACATTCGATATCGGTCGATGGGTCGAAGTTAATTTCTTTTCAATTTCAATATAACAATAGTGATAACTTGAAACTGGGAATCGGGTTAACTTTTTTGTTGACTTACAACTTTGTTGTATACCAATGCCAATTAAACCTAAACTACTACTTTCTTAGTTGGCTGTCACAGACTGTTTGATCCATTGGCCAAAATCAGAATTAATTTTTAAATGAGCGGCTGTTCTGAGCTCCTAGATAAATTTTTAACCTAGTTTAAAGGTCTTTGGTCTTTCCATAGAAGTTCTGGTCTTCCCCATCTGCGTTTACCATCAGGTTCAGTTTTAAATGACATTTTACCCTAGGCTTCTTCATACATTCGTTGTCTACATATAGGAAAACCATCTAACCAGGAATTTGAAACATTTCTACAATCCCTTTGGGGAAATATTTTCCTTCATATCAAGAATTTTTTATTTTAAGTGGAAGGTTAAAAACCTAAAATGAAGATCAAATGTCGTTGAAAGTTAGGAAATTGAGCCGTAGTTAAAGACCTAAAATAACCTTACAACTATTAGCGTCTTTAAATGTTTAATTTTTTTAGGTTAAGATGCATCGTTTGAAAAAAGAATTTTGAAAAAATAATAATTGGAAGTCATCTTTTAAGTAAAATAAGAATCAATCAGATATCGAAAATTGTAAACGCATGGTCATGTCTATAAATAACAACACTTTATTTTAAAGTGTTGGTTCTTTGGCTCGTTTTCATTACTACAATCTTGCGAATAAGGAAAAATCCTGAATTTCGGACCAACTTTTTTTTTTGAAGTGTATCTCAACGTTTGAATTGGGATTCTCAATTCTTTAGTGATTGAGACTATGGCCATTTGTAGACAACAATAAAATATTGCTTTAAATTTCCAATTTGATTCAATATAAGTTGTAGTCACAAGTAATCACAAACATATGTTGGCTATGACCATGGCCTAATTGGCTTACCTCATTTCAAAATATTCATTTAAACTGAAGTTTCTCCATAAATAAGTGATTAGCTAAAAATGTCATCATATCCGTTCCAATTTAAAGAAAATGAAAACAAAATTCATGTTTTCTAGGTACACAAATAATTTTATGCATACACTCACTCACACACTTCCTCCTTGAGTCAGTGTATGAGTTTGTTCTTGGTGTATACAAAGTGAAAAATTAGACTTTTTTCCCATATAAAATTCCATTACTTCCAGTGACCCATTTTATAGCAGAAAAATAATAACAAGCCAAAATCACCCCCGCAGCCAGCATTTTCCTGCGCCCTTTTCACTAGTTGGCGCTCTCACTCTCTCTCTCTTTCTGCCTCTCTCATTTCGAATAACTCTACCTATATGCTGCTGGTCGACCTATTTCTGTGATGATGATGATGACAACAACATGAAATATGTATTCCTTTTCCACAATAAATATACAAAATGAAATAGAGCCGAATTTGGCATGGAGGGGAGGATGAGGGGAAGCCCTGAAAATCTTTCAATGCGTTCTCGCGTTACTACTTTCGCTCACTCACTCAATAACCCCTAGTTCACTGTGCTCGCTAACTCTTACTTGTGCGTCTGCAAAACTTTCCTGCAGCTCTCTTATGGCCCATTAAGAGTTTCGTTGCATTTCTCTTTGGTAAATAAGCTTTTCACTCTTGAGTGCAATGAGAAATTCTCCTGGCACTCAAATTTTCCACCACACTCTGGGGAGTGGGCACACATATTTTAAAGAGTAAATTCCCTTTCTTTGCTATTTATATGGAGTTTTGTTTTTTGTTTTTTACTTCTGGGTGTGAGAGTGTGAGTGTGCTTCATGCATACATAAATTTGACCTAATTCTAAACGATTGCCATAACTTCAACAGTTCTTCCTGTTTGTCCTTTCATTTTGTCCCCTTGTTGTCGTTTTTGCTGTATACCCCCCCTGGAACTTGGGTGTGAGTGTCACTTTCAAATTCAGAGCACAGCATCCTTGTGCAAAGATTTTTCTTTCATTAGAGCTGTTGAGGAGCTGGTGGTGGTAATGAAAGTGAAGAATGTGAAAAAAGAAAAGTGAAATAATTTAACAATACACACACAAGTCAAAGTGTGAGTTGTGTGTGTGTGCCAGCATGTCTTGAGTATGACTACAAATACAATTTAAGTACAAATATATGTTATTTTTGCTGTTCCACAGCCACACTTGCACACGCACTTAGTGTGTCATGTTAGGGCCAAATCCAGAAGAGACCCCCTTCTAATGCGTTAACTATGCGTAAAAAAGAAAACATTGCCTGTCTACTAGCCATGGCATTTTTTTTTTTTGTTTTTTCGAACATAGTGCCTCGTATATGTCATTATTACCACACACGCAAACCCCCGCATACGTCTACATAACTACGTATTTATAAATCCTTTGACATACACTTGTATTTCCTTATATCCTGCAACATAATTGGCATAAAAGCGGTGTGTGTGTGTTTGTGGGGGAGGGGGGGGGAGGGGAGTGATTTAGAGAGTGTTTCATGGGGGATAGCCGAAAATGTGCTGAGCTCAGTTTAATATATTTCATTGGCCACTCAATGGTATTTTTGTTGTTGTTTTCAGCTTTAGCTGAAAGTGCTTCAACCACAGCATGAGTTGCTGTGCCTTCAATGTTACAATTTTATTTATTTTGTTCTGCTGGACAATACAAGCACCTCCATACACACACATACATAGTGGGTTTGTAAACTCCTTTTTCAAATTTTCTCCCCTACTCCAGTTGTGGCCTTTCGAAAAGTTCCCCAGATCAGTATTTATGGCCAACAAAGTTGTGTGTCTGGTAAGTTCGATTAAACTAAAGCTGGAAAACTTCAAAAGAAAGAGCACTATGCTGGGTTAGCAAATAAAGAGCGAGAAGAAAAAAAACAAATAACCTTCACCATAGGTTAAGGATTTATTTTTGTAGTCCTACTTTCTATGCTAAAAGCCCCCTTCAACCCATTAACGACGAATGGTTAGAAAAATACGCAAGAATATAGCCATCTTCGTAAAATTTTAGCTCAAGTTAAGAAGAGGTATTGCTATAAAATTTGAATTGACATAAAGTAGACGAATGAAACTTAAAAAAAAATTATTTACCTTCATACAAATTCATGTTTTTGGGGGAAAATTGGCTTGTCAACAGTCGAAAATTTTGTATACCCAACAAAAAATTTCTCCAAATTCTTAGGATTGAGATTTCTGGAAACCATTTTAGGTTCTTGTTCCATATGAAAGTTGAGTTGGCATAAAAAGTAGGCGAATAAAATTTAAAAAAAAAACTTTTTCTGTCATATAAAGTGTCATGTTTTGGGGAGAAAAGTGGCTTGGCGAAGGTCGGCAATATTTTATCAAATCAAACAAAAATTTTCTCAAAATTCTTATATGTGCGATTTCTGTAAACCCTTTTAGTGACTTGTTTCAAATGATGGTTTCTAAATAAAAAAAAATGTATACCGATAAGCCTATTACATGCAAAAAAATAAAACCTTTGGGATATTTTTGCAACAAACAAAATACTTTTGTTACGAAGTTTTTCTTGTTTTGTAACTGTTGTAATGTTTCGCTTCACCATATCAAATGTTAGCCACAAACCTAGCATTATTGTAAACCCTTTGGGAGCTTCGTTTACAGTAAAAACACCTTTATTTTGTTGTAAAACCAAAAAGTTTTTCGAATTTTTTTCGATAGTTTTTGGATAGCCTCAAATGATTATACCTTTACCGGACCAATAATTATTCTCTTGTATCACCCCTACAAGAGAAAAAGTGTGAGTATTAGAGCGTGTGAGTATTATAGACTAATGATGGACAAACTTACTCGCATTATTGTACTTTACTGTGTACGTACACAAGAAAATAATCTCAAGCTAGCCCATGTGCTTGTAAATAATTGTAATAATCACTGATATAGACAGATTCTCACTCACAACATTAATCCTGTTTTTTAGTCAACAGTCAGCTCGGTCAAGTGCGTAAACTTGGTAAATGAATTCAATCACAAAATTCATTAGAACAACGGACAAATGGCTGCTGGGTGTAAGAAAACACATCAAGAATTTCCAAGGCAAATATATGGTTTGGTAATATTTACGCAATGAAGAAATATCCATCCCAAAGTAGGTATTTTAATGTGCGAACAAAAACTCCCATGAGTATTTTTATACCCACCATCGTAGGATAGGGATATGGGGGAGGAATGACCATCATTTAGTATTTCTGTTTGCAACACATCGAAATAACAATTTCCGACCCTACAAAGTATCTATATTTCGGATCGTTGTAAAATTCTAAGACGATTTAACGATGTCCGTGTGTCTGTTTGTCTGTCCGTCCGTCTGTTGTAATCGCTCTACAGGATTCAAAAATTGAGATATTGAGCTGAAATTTGGCAATTTTGTGATGCACGCTGGTTAAGTTCTTGAACGGACCAAATCGGACCATATTTGGATATAGCTGCTATATAGACCGATTTTCCTATAAATGGTCTAAGGGCCCATAAAAACTTAATTTTTCTTCCGATTTTGCTGAAATTTAAACAGTGAGTAATTTTAGGCCTCCCGACATCTGATCCCAATATGGTTCATTTTGGACTATATTTATATATAGGCGTCATATAGACCGATCTGCGGATAAAGGGTCTGAAACCCATAAAAGCTTTTTTATTGCCCAATTTCGCTGATATTTGAAATAGTGGGTTATTTTAAACCTCCCGACATCTGGCCTAAGTATGGTTCAGATCGACCATATTTAGATATATTGGGTTGCCCAAAAAGTAATTGCGGATTTTTCATATAGTCGGCGTTGACAAATTTTTTCACAGCTTGTGACTCTGTAATTGCATTCTTTCTTCTGTCAGTTATCAGCTGTTACTTTTAGCTTGCTTTAGAAAAAAAGTGTAAAAAAAGTATATTTGATTAAAGTTCATTCTAAGCTTTATCAAAAATGCATTTACTTTCTTTTAAAAAGTCCTGTCATATAGTTGTCATATAGACCTATCTCCCGATAAAGGGTCTGCAGTCCATAAAAGCTTTATTTTCTAACCGATTTCACTGAACTTTGAAACAGTGAGTAATTTTAAGCCTACGAACATCGGACCCAAATATGGTTCAGATCGGACTATATTTAGTTATAGCTGTCATATAGACCGATCTCCCGATAAAGGGTCTGAAGCCCATAAAAGCTTCATTTTTTATCCGATTTTGCTGAAATTTGAAACAGTGAGTAGTTTTAAGCCAACGAATACCGGACGCAAATATGGTTCAGATCGGACTATATTTAGATATAGCTGCCATATAGACCGATCTGCCAATAAAGGGTCTGAAGCCCATAAAATCTTTATTTTTTATCCAATTTCACTGAAATTTTAAACAGTGAGTAGTTTTAGGCCGCCCGCCATACGACCCGAATATGGCAAAAATAGGACTGTATTTTGATATAGCTGTCATATAGACCGATATGCCGGTTAAGGGACTGAAGCTCATAAAAGCTTTATTTATTACCCGATTTTGATGAAATTTGAAATACAAAAATTCAACAGTGACTTATATTTATAACACCACTCAATGCCCGTGCCGAATTTACGGATTGTGACGAAAGGGGGTTGACATATATACCCGAGGTGGTGGGTATCCAAAGTTCGGCCCGGCTGAACTTAATACCCTTTACTTGTTTCGTTTTCTTTATAGCATAAGGAATGCAGCAAATAATAATGAATGTATGAAATTTCATCAAAATCGGTCAAGAAAACCGAGAGTCGGTCAAGAAAACCGAGATAATCGCCAAATTCAAATGAACTTCGAAGCAATTTTTACGAATCAGTTGTTGAATCTGTTCTTTTTTTTTTTGCTGGAGTAGCAAAATGGTTATTTCAAACATGATGTATTGTGTTGAGTCTGATATGGCAAAACATTTAAATAAATTCTATATGTTTTTTTTTTTTTTAATTTAGTGGCTAATTCCAATATTGTTTAACCCAATTTTTGGACGAGGCCGTGGCAAAAATGTCACAAAAATGCAGATTTGACAATGAACATTCCACTAAGGCACAGGGGCAAACTTCTCACATATCAATGAGTGCTGTCCGATTAAAGTTTAGGCTGAATAATAAGGGGCCCGGTTTCGTCATATCCTTTTTATACCCTACCCCACTACAATATTACAGCATTTTTTTGGCCTAGAGACAAAACCTATTTAAATTGAAAAAAAATCTGTTCAGATTTCGATATAGCTCCCATATACATGTCCGATTGGGACTAATATTGCTAATATGTATTAATTCGTTAATCGATTATGCGAAACTTTGCACGAGATATTCTATTATGACTCTTCACATTTCAGGTGAAAATTGTACACAACGTATTCTTGTATGTCTTTTACTATGTGGGCCGATTTTGGTTGTAATCGGTTCTGTCTTAGATATAAGTCCCATACAAATTTTCGTCCGATTTTATCTAATGCTGCAATATTTTGGTAATTTGTTAAACGATCCTCACGAAACTAGGCACGGAGGTTTCTACAATGACATGCTCATTACTGATGAATTACTTTTAGGGCCTTTACAAACGCATTTAACAGCCGATCTTGTCAACATTATGCATAACAATTTCCACCTTGACTCCTACAATATGTACGGTTTTTTTCAAATTAAAGCAACTTTTTATTTGGACGAATTAGCCTACAACCCAATGTGGTTTAGGATTGGCTTTGCCGACTTTAGCCCATCCTTACATAAAGGTCGACTCATTTTTATGTTTTCCACCACAGGATGGATGGTGTACTAACTCCGTCATTCTGTTTACAACTCATCGAAATATTGAGGAGACCCTACAAACTGTATATACATTTTTGATCGTTTGAAACTCTAATTCTGTCAAAAAACACGCTAAACTGCGAAAGAGTAAAGCTATGCGCTTGGTATTTATTAATGTAGGTAGATTGTATATTGGCCAAATCGATCCATGTTTTGCTATAGCAAGTTTCTCACATGAACATGTTTTCATAAACAAAAGTCCCAAAACAACACGAAGGAAATTGAGGCGTTGACCTTCAGTTTCTACCTAAACATGGTAATACTCCTATTCACTCACTATAGATCCCGTGGATTTGAAAATAATGAATAAATGTGTAAGTCAGGTGCGTAGCCAGGATATTATTTTAGGTAGGAGCCCATATAATAACTACATAACAATAATAATTACGTTTACGCACTAACGCGAAAAATATCATCGTTACATATAAGTTGGTAGTATATCATTGGCCTTCTGGCTACGTCCCTGCTAGGAGTATGCCCTTTTTCTGGCTATACACCAATTTGATTTCATAAATAATGTCCTTGTGACTCAAATCTTAATGTATACCATTCTTTTTAGGCAATGTATCAACATACATTTTTTACTTTATACCCGACATTGCTGAGCCCCGACCGAAACAAGAAAGTTCTTCCACTCGATAATATATGCCCTTCCCACCTTCTTAACAATTCAACAGCGGAAATGACCAACACATATTACATTCTTTACCCTGGTAATTAGGCAGAGTCTAATGTATTTTATTATCCTCCCACAAAATGAAACTAAGAAACTCCATTTAATGATGCCCAAGCTACGCAATACAAACCCCCGACAATCTAAAGACCAAAAAGGAAACATAACCCACCCCTATGCAAGGGCAGTCCATACTTTAGTGCTTGAGCGAATGCATTCATGACCGCAATTAAATAAGGACCTCAAGATTTATGCTGAATTATGTTAACCCAGAGCCTTGAAGGAGAAATCTTCACCGTTGCCTTACACAATTCCATCGATAGAGCCATATGCTAGGATTTGTCTGTGTGGCTAGTTTCCTTCTCTCACTGCCAGTACCAACAACAATTTGATACAGATGTATGTGCCTACCATTTCCGATTGTGTATTTAGTTGGAATGTTTGCATGTGTGGGAGAGTGTGTGAGTGATGTCTAAGCTTTTGTTAGATGACTTTTAGAGAATGTTCGCATGTGGAGCTATAAGAGTTTTGTGCGAACATAAAATTGGATGAAATTGCGTAGTTGACATGATCCCCAAATGCTATAAAATGTCTTAATGAAGAAATTGTTCCATGCTGTCCAACTGTTTACTTCAAAAAACAAACTCCATAATTTTCCTTTTTTCAGTGGCATTTCATTTGTCAAGCTTGACAGACAGAACAACATAAATGCCAGATACAAGAGATGGTTAAAGTTGGTCTGGGGTGGCGTATGAATATTTTTCAATAAAAAAAACCATACGCTCAGGTGGCTGTCAACACGAATTTAGACATTAGACTTAAATAGGTTTTTATTAATATGTGTTTGGACAGCTCGGAGATACCCTATACTACAGGGCAGTGAAATTCAGAGGCAATGGACAACAATTATGTAAAATGCATATAGTATGAGGCATTCTCTGGAGAAAAGCCATTTGAAAAAAGTGCTCATTTTTTTTTGCCAGTTATATATAAAGAAGGAGCATGGTTTTAGGTCCGTGTAATGCAGCGTTGCCATATTGTCAGTATTCAAATTTTTTAGCAAATTAATATTAGTACCGCTATAACTTTAAAAACAAATGAATAGATATAAGAAGTCCAAAGATGTTATTCTGTAGAATTTCCTTAATTTTAATACTTTGAATCACAAAAAAAATTTTGCACAACGTTTTTTTCTCCAACTTCCAGAGTATTTCTGGGTTTTGATCAAAATCATATACATAAGGACTAGGCGGCAATAATACGGGCATTTTTTTTAAGTTATGGCGATTCCAAATTTATTTTCTTCAAAAGTTTGAATCCTAACAATATGGCAAGCCTGCATTACACTGACCTAAATTCCCCTTTATGTTTTAGTTTCTACATGTACTAAGCCATATAAAATTGCCAAAACAGTTTCATAGTAAGTTTTTTTGTTACAAATTTCTTACAGATCTCTTAATATAGCTTTTTAATTCAATTGCAAATCAAGCGATTCTTTGAGCATTTGTCCCCTCCCAGTGGGACAAAATCGAAAAAACTAGTTAAAAATTCAGTCGTTTGAGAAAGGTAAGAGACATGTCTTTGAAATTTTGAATGGTTAGACCTGAGTTGTAAATGATATCATACGCAAAATTATGGTCTTTGTTGGTCCGGGCATTTCGAAAAATTGTTCGGGTTGCCATATCTTCATTTGTGGTCCGATTTCGTTTTTAGCTGGAAAGAGCTCAAAATTCCTTTAAAAAAAAAATCCGCTTGAGGTCTACAATATCTCTTCTGACCTCGGGGATTTACGACTTTTAATTTTTTTTTAATTTTGGCCGAGGCAGGTTTTGTATTTCGCGGTTTATGGAGGGATTTGTCGTTCGATGATTTGGATAAGTGACAAAACTTACAACCACCCAAATCCGATTATTCAGTTAAAATGTATGAAGTTTGGAAGTCAAAAAATTAAAACAAAAAAATATTTTGTGATTTGTTTTTTATTAAAAAAAAAAAGTATTTTCGTTGTTTCGCCTCTATCAAAAAAATTTGCTTGTAATTTTAACAACATATGTCAACCTCTACGAATGTTAGAGGCTTTGTTGCACTACAAAATAGCTCATTTTGATCAAAAAATGTTGAAAACCCATGAGATCTCAAAATCCAAACCCAGAATTTTGGATTTACGTTTTGTTTTCTTCATGTGTCTCCTAAACTCATGCAAAACATTTTTTGCACCAAACGATATTTGAGGTCTTCACAACCAATTTAGTATAAAATCTTTACCCAAAATGGGTATTTTGGGTTCTTTTGTAAAAAAGTTCCTTTTAACTGCAAAATTAAAAAAGAAAATATTAAGATATCTTTATTTTTTTTTATTTTAATTTTTCAATATGAATTTTCGTTTTCAATAATTTGTAATTTTCCCCCAACATCATTATTATGGTACAGGGTGTTATAATTAAGCGCATTTGTTTGCAACAACCGTAAAGAAGAGAAATAGACACATTGATAAGTGTACGAATCGACTCAGAATCATTTCCTAATTCGGTCTAGCCATGCCCATCTGTCTGTCGGTTTATTTATCTGGCCGTCTGCCTATTGAAATTGAAATTGAAATCAAATTTTAATACAAATTACAAAACAACTTTGGATAACCACCACCATGGATATGTTTAATATCCTATTTAATTATATTTATTCACTATATCCATCCAATATGGGCAATCTGGTCACATTTTGGCGAGGGGGCTGATATAAGTCTCAGATTTAAATTTAAGGGGAAATCGGGTAACAACTACGATTTTTATGGGATAAAGACCCTATATCGGAAGATCGTATTATATGAAAGCTACGTCCAAATAAGGACCATATTTACTACGAATATCGAGTCATAAATGCTCCTTTTATGGATTTAAGGCTCTTAATCAACTGATCACTCCACATGGCAACTTGTTCCAACTTGGTCCGATCCGGGCCATTTAAATAAGGGAAATAAGGATCCCGGGACTACTCACTGTTCCAAATTTCAGCGAAATCTAATAATGAATGAAGCTTTTATGAGCCTAAGACCCTAAATCAGCAGATCAGTCTATACGATAGCTATATCTAAATATGGCCTTATATGGAGCACTTTTCCAAATATCACCGAAATCTGGTAATAAAAACTTTTTTATAATCTTAAGGCACTGAATAAGCAGATCGGTCTACATGGAAGCTAATCCAAATATAGTGCGATTTGACCCATTGGCATTAATTAGCAAATAAAATTAGCAAATTTTGCCGAACACAATGAAATTTTTAAAATTCTGGTGGGGGGAGGCTAAAACTTTCATGGGGGTGTTTAGCCCACCCCCAGAGGCCTTCCTACGCTCATGTCCATTTAAGAACTTAACATGCATATACAAAAATTACGGGTCTATGCCAAATTTCAAATCAATATCTCAATTATTGAAGGCTGTAGCGTGCTTACAACAGACAGACACCCGGATAGAGACGTATATACGTATAGACATACAGCGGTCAAAAAAAGTATTCATCATTAGCAAAATTGATAATAAATTCACTTATTTTGGGTAATTGAAGAAAATTTAAAGTAAACAAATAATGCAGTTTTATGCAATAGTTTATTTTCCGTAATATGTTATAAAATAAATTCAAAAAATAAATTTAATTAGCGCAAAAAATGCAATTTTATATAATAACACCAAAAACAGAACAAAAAAAGTATTCATCATTGATGTGCTATCATCAAAGTCAAATTCAAATATTATTTGGGAATCCCCCTTTTCTGTTTTATTTAGTAAAGGAGGCTTTGCCCTTGACAGCAAATATTTAATTTCATTGAAAATATAGTTTTTGTCAAAATGGGTCGTAAGCAAAACGAGGTTTCTGATGAGGTAAAAATTTTGATAATAAAACACCACAGGAATGGTTTAACTCAAAAAACTATCAGTGAAATATTAAATAGACCACGATCTACTATACAATCCATCATCAGAAAGTGGACAGAAACGAAAACTGTTGACAATAAACCAAGATCTGGTCGACCAAAAGCACTTTCAGTTGGAGATGTGCGTTGGCTAGTGCGGCAAGTTCAGAAAACTCCGAAGACAAATGCGACCATTCTTCGTAAAAATACTATGGAATATTTAGGGAAGGAAGTTACTACACAAACAATTCGAAATACACTCAAAAGGCATAGTTACAGAGGAAGAAATGCACGTAAGAAGCTCTTTATAAATAAAATAAACCGAGTGAAAAGGCTAAACTTCGCAAAAATGTATGTAAAACAGCCCGAATCATTTTGGAAAACGAGACGAGAGCAAGTTTAATCTTTTTGGGTGCGATGGAAAGGTCATAGTGTACAGAAAACCAAATACAGAGCTTGAAGAACGAAACACAGTTGCTACTGTAAAACATGGTGGAGGTGGTTTAATGGTTTGGGGGTGTATGGCGGCTTCAGGAGCGGGAAATCTTGAAATTATTAATGGAGTAATGGATCATAAGTATTACATTGACATTTTAAAGAGGAATTTAAAAGATAGTGCTGTAAAACTTGGGCTTGGTAATAACTTTCAATATTATCAAGATAATGACCCCAAACATTCTGCTTTAAATACCAAGATGTGGATGCTGTATAACTGCCTCAAAGTCATTAAAACTCCTCCTCAAAGTCCCGACTTGAACCCAATTGAACATCTTTGGGAACATCTCGAACGCAAATTGAGAACGCGCAATTTTTCGAGCAAGAGTCAAATGCAACAGGTGATAATGGAGGAATGGACTAATATAGACCAAAATATAACCGCTAAATTAGTCCAATCGATGTCAAACCGTTTAAAAGAAGTTATAAGACGCGGTGGTCGAATAACAAAGTATTAATTTTTTTAAATTATGTTATTTATTTTTTTGTTTTTTTGCAATGATGAATACTTTTTTTGTTTAATTTTTTGTGTTCAGCTGTAAAATGGCCCTTTTTGTTCCAATAAATACTATTTTTTTCTTTAAAAACAATGAAATTGTGTACATATATATCACACAAGCACTACTGCATCATTAGTTTAATATGTTTTTATTCCAATTGTCTTTTGTAGACTTATTAAAAAAAAAAACATTGAATGATGAATACTTTTTTTGACCGCTGTATATACTTTGTAGGGTCGGAAATTGATATTTCGATGTGTTACAGACGAAGGCCACCGTATTGCGAATTGCGAATCCTGGCGAGAACATCAAAAAAAATTTCAGCGAATTTTTATCCACACGACATTTGTGAGGTACTATGCCATGCCTAGGGCGCCCCGATAGCCGAGTTGGTAGAGTGCTTGGATTACCATTGCAGGGGTCGTGGGTTCGATTCCCACCAGAAGCCTTGGTCTGTCGCTACTGTGGTATCACAATGGACCTTCAATTGTCTAAGGGGGTCTGTAAAGGACTGCCACTCGTGCCCAACCTATCCTATGACATGCCTAGAAGCCATGTAAAAACTTCTGCCCAAAGAGGTGTCGCATTGAGGCACGCCATTCGGACAAGGCCATCAAAAGGAGCTCTCTTATCATTGAGCTTAAACTTGAATCGGCCAGCACTCATTGATGTGTGAGAAGTTTGCCCCTTAATGAAATGTTCATGGGCAAATGTGCATTGCAAAAGGAATGACTAAATGAATTTAACCCCTATCCTATGGTGTTGGGTATAACAAGCTATTGTTTTTTATATGTTCCCAGGAGGAGATAATCATTCTAAAAACTCGGCCCTTCTATTCTAAAATATCATATCGTACTGGGCGTCATCATTCCATACAAATGGGATTGCTAATATTAAGCTGTGACTATTGCATTAATATTTTCCTTGGCATTATTTTTTCACTATTTCGCTTAGTAAATGGTCCATTACTTATGCAAATTGCAAATTTGCCCATGAACATTCCATTAAGGAACAGGGGCAAACGTCTTACTTATCAATGAGTGCTGTCCGATTCAAGTTAAAGCTCAATGATAAGGAACCTTCTTTTTACTTATGCATTACATGGCAAATGTACACCAAGAACAAAAATGTCATCCAACAGAAAAGCGTGACGCTTAAATGAATGCAAAATTACTTGACCCTGAAATTGTTTGAAAATGCACTTCAGTATACACACACTCATACACACACACAAACAAAACAAACAATATTGACACAGTTTCAGAGTGCAGCAACTGCGAAACAATTACGACCACAAATTTCGGCCCACACAAAAACCAAGCGATTGCTATCTGGGTCATCGCAACATCTCCTCCACCTCCACCTCATAATCATCATCATCACGTCAGTGTAATGCTATCTTAAACAATAACAAAACCAACAACATAAAAAAATGTCAACATTGCCGCCATTTACAACAAAATGCAAAAATAAAACCAAAATTCATAATAATATGAAGTCTTGAATTGGAATGCCTATCAAAATTGCGCCAAAAACAAAAACTGTGGCATACTTTAAGGAGTGTGCAATATATCGCTGAATGCTGGCAGCATCTCTTTGCGGTTAGTGGAAAGCTCGAAAAGAATGTTGTTTTAGCATAGAAAATATAGCAGGCTTCCGCTCCCGCTTAAGATTTTTAAATGGGAGGCCCATTTAAAAAAAGCCCAGAAAATAAGGTGAGCATTAAAACTAACCCGTTTTGGTGCTTAAATATGTGACTAGCTTAAAATCATGCCAAGGTTATGGCTGCCGCTACCACTGCCTTTGCCGCCTTCACAGTATTACAGGGTCAGTGAGATGGAAGCGGTAGTGAGATGGAAGCGGTCTGCCTGCCTGCCTAAATCAATTTACTGCGCATCAAATTGCTAGCACCTCTTCTAAGAGCTATCAAGTGTTAAGAATTGCAATCCTTAGAGAAGCTTACAGTGACCCAGTTTTTATGCCTTCTCCAAGACCGATGTGGGTCACAGGCAATACATAGTCACTAGTCTACATACACTTGTACATATATTTATATATACCTATATGTATGTATATGACTTGTCGAATAGAACAAACGGAGTATATAACGTTCAAAGTTTTATGTTTAACATATGTACATAGGCAGCATATCTATATACCATGTACTTATATACATGTTCATGTACATCCATGAGCATACAGTTGCGACTCGTCCATGGCTAACCATCAGCATGCCTGCATTCTTTGCCTTACTTTTACAAATGACCTCGTGCCGATTTCATTTATACCTCATGTTTATTTTGTTTTTTTTTCACTCTCTCCCTCTCCCTCCCTGCCCCCAAAGCTCAATGTAACTAAACTTGCACAGGCAAGGGCACAGGAGATGAAAGCCATGTACATGTAGTATGTACAAGTCCGTCTCCCCATCCCGTCGCTCACCCAGAAGGTGTTAACCCTGAGTTGTGTGCATTGTGTTCGGTGTTCATTGTTGAGTGCTGGGGAGTTGCAACACGTTTCCCCATTGCCTGGCTGGCACGGAAGCTAGCGAACAAGTGAGCGTTATTGCATTTCGTCGTCATCGTTTCAAATCGGCATCCTTTCGTTTAGCGCCGTTATGCAGAGCACATGATGGCGCTCAAAAATATGCATTGCTTTTACCGCCGCTTCACCACTACATTCATTCGTGACTGACACCGGCAACGCACCGGTTTTTATTGCAAGAATTTAAAGAAAAATCGGCTGGCTGCATTGTGTGTGGATCTTTCCCAATATTTTATAGTTCTTTTATTAATTACTTCTAATCGCATCATAACACAACATGAAAGTTTATGCCCGCTTCTATAGACGAAAAGTAGGTTATACAGTTTTGACATTTGACAATAAATTTTACAAATGTTAACAATCATTAATCGACATTTTGTTCTTATCCTTTTTTCTTACAGGCCAATAAAACAAGATTTGTTTGTACCTGGAAGGGCTGCACCACTAGTGAACATACGAAGGTTAAAATTGAACGTCACATACGTTTTGTCCATCTTGGGTAAGTAGAATATGCACACGATAAATATTTAACTAAGGTTTAGACTATTACGCTAGGCCGATGATATTTAAGTAGTGTGTTTGTTTGAGGGCCAGAAAAACCCGAACGATCAACTAACTGAAGTAGCTGACAACAATGGGTCAATCGAACGAAGCCACACAAAGTTGCTTACACTGTACGTGTGTTTCTGTTCGTTTTATCCTTGGCCACGAACATAGAAAATTATGTGTGGAGTAAGAGCCCATCGAAGGCACAGTCTACCAATTGCCATGTGCATTTGGTCGATTCAGGAGTCTTTTATAAGACCAATTTTTTCTTTATGCATGTGGTCGCATCTTTTCTGCCTATCCAAAGCACCCTGTAATTCGATTCGTTAAGTGAGAACACTGAACAGAAATTTTTTCGTTAATGACAATAGGTCGTATAACGATTCAAAAGGCCAAAAATAGCAGGTATATATTTTTAAAACAATGACGTGTTTTTATTTTGTTTTATCAATATTAGCTTTTTCGTATAAATGTTAGTGTTGTACACCGCTATAGTCGCGTATCTTGATGACGTAACTATTGCGGTTAGGGCAAAGTTTCTCGGCATTCTTAGAGTCATCCTTCAGCAACCTCTACGTACGATGACAAAGTGGAAGGCGGAAAGAGGAGTTAATCTGTTTAGGTCTAAAATACCGATGTGTTTTGCTGAACAGAAAATTGAACTTAAAATCCAACATTTTGGAAAGGGGAAAAAAAAGCAACTTTTGCCCTATACTCCTGTAAGAAGGCCACTGGCAATGATTGGGGGGTTTACTCCAGTTGTCAGACCTACATACAAAGCTATATGATGTTGAGGTCTGGTGGACGGTGCTCTAGAAATACACCTACTGTTCAATACTCAGCCGGATTCAAAGCGTGGCTTGGCATCATCTGATGCACTGAAATTAATGCTAACCTGAAAAAATGTTTGTCCTAATTTTATATATGGTAAATTTTCCAACTTTTTAAGGGAACATTCCAAAGGGAATCGTAGGTTAATAAATCCTTAACCTTGCGCCTTGTTATTAAAGACAACAATATAAAAAAGTAAAAATACGTTAAGTTCGGCCGGGCCGAACTTAGGTGCCCACCACCTCTGGTATATATGTAATCCACTTTTCGTCATAATCCGGTGAAAAATGCATAATTTTTGCCCCCATAGCAACTTTATCGAAATATGGTCCGATTTAACACGGATATTGAGTGATTTAATAAGTACAAGTCATTGTTCAATTTTGTAGAGCAATATAGACCGAGAGATCGGTCTATATGGCCGCTATATCCAAATCAGAATCGATCTGTGCCATATTGCAGAAATATGTCGAGGGGCCTAACACACCTCACTGTCCCAAATTTCGGCGACATCGGGCAACAAATGCGCCTTTTATGGGCCAAAAATCTTAAATCGAGAGATCGGTCTATATGGCAGCTTTATCCAAATCTGGACCGATCTGGGCCAAATTGAAAAGGGATGTCGACTGGCCTAACACAACTCACTTTCCAAATTTTCAACAAAATCGGATAATAAATGTTGCTTTTATTTTATGCTATATCAAGATGTACTCCGATACAGCCCATCTTCGAACTTAACCTGCTTATGGACAAAAAAGGAATCTGTGCAAAGTTTCAGCTCATATCTCTATTTTTAGTGTACGTTTAATCCCTGTGAACATTGTGGCTAGACAAATTGTTGTAATCTATGCCGAGAGGATGAAACATTTTTCTTTGGTCAAGTAACGATTACGGACACTGTGTTACCCTTGATATAATGACCGATATCCTAGACTGTGTGTAGTAAACATTGTCAAAGTATCTATTTGATAGAAAGAGATGTTACTTATAGAGCCGATTTAAACTCCAATATACCTGGTAATAGAGGGTACGAAGACTTCTTTTCGAATGGTTCCATGGGGCATTTCTGAATTCAAAAATCTTTGGCGACATTTGCCATGTAAAAACTTCTCCCCAAAGAGGGTCGCACTACGGCACTACGGCAAGTTTACGCCTCCTTTTTATAGCTCAGTCCGAACGGAGTGCCGCATTAAGGCCAAAAGAGAATGATGGGCTCTACTAATCAAGTTAACGCCTCCTTTTTATAGCCGAGTCCGAACGGAGTGGCGCATGGCAAAGTACCTCACAAATGTCGTCAGCATTAAGACCAAAACAGAATGAGCGTTGGGCATTTTTGAGCGTCGCGTTGAAAAATGCAACTCTGCAAACGACTTTCCTTATGTACGCTACCAATAAGACTGCGAAGTCTAGTGTCTGAATGTCAGTTTTTCATAGGGACTATAAGTATGTGGAATACTCTTCCTTATGATTGGGTAAATACCCAATAAATACCTTTTTTTGGGTATTTATAAGTTTTCCGATATCTTGGACATAAAAATATTTTCCGAACAATTTTTGATGATTTCGTATTCTTTGTACATAAACCTGATCTTCTGATCTCATAAAATCGGATTTTAGCCGCTATATAGACCGATCTCCAGACTTTTAAGTCTTGAGGCAATAAATTGGTCACTTTTCATCCGATTTCGATCAAATTTGGCACACTATATCGGGAGATACCATCGATAAACACTGGTCCTTGGTGAAGCTTCATCGCCAAAAATTTAATCAAGTTAATCGATGCACTGTTGTTGAGTTAATCCACGTCGAAAGTTGTAAAAAAATAATCACTAGAAAATGTTTACGAGGTAATTCCATTTTTGGGGCGAAATTAATCTTTTGAGTCACTCTAAACAAAACAAATAGCGCTCGTATGTCAATACGTTCTGAGTACGTATAACCTCAAAAAAGGTCCAGCTTTACCATAGAGCTGTCAGTTGGCAGATTGCAACACATGGGTTGTCCAATACCGAAATATAAAAGGCAACCCTCGAATAATCAAACATGAAAAAAAATTAATCCTAGCTGCTTCTAAGGCCCTGTTCTAAAACATATTCCTTATCTAGTCGTTATTACCTTTTATTTAATAACTAAAAATCATATTTTGCCCAGGATTATTCCACGAAGGAACAGGGGCAAACTTCTCACATATCAAGTCCGATTGAAGTTTAAGCTCAATGATAAGGGGCCTCCTTTTTGTAGCTCGCAATTTCGCTAGATCTGGGTACCGGCACTTGGCTATTGCTGTTAAAAACGTCAATTTCAAATTTAAGGTGAAGAAGATAGGACTACGTAACGGCTTTAAACAAACAATGTCCCCAAATTTTCTTTCCAAGACAGAACTCTTTAGAACCGTTATTTTGTTCTCCCATTAAATCGGTATAATTACAATGGATAAACCACACATTGCAACCTTGAGCCGTTGACAGCAATATTACTTGCAGTTGCTGCTGCCTCTTACAGACGCGACTGCAAACCAATGCAATTTGCCTTGACCGACACAAGATGCGCCCGCGCACCGTTCCACTACCTGTGGCCAAACATTCATTTGCCGAAAGAAAATGCTATGTTTTATAACCTACATGCATATCTATGTGCACATCTCAACGCAAAATGTTGGTAAGAGTAATTGGAGGCGGGTGGAGGCAGTACATAGTGCAGTGTGTTCTAGTTACTATGAAAGTAGGTTAGTTCTGTATTTTTTCTCATTTTGTTTATTTCTTTTTTTTTGCAAACAACCGGTAAAAGTAAATACACACACACAGAAACACATCACGCAAAGGAAATAAGGACATTAGGCCAAGGTTTTAAATTGGTGTTGGAGCCCTTTTCATCGCCGTTGTCGTCGTCGCACAGTAGTCAAAAATCAAAATCCAAAAGTCTCAGTAAACAGAGCGCTTGAAGGCAAGGGTCAACGGTGTTTGAGCTAAAGTTGCTATCGCACGTTATGTGTTTTCAAAGATGGCAACTCTTAAAGTTGTACACAACATGCGATACATACGAAAAATTAAATATGAAAAATCAATTTTCGAATATACATGCAACTCTTTCGATTAAAGCGTACATGTATAAAAAAATACGATACATATCAGCATACATGCCGAATTTGGCGCGCTCTATTCGTATTTGGCGTACAAAGAGAAAAGTCTCATGAATACAGAAGGTGACAGCACATATGTAACGCACATATCTTATGATAGCAGCTTGAGGAACATTACAATTTTTGTCCACAATGTTAAATGTTGCCATTAATAAATGATTCAAAACAGCAACTGAACTCCTTCGGCCAATGCCCATCGGAGTTCTCCGTATTGAATGGAAATACCCTGACTTCTGGTATTTTTTTGATTTATAAGTCTCAACTAGTTGACAACATGAACCTTGAGCCTCTACACAAAGGATTACACAAATGAGGTGTGTTTCAACTCCTAATCTCATAGGGTTTCCTATTTTACAGGTAGTATGTCTATTTTTATACAGATGCCTCTTTCAATGGCGAATTGACATATTTTCCCTTGTCAAATATGTAGTTTTGCAACAATCTGAGAATTGTAGCTACATTTGTATGTGGAAGTAATTAGCCTCGCCGTGAAAGCTCGTTGGGGTTCATAGCACAGATCGCCGTGAGAACTTTATGGCCAATGTTTATTTAATAGCGTCAATAACTCGTCATGTCATATCGAGTACTAGGTTAGGTAAGAGTGGCAGTCATTTACAGACTCACTTAGACAATTTTATGTCCATTGTGATATCACAATAGCGACAGACCAAGGCTACTGGCGGGAATCGAACCCACGACCCCCGCACTGGTAATCCAAGCACGCTACCAACTCGACTGCCGGGGCGCCGAGTATTACAGGCTCTTACAGACTCTCCACTCTACATCGTCGATTATCCCCGACTGCAATTGCAATTACTTCTTATACGGAGCATTTCACTATATGCCGCCTGTGGACGCGGCCATTAGCTCTCAGCTGAACTTCTCGCAATGACGTTGAACTCCACACAAATCGAAGCGCAGTAATCCCGTGCTCATAGTTCCTACCGTTGAACCATCCAGATCGCTTCAGAAAACCCAACAACTTGCGAATGTTCACATCCGCTAATTCAAATCCTCAAGAATAAAAAAAAGAACCTTAACTCCATCTGCTTAGCAGTGCGGGACACACACAGCAGATGTTCTATCGTATCTTCTTCCTGGACGCCCTCGCATCTTCTGCAGATATCTTTACTTGCAACCTTAAGTCTATCATCATATTGCGATCAGACTTGTCCTACCTACCTACCTAACTACCTCATACATTTCAGGGAAACTGGAATCTGTGGCTATGCCTCTAGCCCGAAGAACAATGAATTTTAGATGGTCACAAAGAGGGGGCTGTGAGCATTCCAAAAAATGAGTGGCCGCATCTAGACTTGAAGAGGTATGCCGCCTGGCTGTCATTGGCTAGAACAGACGTCTCAGCCATTCTGTCCGTCATGACAGGTCACTGTCTAATGGGAAACATGCTGACATACTGAAGGTAGCCAGTGGACTTTTGCAGAAGCTGTGAGGACATCGAAGGAGAAGAGACTACAAAAAACCTGAGTGGCTACAACAGAAACAACGTCTTAGTGAGTCCGATTGTAGACTGCCACTTAAACCTAACCTGCCCTATAAGAAGCTCAATGGCATTTTTGATAGACAAAGTGCTGCGAGCATCGAATTGGCAAATGGAATGATAGTTAGTGCTTTAAAAATCGGGACTGTTTCTTAGTTTCAGTTAACCTCTCGCTGCTAGAAACAAGTTCAGATTATCAAGGGAATAATGTGCCAGAATAGTTCAATAGTTAAAATGTCACCTTTAGCATTATGATATAAATGTATCTGACAAAGAGGGGCTGAAACCAATAACGCACCCGAATGTCATTCCCATAGTGAAGGTAGTTTTCCATATTAAAGTACACATGTGCAACCCTTTTTCCAAAATTTTGAAAACTCACAACTTCTTAGGAAACTTCTCCGAAAAATTCCATTCTGGAGCATTGTACTTCAATCAATTGCAATGAAACCACAAAACAATTTAAATTTTCTTTTGTTTTTCTTTAATTTTTGTTGGTAATGTTTTCGTATGTTTTGGTTTTCCTTGGACATCATTCATATCCCAGTTTGTTTGCAAGTTTATAAGTATGTGGTATAGATAGCAAAAACACTACACTCTAATAGAAATTGTTTATTTTTGGATTTTCTTTATTGTTTGTATCTAAGAAGTCTGTATATATGTATGTGTGTATTGTATAATTTTAAGGAGATCTAGCATAGTTTATCCATAAAGATTTCATTCTATAAGAATTGAATGCGTAAAGGAGTAAAACTCTACAATACATTTAAGTGAGTTTCACATTGATCATCCTCTCTGTTTGCAGTTCGTTTTCATTCTCCATTCTCTACCATAGCATTTGTTAATAATATGGTATATTTCTTGTAAATCAAGTGGGTGTTTGTGATTAACTTAGCATTTAAAACAATAAATATAATCTCGGTCTATATATAGATAGAACATGTGTATACATATGTATGTTTAGTACAAGCAAAGAGCTTTAGTTCGTTCTATTAAATTCCCATATAGCGGTATAGGGGGAGGCGGCGAAACATAATAATATCAGTGTTCTTAAATAGTCCTTTTGCCAGTTTGCCGTTTGCGACTGTCGCACAGCGCAAAACTAAACAATAGATCAACTTAAAACGTTATATCCTACACGGTAATGTAATCTTAAAAGAAAAAATGGCTGTGATTTTGTGTTGAGAATAATATATCCTAACTATTCAAGACATCATACAACATTTACAAATACATTCTTAATTAAAACGATGAAGATGATGATGAAGATGACGATAAAGTAAATGGGTCTTTAGAAAAACTAAAAATATAAATTAAGGAAGCTTTTTATTACCTTCTACGAGTTATGAACGCCCTAAATAAAATACGATACGACAGTATTAACCTACAAATAGCTACAGAGCTTCTTAATAAAAAAAATGCAATGTCTCTGCACGAAAATCTGTAAGGGTTCCATGAACACCTTCAATGACCAGGCAACGAAAATTTAGTTTTCCAACTCAAATCGAAATGTACGAAAATTTTTATTATATTTTTTTTTTTTTCTTCGACTTTTATGACTGATCCTATGCACGAGTGATGAAGTAAACATAAAAGGCAACAAGATACAGGGCGGGGGCATAATTTTCAACCAAAATACAACAAAACAAACAATTTATTTTTCTTAAATGACAAACATTAAATGAAATTAAACTTTTCCGCAGAACTTAATATAATCCGAGAGATTTTGCAAGGTAAAAAAAGCATGGAATAAATATATATATATATTAGAACATAACAAAGAATTCTCTAAAAATGCGTAAAAATACAAATTTGTAAAAAAAAATAAAATAAAACATCTAAAGCTACACTTAAAATAAATTTAAAAGACTCCGACAATTATAATATATAAGTTAGTTATGAGTGTGTGTGTGGTTTTTTTTGTAGTTTGTAGTCTAAAATGGTTGGAAAGACTGCTTGCTTACGGGCAAATGGGAAAATGTGTATGGTGGTGGGATGGTAGATTTCTTGCGGTGATTGTTGGTTGGTATGGTTTCAGAATATATCTTGTCTCTATAGTATATGTATATAAAATATTTACGACTGAGGATGCATAAGCGTATGAGAAATGTCCATAGAATCGGTGAGACCATTAACAGCCATGCCATTAACCATATTACCGGCTACAACAGAAATAGAGGAAAAAAAAAACAAAACAAAGGAAAGTACGTTATGTTTACAAAAGCCAAAGTCTTTGTAATAACTATTTTGTGAAACCATGCTCACTTGTACGTTGCCCTTGCGTATCGATTTGGGACCAGTATTGTTCAGAGGGACTTTGTGTACAAGTACCAGGGGGTGGCACAGGGGCGGCGCCAGTGTAACGGAAATAGGGATTTTTCAAATCTAATGTGTTACTGGATGATATCAAGGTGCCTTCGATGTGCAAATCAATGGTTACATCATAAGACTGCCGTCTGTTGGCTTCCAAAAGAACGCGACCGGTCAACACTTGGCCCTGTTTTATGAAAATTGGCATTGGCAGTAAACAACGTACTTGGTACCAGTGTGTCAATGGTGCCGTAGGAGAAGTAGATAGCCAAACCTGCTGGCTAGAGCCGCAAAATTCCACATCAAACCAGAAAGCCAAACCATGACAAATGCCAGTTTGTAAAATATGAAATTCCAAGGGTATATCTGCGTAAAGAATCCAATATTAAAATAGCGAATAATATCTCTTCCTCGTTGCCACTTACCAATATTATGCAAATCATTTTCGCTATCTCTCATAAAGTCGCAAACATGACGCACTGACTTTGCCATACATATACGAATATCAAAAGTATCCACTATAGGCTGGCGGAAGTACTCCTTCATGCCCTCCTTGTGCAGAGTTGTCAAATCGACACCATGGAATGCAGATTGATACCAAAAGTTCGCCTTATTGTATTGTTCCGAATAGAGTGCCTCGTCGGAAAATGGGGCCACATGTAAATCACCATGGGTGGGAAACATTTTTCCATTAGGTTTCAACCATTTGCGTGCATGTAAATAAGTCTCCAGCATACGTTCATTATAGAGCATATAGCCCATGGGCTCCGAAATAATCACATCGACCTGTTCGGGTAAATCGATTTCCTCTATTTTACCAGGCATTACAAATATCTTATCTTGAACATGATTCGATTCAACTAGTTGCTGCGCATACTGGGCCATATTGGATGCCTCAATGGCATAGACTTTTGCTGCGCCTGCCTGGACCGCAAAAAATGAAAGAATACCCGAGCCAGCGCCAACATCCAAAACAATTTTGTTCTACAATAAAAATTTAGTTTTGTTCAAAGCCAAGCAAAAAAAACGCATAGAACTCACATGAAAATCCATGGCGTTTCCCAGAATAGCTCTTTGATATGTGCTGGTCCTAACGTAGTCCTGCATCATATTTTGCTGTTGTGACAGATAGCCATAGAACTGAAAATACTGCGAAGCGGAAGACTCTTCGGTGCGCTGTGAGAATACTGACTTTGGCCGCAGTCGCTTAACATGATCAATAAGTTTCCTAAACCGTAGTTGTTCTAAAAAGAAAAAAAAACAGTTGCACACAAAGTTCACAGTCCCATGTCAGTAGTATTTTGTACCTGGCTCCGTGGGAAAGCGTAGAATGTAGTTGTCATTATCAAAAGAAACTGCAAATGTCTTTCGTCCAACTTGCGCCGAGTCGGTATCTGCTGTTAATAAATAATCCTTAATAACATTTGTCGGTGAATTGTCTAAATGAAGAAAAGAAAAAGAATTGATTACAGGGGCTATACACACGGACACACACACACACATAATGAAACAAGCATCAATTTGATAACAAAAAAAAAAACAAAACGTGCTGGGATATAAGCTAAATTCATTCTCAGAATTAAACGGGTACTCACCCAAAGCTATTTTTATAAGTACACCTTGCGAATCGTAGCTACATAACAAAGAACAAGATCCCTTGTGTTTAGGGCTAAATTCCAATTTGCTTTCGTCGGAAATTTCGCTAATTAAGACTCCATTGAAGCTGCAAGTACCACTTGCACTTAACCCCGACGATGAGGATGAACTCAGGGCGACAGGCAAAATGGCAGCTGCAATGGCATTGCTCGACAGTGAGGCCGCGGACGCCGCGGAAGTCGAGGAGGAGGAGGTTGATGAACTGTTCGCTATGCTGGCGCTGGTATTTGGAGAAATTGCAGACATTTCTTTGTTGCGGCTTTCTCGCTTGCGTTCGCTTGTGTTGTTGATCTTAAGTGTAATAATTGACTGTAATCACCACTTGGTTTGGTTTCTTCTTATTTTGCCCCTGGATCAGAACACACACTTCCTGCACGAGGTTGAGGTCGATGGTTCTTGTCTGCTTCTGTGCATACACCAACTGTAACTTCTAGGGCAACGGATTTTGTAATGTTTCGTTGATGTTGTTGGAAGATTTTTTTATTGCCTTATTGTGTAAGTGATTGATTGTTATTTGTTCCCGTCAGGTCAGGGAAAAATTTTCGATTTCTATTATTTGGACGTGTTGTTTGGTGCTTTCGTTGGAGTGCTATGCTTGTTGTTGTAAACGGCGAACGGGACACAACACGTTGCTAAGTTTGATTTGCAAATTCGCAAATTCTGGTTGCTGAGCTTTGTTTGTTATATCACAAAGATTTCACTGATTTAGTCAAACCGCTTGTATAAATTTTACATTCAGCCTTCTTCTCCCATTAATATTTTAGTACTTTTCTTTATTTTCACAATAGAGTGCCGTAAAACACACAATTAAGTGTAAAATGACGAGTTAGTAATGCAAAAAAAGACTGCCAGCACCAACGAGTACCACAAGTTAGGGTTGCCAACACCAATATTATTTAACTGGCGACTTTGTGTGTTTAAACAAGCTGGAAAATTGTGTGATTAAATTTACTTTATTATTTATTAAAATAAGATATATGAAATGTTAAGTAGGAAATGTAATAAAGAAATACACAATTGTTACTAAAAAGTTGAGCAACTTTTGGCATTGCATTCTAGATTAAGTTACTACGTTGCCATTGGGAGAATAGTGGAATTTAATGCAGCAAGGCTAAATTCATTTGGCTTTATTATGTAAAAATACAGCCATTACTCGGTACAAAAATGATACAATCATTGCTTCTCAAAGTCAGAAATTACAGATTCGTTTTATTCTATATTCGTTAAAGTTGACTTGCGCGAAGTAATTGTCTTTATTCGACATTTGTTCAAATTTACTTTAGCAGTTTATGACTGACGACCGAACTATCACTCAAGATTTATTCATTTACATATAGTGGCAGTTGCCCAACAACAAAATATTGAGTGCATTATATGTCAAAATCAGTGATTAATTCAACTCTGACTTTGAGTATGTTACTAGTTGGCACCATTTTTCTTTGTTTGTGCGGTATGGTTCTTAACTATAACACACACAACCAAAACTCGTTGGCAGATTCGCGAGAAAAAAATGTACTTAGGTGTTTACTATATCATGCTATCATGGTAATTATATCATGCTATCACTCCAAATAAAAAATGTGATCTCTAAGTGTGCATGACCCATAATACACACCAATATTCCTATATACAATATCTAATAACTAAAAAAGTGGTTGTTTTGTCATTTAACACTTGGCATCCCTGATACACTTCAGCGAGTAAAAAAGTGGTGTTACCAGACACCAATAGTCTTGACATAGCATTGATAAACATGTGGCCAAACAGTTGTTACGCATAGCAACTATGCGCTGGCGTTGCCACTGATTGTAATGTCGTTACGATAACGGCCAAATAATTTGAAAGTGAGTTGTCATAAATAAAGAAAGCGTTTTAATAGATATACATGCTTATCCATACATACACAGTAATGGAACACTAAACTAATTAATGTGACAGTCAAAGAGATTATAAATGCAGTGAAATACGAAGCTACTTAATATGAGCTACTTTATAAACAACAAATGCGAAAATTAAGAAACAACTTTTTTTTCGCTTGCACAATTAACATTGTATATTGTTTCAAATTTTACTGAGACCTTACATTACAATGCATTTTAAATGTATAAGAAACAAACTGGTGTTAAAATGCAGTAACCAACAAATTTTGGTGTTATATTCGATGTAATGATGAAGGTAGCATTTGCACTTGCTAAATACTGATACATGCTATGTACGCTAATGGAAAACTGTTTCGAAAAAAGAATCATAAATGAAAGTGAGTAGTTTTGGAGGTTTTTGTAAGTAAAAATTCTACAAATCTATTTACAATTCGTACACATTTGCATGTGGAGGTGGCGATCCTCGTCAAGCTCCTGTAGATGAGCAAGCTCGTTCCGGCTGTGGAAGCTGTGGACGCGCCCAGTTGCTCACAGCTAAGATTCTCCTGACAGTTATGAATATCACACAGATCGGACCTCAAAGGTCCAGTCTGTGGGGTGCTCACAGCGATTCAGCGCCGGGGTCAGCCTGTAAAGGCATTCAGGTTTAAGATTTTTAGAGCATTAGTGCAAAGGAAAACTAGGTATTTGAAATCTAGTGGGGAATTTATAAAAGAAATTCTAATTTGTTTGTTTTTTTTTTTAACTTTTTTGTTGTAGTAAAAAAGCTCGTCGCACAGCCGATCACCATTTAGATAGTGATAGTCATGACAGCGATAGCCATGAAGAGGAGTTCTATTATACAGAGGTCGAGGATGATGACGATGACTGCAAAACTCCTAGTCCTACATCACCACCAACACTTAGCCACCGTGACATGGCACGCCCGCCACACGAAGATCCCGAATACCAAAAACAACTAGTCGGGAATTACAAGTAAGCATTCATTCTATATATAGATATATTGATCTTGAAATTATGTGTTTTTGATTTTTATTTCCGTCTTCACCCACAATGCAGACAAGGACGCGCTGCCGCCCAACAGCAAAGCATAAATGGCAGACATCATGTGCATCACATTAATGGTCAGACAGTGTATATCAGCAGCAGCCAACAACAACAATTACACAATAATAATACCAGTTGTATACCAACATCACCGTTGGCCCATCACAATTACACATGGCCACCGGCCACAGCAAACACAGTGATGACTACAACAAACACCTCAAATAATGCTGCCGCAAGTAATTATCACAATCAACAACAACAACAACAGCAGCAGCAGCCAACGACATCATCACCACAACTCAATAAACATGCCCGGGGCTCTCCACGTCCGTCCCAATCAGCAGCGCCATATCCATCGCCGACATACGTCCATCAACATCACAACTACAGTAGCCCAGCGCCGTCGATCAGTCCCAATAACAATATGACAAATGCTGTAGTAGTACATCACAACAACAGTGCCAATAGTGTGCTGCAACAGTTGTCGCAACAAAATGTAACGGTTACGACACACAATAGCAACAGTCAGCACCATCACAGTAATCAACCACAACAGCAACAACAACAACAACAGCAGCAGCAGCAACACCAGCAGCATCAGCTGGCTACAGTCACCATAACACCAAATTATACACAAGTGCGTGGTGTTAGGGGCACCAATAGCAGTAATGGCCACCATCAAGAGACCCACCATCAACTGCAACATCACCATCAGCCCCATCACCAACAGCAGCAACATCATTTGCAGCATTCGCCAACAGCCACTGCCAGCAACCGAATGGTTGCCAACAATACAAACTCCAATTGTGCTTCGTCCACTGCCACAACATCAGTAGTGGCGTCGGCGGCGGCGGGGGGCCATCTACACCACCAACAGCATGTCGCTGTGCAACATGCTAATAGACAAACGCCCAACTCACCGAATCGCCGCACTAGAGGCGAAAATAAGAAGTGTCGCAAAGTCTATGGCATGGACCGCCGCGATATGTGGTGCACCCAATGTAGGTGGAAAAAGGCCTGCAGCCGATTTGGTGACTGAAAAAGGCCCAAATCGTCGAAGATGGCAACGACTACGACGACTGCGGCGACTACATCAACAAATTTGACTGAAAATGCTGCGTCACCATCGTTGTTAACGTCGACGGCGGCGAGCATAAATCTAACAACAGTTACAACAGCATCAACAACAGCCACTGTAGCAGCAGCAACAACAACAACAACAACTACTAAAACAAATGAATCATCTACATCAACTACACCAGGATCTTCAATTATTTCAATACCATCCGCATCCGCATTGGCATATTCACCATCGTCTTTATCGTCACCACCATCAAACGTAAACGCTCTAACAACAACAACAGTAACAACAGTAAAACCACCAACGGAGACATTAACAAAGGCTAGCTATAAGCGCTCTGCATCCTCCAACAACACAATCTCATTAAAAACTTTAGCAAACAAACAATCAAAAAAATGCAATACGTCACTTATTCCCAATACTACCACCAACGCAACTACATCAGAAGCAGCACTAAGTAGAGCTACCACCTCAGCAGTCAATAGCGAATTGTGCGGAGCTGTTGCCACTTCCGTCATTGTTAAGCCCAAGAATAGCAAACATTTCTTTAAGCCTTCTAACGCCAGTGATAATTATCATTATAATCAACAACAACATCATCAGCAGCAACAGCAGTCGCCACAACAACGGCAGCGAATCCAAGGACATCATGTGTCAGCCAATGCAACACTGACAGTGATAACCAATCAACATTTTGGGGCAGTATCGCATCAGCCTAAACAACTTCTATTGAAATCTGTTTCTCACGTACCCAATGATGCCAACGAGACGATTTTAACATCACAAACCACACCACAACCGGAGCAGCAGCAACAAGTTGTGCTGTTGCAATGTTAAAGGAAGCATTGTTTTTTGTTGTTGTTATGGCAAGATAGCCCAGCTCCCAATCCAAAGTGGTGTTTGACGAAAAAAAACCCTCCTCTAGCACATCCTTCCATAGTTATGTTACTAAAATTGAATACCGCCAAATTTGTTGGGCCCAATGTTAGACTTCATGAAAAGATTAGAATTTATTCTCCTTGCAAATTTGCCTTTACTATACACTTTAACTAATCTACGCTCGAAGACATGATGGAAAGCAATTGAAACGGTAAATCATAACGGAATGATGATTGGCCTCGTGGCTCGTTCAGCTATGAACATTGCTCTCTGAATAAAATGGAAGTTTACCACACATCACAGCTTGACGACTAGGTTCCAGAAGAACATCTTTCACTAACAGTAACCCATACGGAAATCATTTTAATTTTGTAAATCATTGCAAAGTTGTAAAAGTCGCAATTGGCAAGCATGAATAGGAAATTATTCAGCTCATTCAGGACTGATGCAGTGTGTTCGCATCAAAAATGTTAGAACACTGTTATCATTTAAACATGGCAAATGTTCCATAGTCATTGATTGACTTGTTGAACTGTTCCTGTTTAGGTATTTCCACTGTGATTCCTTTTTTTAAATAATGTTTTGTACATTTTCACAGATTGCGACGCACCCAATTGATCTCGTAAAATGGTTTTGCCATCCGGTTTTCTCAGTGGTGCCAATAACACTTTCCAACAATAGTGGCTGGGTTTTATTTTAGTACTATACAAGATATATTCATTTAGAGGTAGTGGCAGTTGCCCAACAACAAAATATTGAGTGCACTATCTGTCAAAATCAGTGATTAGTGCAACTCTGAGTTTGTGTATGTTACTAGTTTGCGCCATGCTTCCTTGTTTATGCGTGCTATAGTTCTTAACTATAATACATACACACAACTAAAACTTAGCGAGAAAAAAATTTTACTCAGCTGTTTACGTTACACTACTAGTAATTATGTTATGGTACTATATGCTATATACTATGAAAATTACATCTATCCAGAACTTCGTTGTCCTGGATAGATGTCATATTCATAGAAATTTCATTGCACTGCTCTATATAGAAAATGCAAATTTTGCCCATAAGGAACAGGGGCAAACTTCTCACATATCAATGAGTGCAGTCCGATTCAAATTTAAGCCCAATAATAAGGGGCCTCCTTTTTATAGCCGAGTCCAAACGACGTGTCGCAGTGCAAGACCTCTTTGGAGAGAAGTTTTACATGGCATAGTACCTCACAAATGTTGTCAGCATTAGGAGGGGAAAACCACCGCTGAACATTTTTTTCTGATGGTCTCGCCAGGATTCGAACCCTAGTGTTCAGGGTCATAGGCGAACATGCTAACATCTGCGCTACGGTGGCCTCCTACTGCACTATATATTACTAAAATAAAACACAGCCACTATTTGATAGAGAGTGAGAGAGAGTCTTGTAGAAACTTATTTTTCTAATGTTCTCCAACTCACATTGTTCCTTAATTCACAAGTACTTAAGTAATACTCTTATGATTAACCGATTCAATGCTTTTACTGAGAAATATTCCGAAGTGTCTGCTAGTTATCACAACGAGAGAGAACGAGGTGATGCGATTGGCAATTGTTAAATTTTTAGAATAGATCACCTTTGTAAATTGATTAGTTCCACTGTTCATCTTTCATTTTGCAATGTTTCAACATATCCCTAGAGTGGTGGGGAAATAGTTCCAATGCAATTTGCCGCAAGATGGCATGATGTGCTTTGAAAGCGGTTATGTTGCTGCAAATTACATATCACAGAAAATGCCTCTCTCTATCTCTCTCTCTCTCCAGATCGCAAAGTAAAAATTATTAATGTATGTTCTCAAATCCATTACTTCAGAGCATATGTCAGCGCTTAACCCTCTGTACATTACCTAAAAAAAGGTTTCGTTATCGAATCGTTTACTGTTGTTCGGCTTTTTTCATTATTTGTTTTATATCTTTACACTGGAAACAAAATTCAATATTTTCTTTAAATGTTTTTTTTTTTATTATTTATTATTAAAATGTAACTGTATATATTTTTATACATATATACATACATGTTCGTACGTACATATCTTTCCAAAATATGTGTACTTGGTATTTCTTTTTTTTATTACCATACAAATTTATACTTTATATGTAGTATACACTTTTTGTTTTTTTTTCTGTTTTGTTTTTTATTTTTAATCAAATGTTTAATTTTGTTTACACCCACACATATATAATTAAATTATTTTTATGAATTTATTTGATAAGTTTTTAGACAATTTTTTCGTTAGTTTTAAAAGAATTCGAAATAGAATTACAGTAAAACAAAATAAACTTTATTATTATCGTTAAACTTAAACTTAAACTAAAAAAAAAGAAAAAACAAAACAAAAAGGAGCATCTTGGCATTGCATCTGAAACAGGAGTAAACTAAAAGAAAATAAGCAAACAAAAATTCAACCGTACATAAAAACTCTTATTAAAATAGCTCTTAAGTTAAGTAAATGACTTAAAGGATGATTCAAACCAACACAACACAAAAACCAACAACAAACAACAATAACAATATATAATGCAAACAAATAAAACTAGATCAATTTTACTAAACATCAAATAGTTATTATTAATATATACATATATATATATATATATATATATATATATGACATACATACATAGAGCAAATACTGAAAACAGCAAACATATATGTATAAATATTTACACATAAATGAATTCTAACTCCTCCATCTATTGTAAATTGCTTAGAGCGGGAAAAAGCAAAGCAAAGCATACAGCATTAAGAGTATTACCGGATATCACCCCTTCGAAAAAGGACAAAATAAAGCAAATATTAAGAATAGTTTAAATCTATCACTTAAACTCTACTAATAGCTAAATAAAATATTTTAACACAAGGTAGTACACTAGTGAAGTGAGGAGGAACGACGAAGTAAACATCAACTCACAGAACTACCCAATAAAATAAATGAACCACCCAAACCAGGATCCCGACCCCCGCCCTCCCATGTAAGAAACTAGCACATACATACATACCTAGATCGTATATTAATCGCCACAAAGTAATAGAACAATTATTTGCTACCATACGAAAACAAAAAAAAAACAGCTTCAAGCTATTGCATAATAATGAGAATGTGTGTAAACTAACCAACAATAAAAATAAACAAAAAAGCAACTCTGGTACACTGAAAACATTTCAACTATTTACTATTTGAGTTAATTTGCTCTCCCCCTCAAAAGCTGATCATTTACGGAAAAACAGAATTATTCTTATAGAAAGCATACCATTGAAGTTCTTTTTTGTGTACAAACACTCTCCAAAAATTCTAATGAAAAAGAAATGCATACTAAACTTATAGGAAACATATGTTAGAGTTATTACCCATTTTTTTTTTAATGTTCGATAACGAATTATTCAGTTAGACTTAGCCACATTTCAGAGTATCTGGACGGATTGAAAAAAAAACTCAAATATGTTCGCATTGAAATCACAATCCAAGAGAAATGTAAGCGTGTATTGTCTCGGCCGTGTGCTATAATGCAATTGCATTATTGTATTTGTAGGTCTTTTGTTTGTTGTCGTCCCAAGTGCAACTATTATGAATTTTGTTCAATTTAGCAAGTCCTCAATTATTACTACCAATCGGATTGTTATTTAGTTTATTCTGCAAAAACGTGAATACAGCTACAAAAAACAAAAAAAAAACGTACATGTGCCTAATTATCATCTATTATTATTGATTTATATTGTTTTACTTTTCAAAAAGAGAAATCCTTTACTGTTATTTTTTTTTTCAACTACATTCATACGCGAAAACATACAAACAAACATGGAATGTATTTATAAACTATTATGATTTTACCCGTGATTTGAATAAAATTCGTGATAGTGGCCATTTTTTAAACCATTTTTTTCCAAATTTTATAAATACAAAATTTTGTCGTTTTCATAACAAAGTTAATTTTTAATGAAAATTTTTTTCGTCTTGTTTACTTTAAGTGATATTTTTTTATGAAAAAAGCAAGGTTTGATTTTTTAAATATAAGCTGATTTATTATTTTACTTATAACAAATTTTTGAATGCAATTTTTAATCTACTCATAATGATCTTGATAATTGTTGAAAAGGTATGGCAAAGCATCATCAACAATAATAACAAAACAAAATTTTACATTTATCTGTGCAAAATCACATGCCTGAACTTCCCCCTCTATATAATTTTTTTTAACAAAGTTTTAATGATCTTTATTATGTTTACATTACATTATAACTATATACAAAAATAAACAATTTATCTTATTTAAAGAAATATACGATTGTTATTTATAATTACAAAGAAACCTAAATCTTGTGTTTTTATTTCATTTCTATAAGTTTTCAATAGTTTTATTTTGTTTTTGGTGTCTCTTAAGTTTTTACGTTGCATTGCAATACTAAACTACCTGATTCAACTTTTTTGACAAACGCGCACTACGTAAACACACACGTTGTGCGTGGTATGTAAAACCAACCTGATTCGTATAAAGGACTAAACAGAATGAGCGTGTTGAGGAGAGTCGCGTTGAAAAATGCAACTCTGCAAACAAATGTCAAAAAACCAACTCGCAAAAGATAAACAATTTTTAATTTTGACGACCAAAAACACAATTTTACGTGTGGCAACACATAATAGCGGTTGCTTTCAGGCATCATAGTTGAACATTTTCTAACATTTCCGCATTGCTTTTTTGAAATGTATGTACAGAGTTGCATTTTTGCAACGCCTGTCATGCCTGATGGCCTGTCATGGCGAAGCAATTAAAGGCGGTCTCATTTTAACAAGAACCACAAATCATATGGAGCAATCCGGCAAGATATATTCATTTGCAGGCAGTGGCAGTTACCCAACAACAAAATATTGAGGGCACTATCTGTCAAAATCAGTGATAAGTTCAACTCTGATTTTGTGTGTGTTTTAGTTTTGAACTATAATACACACACAGCCAAAACTCGTTGACATAAAGTGCACTTCGCGAGAAAAATTTGTACTTAGCTGTTTACGGTACACTACCTGGTAATTATGTCATGAAGTCCGCTATCTTGTCATCAAGCTGATCGACGTTTTGCCAACATACACGAAGATATTTGTGTGCGTTGTGTATAAGTGTGCGTAAATGAGCAGAGAATATGCGAGAAAGAAGATAACAACAAAGAGAATGCAAACAAAAATTTGACATCATAATACCGTCAAACCTATCCGGCTGTTTACAGTTGTTCGCGTGAGACCACCTTATTAAATCCGCCTCGGTGGTTTACGGTTTGGGTGTAATAATTTTAAAAACCGACCCACGAAAATGTTGTGTTTGGTTTTACCTTTAAGCCTAGTACTGACTTCTTTTGCAAATAATTGAAGCGAAGTTTATACTGGCACAGTGACATGTCGCTACTATTTTCTTCAAAGAACTCAGTACCACTTCTACAAAAAGAAGGTTGAGTCACTTGTGAAAACATAAGTTTGATATGGCCCATGAACATCATTAAGATTGTCAAAAATTCCCTATTTTGAATGTTAACAAATGTAAGTAAAATTAGTTTTTCTCCAGGATGTACTTATGAGGTGAGATCAAGCAAGCAAAATTTTAAAGTCTGAAATCTTTTGAAACAAGCTTTTTAATGACGTAAAATCAGTTGGAAAATTTTCGAGTTATTCAATAGTTTTAACCGACACTTTCAACGCCTATTTCTCAAGACCTAGGTCCGTCCCCCGGGAATTTTTTAATCAGCACCGCACGCTGTACAATATATGTAATTTTCAGAGGAATCAGTGAGGGGTAATCTGCACATCGACCGAAGTTTTAACATAACAGAATACCACCATTGGTAAGCACTATCTTTCAACGTGCTTTGATTGTGTGTGTGCATTATAGTTAAGAACCATACACATACAAACAACGAAAAATGGCTCGAACAAGTAACTGTTTTGACAGATAGTGCACTTAAAATTTTGTTGTTGCGCAACTGCTCCTAATTGTAAATTAATATATCCTTTAAGGCTGTATTCTATTCGGCTTTTTATATGAAAACCTGTTAAACCCCACATAGAAAAACGTATAGGATAAAAACATGTCGATCAGCTTGATGGCAAGATGGTGATTTCACCATTTTTTCTTTATGTTTTTGTCAAACGGGACAACCTTTAAATAATTCGGCCATGCAAAGCAACGTCATGAGACACAGTTCGTAAACTTTTAATTAAATTTGCAATAATTCATACTGACGCAGCGAAATATAGCTAATATTTTGTTCATATAACTCAGTACCACTTCTACGGAATATGTTCGCATTTTCTTCGCGCCATTGTTTTACAAAGCCTAGTACGAACTTTTTGTTCTGACGAAAAGTCGAACTCAGTACTAGGCTTAAATTGTTATAACATGCAAAGCAACTCCATCTATGTCATTATTCACTTGTATTCTCCTCTTTTTATGTGGTAAACTGTCGTACTGCATATGAAAAAAAAAGACTAGTATTAAGTTCATTGGCACAAAAATTGTCTATTTGACGATATTACAATTACAAAAGTCAAACAACAACATACAACAAAAGCAGCTACATTGAAACAGATTTGTTTGTGACCCACTTTGTGAGCATTTAATTACATTTGCAATTAATTGAAGGGAAATTTATATTGATGCAGAGACATGTCGCTACTAATTGGCTCATAGAACTCAGTACCACTTCTACGGAATGTGTTCGCATTTTCTCCGTCACCATTATTTTTGATAATGCGTTTTGACAGTTGTTTTGGGCGAAAAGTCGAACTCAGTACTATACTGAAAACAGAATAGAATACCCGGAAGGCGACGGTGCATGTTTATACAATTTTTGCTTGATATGGCATGATGGACCGTTGGCGACGGTATTGCACAACGACACAATAGTTTTGAACGCTCTGCTGTCGATCTGCTGTCATTCTGCCACAACAGAATGAGCGCGTTGAGCAATGCATTGAAAAATTCAATTCAAAAATTCAGCAAACCCCAAAAAAGACACGCGCAAAAGTTAAAAAATTTTTGATTTTTCACATATTTTTCATTTAATTTTTTTTTATATGAAGTTTGATAGTTTTTTTCACACGTGAAAAGCCGAATCGAGTACCAACCCTTAAAAGTGGAGTTACATACTATGCGTCCCCACGTGCTCGCGTGGTTTTCAAAAAAAGTTGTAATAGGTGGGTTTGTATTGTGTGAGAAATGCAACAAAGGCACGCAAGCATGACATAATTACCAAGTAGTGTACCGTAAACATCTGAGTAAAATTTTTTCTCGCGAAGTGCACTATCTGTCAACAAGATTTGGTTGTGTGTGTGTGTATTTTAGTTAAGAACCATCACACACACAAACAACGAAAAATGGCGCGAACTAGTAACATACTAAAAATAAGTTGCACTAATCACTGATTTTAACAGATAGTGCACTCAACATTTTGTTGTTGGGAAACAGCCACTTCCTAAAGTTAACCAACTTTAAACATTTAAACGCGTTCACTCCGCTAAACATTCGATTTAATTGCTGTTCAAATATTGTAGTGCATTCTATACAATTTATAAATCTATTGAAAATTTTCTTTGAACTTTAGGTTGGAAATTATATTTTTAAGCTGATTTTTAGAAATTCGTATACGGCAAAAGATGTATTGCACAAGGTATTAACTCCACCTTTAGAGTTGTTCGGAAATTTTCTGCAGACATATCGCAGCAACATTAGCTTAGGTTGAAAAGGGTGCAAATATTAATCCGCCCCATGCCACATGGACAAACACCTAAGCCAGCAATAGGCTTGTTGTGCACTCTAAAAATTAAAAAGTAACCTCGAAAAAGAAAATGTTGAGTTAGGAATTCCGTGTTACTTACAAAATCGATAATTGTTTTCCATAAGTTGGTTCATGTCTGGTGTCGTGTGCCCATCTAAGTACCGGTGTCTGGTAGCCGCGAAAGTCGGGCAAGGACATAGGAAATGCTCCAACGTCTTATCATCTTTACCGCATGCCCTACACATGCAATAATTTGCCGCACCGATTTTGCATAAGTAAGCTCGTAGCCCTATGTGCCCCGTTATGACAGCAAAACCTATACTGACCTCCTTCTTACTTCCTTTCAGAAATAGTCTCGTCCTCTCACGATCCGGATCACCTCGTAGATTTTTCGCCGTCCTTCCGACTGTTTCGCTGTCCCGCAGTGTTACATGCTCGTTTGTCGCCCTCGCCCTTAAATCGGACTGCGTCGACCCGAAGGGCGTCGGGTTGACCAAGTTTATCGAGGCAGTTCTCTGGTCTTCACTGCCAAATCGTCTGCCCTTTCATTCCCCCTTACTCCGTTATGGCCCGGCACCCAAACGATGCAGATTGTGCTATCCTCAGGGAAGGCGTTAATCTCATTCTTACACTGAAACACTGTTCGTGACCTTACCCTTCTGGTTGTTATTGTCCTTAAGCTGAGTATTATGATCAGCTTTTCAAGCGGAATGCTGTCAAACTCCATATAAAAAAAGTCGGCGAAACGTTGGCTGAAAACAGGCGGAAAAGTAGTACGCTGTTTGTAGTGAGGAAAATGGCAAAAAACTTGCATAATGGCAAAACTTGAAGCTATTGCCGGCATAATTTTTGTTTGTTTTATTGGTTTTAATGGTTCGTTTTTCTTTATTTATTTGAGAAACAATATATAAAATAGAGAAAACAATAAGTGTAGATAAAAAAACGTGTTTTGGTGTGGAAACAAAAACATTTGACTGCTGTCAAATTCCACTCGCGGAACAATTACAAATTTCAGCGTCTATTTCGAAAGCAGAATAGAATACCAACCTTTACTCCGTTATGGCCCAGCACCCAAACGATGCGGATTGTGCCATCCTCAGAGAAGGCGTTACTCTCCTTTTTTCACTGAAAGGCTGTTCGTGACTTTACCCTCCTGGTTGTTACTGTCCTTACTGTTCGCAAGTACCAACTTTAAGGTTCGCTTAAGCCTAGTACTAAGTTTTCTCCCTCGAATATTGTCTATTAATTAAGCCTAGTACTGACTTTGAATTTTCACACGAACAACAGTCAAAATGCACTATAAAAAATGGTGACTAAGATAATGCGAACACATTCCGTACAAGTGCTACTGAGTTCTATGAGCAAAATAGTAGCGACAGTCTGATTATAGGCTGTCACCTTCTACCGAATCCAATCCAATCATAAAATTTGGCAGGTTTCACAGAAATTTCCATAAGTCGTTATTACACAATACGATTTGTCATATGCAGTTTCAAAAATAGCAACTTTGAAAGTTGTACACATTGTATGATACACACGAAAATTTTAAATAGCAAATGGATTTTGGAATAAATATGCAACATACATGTATACACATTTCTACAAAAATGTACAATACCCATGAGAATACATGCGATTAGAGCGCGCTCTATATGTATTTGACGTACTTAAGATAAGTCTCATGAATACAGAAAGTGACAGCTTATATAAAAAGTCTTAATAGCAGCTTTTAAAATCTGCTTTTATTTATCTCTTCAAATGTACTTTGATTAACTTACCATAATCCACTAGCACTAATCTACAAGAATTATATTATTCTCATTGTGCTATTCTTACATTGAATCAAATAAATTAAATGAAAAATGAAATGAATCTCTGCCAAGACTAATGGTAGAGTCAGGCGCGTGATCTCAATCTAAGAATCTTGCATGACCCCAGATATTTTGCCATGCCTTTTTTTATTAGTTTTGTTATAATCAAATTGGCGCCACTGCTAATTAGAGCTATTTCACTCAAACCCAAGATATATTCATTTGTTGCCCAACAACAAAATATTGAGTGCACTATCTGTCAAAATCATTGACTAGTGCAACTCTGATTTTGTGTATGTGACCAGTTCGCCCAATTTTCCGTTGTTTTTTTTGTGTGTATAGTTCTTAACTGCAATACACACGCACAACCAAAACTCGTTGACAGATAGTGCACTTCCCGAGAAAAAATTGTACTCAGCTGTTTACGGCATACTATCTGGTAATTATGCCATGCTCAAACCCGAAGTAAATGCCACAAATGATTGCGTTTTAAGAGATTTTCTTAACATACTTTATACCAGATGTCGACCATTTGGGCGGTTTTTCCTACAATAAATAAAAATATTTGCTGGTAGAATTATTATTTTTATTTTTTTTTAATTTGTAATAAAGTTTAAAATGTTATCTACTCTATCTATTTCTTATTACTCCATAGCCTCCCTTTTCATTGGCTTGGTACATAATGGGTTTAGCACGTTTTGAATCTATGATCTGCTATTTTTTTCCAACATTTTTTTTTAATACTTGTTGTTTTCCCTGCATTTTTGTTTTAATTATATCCGAGAATGTTGCCACCCTGCGTTTTGAATTCATTTATTTTTTCCCATTTTGTTTGTATTTTTTTTTTTCTACGACAATTCTACACTTTGTGATATGTCCACAATGGAGTCTATGAAAAAACAACACTGACATTTGGTTCTCAAAATGGTTTCCCATATCTAAACAAACAAACAAAAAAAAAAATAAAACTACAAAATTAATAAAAATTTTATATTCTTTTCTGATGAGCTTATCATAAAACAACTCCAGAGTACTATTCAATATAAGGTACAAATAATTCGTAAAGACAAGTTTGTAAAAATCAACTAAAATCACAGGAGCAAAATTGAATAACCTTGAAGAAGTAGAAATTATGTCCCTATGAAAAGAAGCTGAGATAAATGTTAAACTAAACTAACAACTGTAAATTCCTAAATGAAAAACAAAAATATTTTTAAAACAAAAATAACAACCTATTTTTCTAAAAGGGCTTATACAAACACACAATAAAAATTTCCCCTCCCCCCTAAAAAACAAAAACAAAAACAACACCGAAAAACAAACAGCATACATACTTACATGCGTTAAGCAAATAATTATATTTTTAATGGAAAATAGCAGAACCTGCAAATTCTTAACCATTCGTAGATATACAAAATAAACCAACTGCATACATATGTAGGCGTGATAATGTTGGCGAATCCAAGCAGCCATTTACATACATACATACATATATTGGAAGTTGAAATAAAAGCACAAATTGTACAAACCAATCATAGGATACTGACAACAACAGCAAAAACAAGAACAAAAACAAAAATATAGTAACATAACCATAAAATAAAGCAAAACCATTTAACTTTAAACAAACAAATTCATAGTTACGTGCGAGAGTATAACCAACCTAGTAGGTACTTTGCATTAATAATTATTATTAATTAGGTACTAATGTTACATTTAAATATAATAAAGTAAATAAAATAATCTGAGTTGCTCGCGCACACGTTGCCTGTGTGTGCGAAACGAAAGAACTCAAACTTTCACGAAAGCGCGGTACATTAACTACACTAATAAAAATTATACACAGAAAACAAAAATAGAAACCTGCAATATACATACTTATGTTAAGGAATGTTTGTACAATCTTTTCCCCCTCCACCCCATCTATATCTCAAAATCCAGGCCAAGTCCTTTATTTTGATACTTTCATTTGCAGCCGTTTGGCTGCTGATGTACATATAAAGAGAGATGTCTAATATATTGTCTATGTATGCAACCCTTAACAATTGCAATTGTTCTGCAATTGTTGGTCTTCGGTAATGTTTTCCCCCTTCCCCTTTTTTTTATAAAAAAAGAAGAAATGTTTTTCCTTGCAATTGGCACATTTAAAGAAAGATCCAATTATTAGAAAAAAATGAACTAAAACGATTTTCATCTATACTCCTAAAAACGAAACGAAAACATCCCCCAAATAAGGCTGATTTAGTTCATTGTTTTACTAAATTCCAAAAAAAAAACTACATAGGTATAAAAATGTATTATTATTATTACGATTATTCATTTATCATATCAAAATATATTGGGAAAACAAAGCTTATGTTAAAGTCTTAGTATTGCAATTCAACAACAAGAGACATTTTGGCAAAAGCAACACGCAAGATGAGGTGCACATTTACATACATAAGAAGCATACCTATACACACTTACGTTCGTTCACTTAATAAAAATCAACTGAAATTTCATTCTTGTGTCTAGAAACATTTATTATTCAAAATTTACCAACGATTTTTATGATATACGAGGACACTTTAGGCCAGTATAGCAGCCTAGGATAAACAGCCCCCAAAAACACACATGCATACCATCCAAATGGCTCATTATACATCCTCCACCAACGAAATAACATATTCGTATATAGAATTTCAATTTCAAACAGCACACCTTTTGAAACCCAAAGTATTTTCATCTGATCGTTCGGTAATGTTTACATATACATGCCCGTTATGGAAGACGAAATAAGACCCAATCATCCTGCATGCTGAGCAACAGTTTCTTAAATCCGATTTTAATACCTACACGGGTGACAGATTTCTGCCTTAGTCTGCTTTAGTTTTCTGCACGGAGTATGATGGAAGCAGGGACGTAGCCAGGATTTTATTTTGGGGTGGGGGGCCCACTCCACATTTTTTTGATATAGCTGTTATATAAACCGATCTTGGGTCTTGACTTCTTAAGCCTCCAAGGGCGCAAATCTCATCCGATTTGACTGAAATTTTGCACGTGTTGTTTTGGTATCACCTTCACCAACTGTGTTATGGTATGGTTCATAACCTAATATAGCTGCCACATAAACCTATCTGGGAACTTGAGTTCCCGAGCCGGAGGGTGCAGTTCTCATCCGATTTGGCTGTAATTTTGCATGAGGTGTTTTGTTATGACTTGCAACAACTGTGTTAAGTATGGTGCAAATCGGTTCATAACCTAATATAGCTGCCATATAAACCGATCTGGGATATTTACTTCTTGAGCCTCTAGAGGGCGAAATTCTAATCCAATTTGGCAGAAGTTTTGTACAATGTCTTCTCCCATGCGGGTTCAATATGGTCTAAATGGATCTATAGCTTGATACAGCTCCCATATAAACCGATCTCCCGATTTTCCTTCTTGAGCCCTTACAAGGCTCATTCTTATCCGAATGCACCGAAATGTTACACAATGACTTCTGCAATGTTGAGCATTCAATTCATGTATGGTCCGAATCGGACTATAATTTGATAAAGCTCGAATAGCAAAACAGTTCGTATTCATTATTCGTTGTTTGCCTAAAAAGAGATACCGCGCAAAAAACTCGGCCCGGGCGAACTTAGCACCCTCTTACTTGTTTCTTTTGCGCTCATTTTAATTTGAACTAGTTTTGTGATTTCAAAGGGTTATTGTTTGTGTCGGTCAATTGGTTTTAAATGACTTTTATTTCCAAAAATTTTATGCAAATATGGTTTAACAACCACAAATCATATGGTGCAATCCGCCTTCTCGTCTTCAAGATTTCATTTCAAAATTGTCATTGTTCTCAACACAACCAAAGAAACTTGCCCTCGTTTGCGTACGTGTGCCAGTTAAATGAGAGAAAAAGAAACTCAAAGACACTGAGAATGTAAACACAGAACTGACATTTGAATACCGTCAAACAGGCCGGCTGTTTTCAGCAGCCTCCGAACTTTATGAAAATCGATCGAAAATCCGATTTTGAGGGAAAAGATGTCCGGTAAAAATTGCATCCAACTATTGCCATATATGGCTATAATGTGCATCATGTCCTTATGAGTCCTAAAATGTTCCCAGTTTATTGGATATACTATAAGAAAATGTGGTAGATCTAGAAACCAGAACTAGAATGTAAATACAGAACTGACATTTGGATACCGTCAAACAGGCCGGCTGTTTTCAGCAGCCTCTGAACTTTATGAAAATCGATCGAAAGTCCGATTTTGAGGGAAAGATATCCGGTAAAAATTGCATCCAACTATTGCCGTATATGGCTATAATTTGCATCATGTCCTTATGAGTCCTAAAATGTTCCCAGTTTATTGGATATACAATAAGAAAATGTGGTAGATCTAGAAACCAGAAATACGAAGTTGTAAACTTTTTTCTTTCTTTGTTCACAAATTTTCCCGGTAGATGAAATAAATAAATAATTGATGTCAAATGACCAGCCGACATGCATAAGTGTAATATAAAATTTTTTCTCATAGATAAAAGTCCGCCGACTAATACTATTTTAACACATTTCCTTACTTTCATTTCATTTCTCATTTCTTTTTTGAAACAATATCAATAAATAAAAAAGTAAATTTTATAATTTTGTAAAAAATATTTCACTATGTCCATCAAAGCCTACAGAACTAATAAAGAAAATGTCATTAACCCATTAAATACGAAAGGATAGAAAAATACCCAAGAATAGAGCTGTCTTAGAATAATTCCAGCTCGAGCTAGGAAAGAGGTATCCTAATGAAATTGGTTACCTAAATGAAAACTAGTTAAAAACAATTCATCCGATTAGGGTAACATTTTGTAGAATGACTTTTCTCATGACTTCCAACTGACTTTATTAATCTTGGTTTTATTTGGTCTCTGCATTAATATTGCTTCGATATAAATCGATCTCCTGATTTTTGGTTCTTATTTTCGTTTGAAATATAGGAGATGGAAAAATAACGATAGTATGGATACATATTATTAAAACTGTCGAAAATAAATGTTCGCCACATGACACTACGGACATACACCTAAGCCAATAATACTAAAAAGTAACCTCGAAAAAGAAAATCAAAGTCAGGATTTCCGTGCTACTTACCAAATCCAAAATTGTTTTCCAAACCACGCCTCTGAGGCGGTTCGTGTCTGGTTTTGTATACCACATAAGTGCCGGTATCTGTTAGCCGCGATTGCCGGGTAATGCCATGGGAATTGCTCCAAAGTCTCGTCATCTTCCCCACATGCTATCACTTGCCGCACCAATTTTTCTGTAGTTAGTTCGTAGTCCTATGTGTCCCGTTATGATATCGAAAGCTTTAAGGACCTCCTTCTTACTTGCTTTCAGTAATAGCCTCGTCTTCTCACGATTCGAATCTCTCCATAGGAATTTAGTCATTCTAACGTCTTGTCACAGTTCCATGGTGTTACCTGCGCGTTCGTCACCCACGCCCTTAACGGGGACTGCGTCAACGCGAATGGCTTGGACCGGCACCCAAACAACGCGGATTGTCCCTTCCTCAGTGAAGAGTTAAACTCCTACTTACACTCCAAGCCCGCTCATGAACTTACCATCCAGGTTGTTATTGCCCTGATACACAGTTTACTGTCTGTAGAAATGGTCAGACGCAATGACCTCGCGTTAACACCACACCACCATCATTCCAAAACCGACCGGATATCTGCTTGAAGGACCGACAGGATATCTGCTTAGTGTCAGGCAGCCGAAAACAGATCTCAGTCCCTGGGTTCTCAATGTAGACCCTCAGGCCCATTCTGTCCTCTAGCTTTTATCCATCCATATAGCATAGACTTCCAGATGGCAATACTAGAGTTTTGTCATTCCAAGACTGTGCCGCTAGCAACAGTGCCTCGCACTCGGCCTCCAATACCGAATTTTTATCGTCCTACCGTCTTATCGCAGTTCGAAAGTGTTACCCTTAACTCGGACTGCGTCGACCCGAAAGGCTTTGGGTTAACCAAGTTTATTGACGGCATTCACTGCCAAACGGTCTGTTCTTTCATTCCCCCTTACTCCGTTATGACCCGGCACCTAATCAATGAAGATTGTCCTTTCCTCAGTGAAGGTCTCAATTTCCTCCTTACAATCCAAGACTGTCAGTGAACTTACCGTCCTAGTTGTTATTATAGCCAGTTTACTGTCCATACAAATGTTCGTACACGATTTCCACGATGCGTTAGCACCTTAGGACTTATGGTCAGGCAACCCAAAGCATATCTCAGACCTTGGGTTCTCCCCAGACCCACTCTGTCCTCTAGTTTTTATCCATCCGTGTAGCATAGACTTTCAGATGGCAATACCAGAGTTCTGTGCCTCGCACTCGACTTCCAGTGTCATCTCAGGTATCTGATTGGAAACCTAAATGTTCCCTTGTGTCGTGCATTGTATCACTTTCTCCCTTATTTTTACGCTAAGGGACAATACATCCACCTGCTCCTTTGTATTTGTTTTATCCTGTCTCAAAGGATCCGGTTCAACCGGTACTGGTCTAACGGACATTGTGTCGATACGCACATTGCTTAAAGCCCGCTCGATGTCAATGTATACCGCCAATGTGCACATATTGGCATCGAAAGATTCTTCTATTTTATGCACAACCTCGTGCAGGGTAGTATCCACCAAACTTCCCTTTATATAGGCATGATGTTTGTATTTGCACAGTTCACTGGATGTCCTACTGTTTATCATGACATCCACAATACTTCCATAGGTTTGAGTAGAAAGGACGTAAGGCAGGCGTGGTTTGCCAAAGTTTGAAAAGTTTCAAGCGGTTTTCGTAAGGAGGAAGAACTTTAGCTGTATTCCATGGTAAGCGCAAAAAGTTTTTGTTGTTGTAGCTAAATTAGCTTACGGAGTTAGCGATTCTCGTTAAGCTCCAATAGGTTAAGAAGTTCGTTCCGGTCCAAAGAACCGATCGCCGCGGGAACATGATGGCCATTGGTTTTTTAAAGAAGCCAATAATTTGCCTTGTCATATCAAGTATCATAGGCACTCAGTATTTAACCAATTGCCGGTGCCGTCCGGCATCTCGCTGAGACTCTCCTCTCGATGCCGTTGATTGTCCGATACTGCGCTTGCAGCTATCCTGTATGGAGCATTCCACTATTCGCAATCTGTCTCCGGTAGCTCTCAGCTGAGCTGCTCATGATAACGATGAGTACCCCACAAATTGGAGCTCAGAGTTTCAGTTCGTTTGGTGCTTACAGTTATCCAGTGCCCGCGCAAAAATTTGAAATTTTACTTGGTTAAATTCAATCCTATCTGAGTAGCACTCATAAAAACGGTTCCAAATCACATAACCGTATTTTAATATGGGCGGTATTTCGGCTGCATCTGCCATAAGTACGGAGGTGTCTAAAATATGCCATAATGATCGATCTACATGACAGCTATATCCAAATATGTCGGCTATTATAGCATTAGCGCAAAAAGTTTTTGTTGTTGAAGTCAAATTTGCATATGGAGTTAGCGATTCTCGCCAAGCTCCAATAGGTGATCAAGTTCGTTCCGATCCAAATAACAGATCGCCGCGGCAATATGATGGCCATTGGTTATTTAAAGAAGCCAATAATTTGACTTGTCATATCAAGTATCATAGGCACTCAGTATTTAACCAATTGCGGTGCCGTCCGGCCTTTCACTGAGACTCTCCTCTCGCACTTGCAGCTATCCTATATGGAGCATTCATCTATCCGCAATCTGTAGACGCGCCCAATAGCTCTCAGCAGAGCTTCTCATGATAACGATGAACACCCCACAAATCGGAGCTCATTGTTTCTGTTTGTGTGGTGCTCACAGTTATCCAGTGCCCGCGCAAAAATTTTAAATTGTACCTGGACTGATTCAATCCTATCTGAATAGCACTTATAAAAACAGTTCCAAATCACACAACCGTATTCCAATATGGGTCGTGTTTGGGCTGCATCTGCCATGAGTACGGAGGTGTCTAAAGCTATTCCAAATATGTTGGTAGTGGCAGTGAGTTATAGCCAAGACAATTTTTGGTCTATTGCGACAAAGCCTCCGATGGGAATTGAACTTTCAATCCTCACGTACTCATTGGAAAAAGTTTGCTGATAATAGTAGAAGCTGTCTGCTGACTGTTAGAACTTACTTTTGCGGCTATTACAGGAGTAGTTCTGCTGTTATGACAAATGTTTGCAATTTCAGGTTGACTGTTAATAAGTAGTGCAGAGGTTAGCATGTTCGCCTATGACGTTGAACGCCTGTGTTCGAATCCTGGCTAGACTTTCAAAAAAATGTTCAGCAGTGGTTATCCCCTCCTAATGCTGGCAACATTTGTGAGGTACTATGTCATGTAATACTTCTCTTCACAGAGGTGTGTCACTGCGGCACTCCGTTCGGTCTCGGCTATAAAAAGGAGGCCCCTTATCATTGAGAATTATGCCCCTGTTCCTTAATGGAATGTTTATGGGCAAAATATATGCTGCCTAATAACATTAAAGAAACCGCAATGACTTTCAATATGTATATAGTGTCTGAGAAGCATAACAATTCGTCACTCTATAAATCTGCGCAGAAAATTAAACTATATTCCATATCAAGGTAGGCGATACGAGTGCTAAGCTTGTCTCATAACTAATCAAATGTTGTTTCGAAATGAGATTGATTTTGAATTTCATGATGAGCATGTATATGTAAAAATCACCAATGCACATATACGCTTATGTATGTGTACTCTCAAATCGTACATACCAGACAATTCGTGTAGAAATCATATGAAATTTTCAATTAAAAAGTATTTAGAAGATAAATGATTAAAATGACATTTTTGTTGTGTTTTTTACAAAAATGCAAAAATACATTCAAAATTTAAACGACTGACTTTTTAAACAATTTTGCGTATATATAAGATTATGTACTTAAGTTTGTCTAACATTTGTAAACGGGAAAAAATTAACTTAAATATAAAAAAGAAAAAAACAAATCAAAACAATTGTTTTAATTCTTTGACTTATTTAGATATATATCTCTAAATATAATATATTGAATAACTGGAAGACACATTTATAGATTAAACACTCATACATGAATACATACATGTAACTATGTATTGCATCGATATTGTTAGTAAGAAATCTTCCCTGCAACATTCTCTTAATGTAATTGTTATTAAATTTATTCATTAAAGAACCACAAAATGTCTTCAAATTATCTACTATTAGTTATTAAACTTTGTTTGTTATGTTATAACGTCTTTGTTAATTGTTCTCCTCATGACAATGGTTATATTGGCCAACTATAAGAAGTCAAAAAATATGATGAAATGCATACAACTTTAAAGAACATCTCAGTTGCCTGAATTCACCAATGATTGATTACACACTCTAAGTATCACCCTAAAACCCATCCGAAATTTAAAATTTAAATCATTGCATTAATGTGTCTTCAAACAAAACAAAAAAAAAAACAACTGTAAGTCAAACAAGAAAATTATACTCATATATACAGTAAAAATAATTAACAAAAAAAATAAAATTTTTTAGGTTTTATGGTTAAACTTTACATCATAATTAAACAAAATAAAAACAAAAATAATTGAAAGATTCAAAAACGCAATGCAGTAGAAATATGTTGGAATTCTTATTTTAACAACCCCCCAATCAACCCAAAAAAAAGCATACAATGATTTTACCTTTTCTTAACTAGTAAAACTGGTTGTAATTGACTTTTTATTATAAATTTAAGTGTGTGTCTATAATACCAACAACATTAATAACAACAATAATAATAAAAATATAATAACCTTCTTTGTTAGCATAAGAACCATACAAAACATATTTTCAATTATTGATAAGTTGGTGTTTTATTTAACAATCAAAAAAAAAAATAAAAATTAAAATATAATATACATATATATACATTTACATATACATACATATATACAAAGAAATACATGTAGTTATGTTATGTACATTATTGGTGAATAATATATACATACATACATACTGATGTATGTATATGAACGACCGACCACAGAGAGTTTTAAGAGAATTTTTTATGAGATACAACAACGATTATTTGTTTGTGTCACAAAGAAAAGAATAATAACAATAAATTCAAACAAATATTAGACCACCCAACCAAACGCAAATATTATAATCGTTTGAAAACAACATTAAAATGTTCACATGTATGTATTTCCAACAAGATTTTCACTGAACTTGAATGTGCCAATGGTCTAAATTCTGTGCTACATGAATTGAACAATTGTAACATATGTACATGCATACGTAGATGGAAAACAAAATGTTTTCCCCTAGATGCAGGCTATGCTAATTCTAAAAGCGAGGAAAGAATGATCAACATTTTATTGCTATGGTCATAAGCATACGTTTGGTAAATAACAATATTTTTTGTACACAGCATTTCAATTTCAAGAAATTTTATAAAAATTTTCCTAAGGACAAAATTTCCATGTAAAGTTGACTAAATGCAAACTTTCAGAATGGTAAAATTGCAAATTTTGCCCACGAACATTCCACTAAGGGACAGGGGCAAACTTTTTCGTCCCCATTTTTGTATAGTGTGTTTTGACAGCTGTTCGTGTGAAACGTCGAAGTAAGTACTAGGCTTTACACAGAAAAAAATATCACTACATTTCTTCCAATTAAAAATTTAATTGAAAACAAAAATGCTTTCAATTAAAAAATTGATTGAATCAATCATTATTTAATTGAATCCGGGTTTTTTTTTAATAACGATCGTGATTGAAATTTCCAATTAAAAAATTGATTGATTCAATCATTTTTTAATTGAATCTGAACTTTTTCGATCGTGATTGAATTTTTTGAAAGTTTCAATTAAAAAATTAATTGATTCAATTACTTTGGTAATTTAATGTGAACTTTTTTTATATACGATCGTGATTAAATTTTTGAAATTTTCAATTAAAAAAAATTATTTGATTCAGTAATTTTTATAACCTCCATCAAAGGATGGGAGTATACTAATTTCCTTATTATGTTTGTAACTCCTCGAAATATTCCTCTGAGACCCCATAAAGTATATATATTCTTGATCGACATGTCATTTTAAGTCGATCTAGCCATGTCCGTCCGTCTGTCTGTCGAAAGCACGCGAACTTTCGAAATTGAAATTTTGCTCGAACCCTTCTTATGAGTGTAGGTCAGTTGGGATTCCAACAACTGTGTTAAGTGTGATTCAAATCGGTCCATAACCTGATGTAGCTGTCATATAAACCGAACTGGGGTCTTGACTTCTTCAGCCTCTATAGGGCGCTATTCTAATCCGATTTGGCTGAAATTTTGCAAGAGGTGTTTTGTGTTATGACTTCCAATAACTGTGTGGTGGTATGGTTTTAATTGTTCCATAACCTGATATAGCTGCCATATAAACCGATCTGGGATTTTGACTTCTTGAGCATCTAGAGGTCGCAATTATTATCAGATTTGGCTGAAATTTTGTACAACATCTTCTCTCACGAACTTTAACATACGTGTTAATTGTGGTCTGAATCGGTCTATAGCCTGATGCAGCTCCCATATAAACCGATCTCCTTAATTTTCTTTTTGAGCTCCTTAAGGGCGCAATTTTTATTCGAATTGGCTGAAATTTTACACAACGACATCTACTATGGTCCCCAACATTCAGTTCAATTATGGTCTGATCGAACGATAACTTGATATTATAGCTTATGTTTGCCTAGAAAGAGATACTGGGAATAGAACTCGACAAATGCGATCCATGGTGGAGGGTATATAAGATTCGGCCCGGCCAAACTTAGCACGCTTTTACTTGTTTTAATTAAATCTTTAAAAATTTTATGTATAAAATGTGATTGAAAATTTTATCTTTTTCAATTGAACAACAACAGCCTAAACCAAAAACTATTATTATACCCTACACCACTACTGTGGTACAAGGTATTATAAGTTAGTGAATTCGTTTGTAACACCCAAAAGAAAGAGAGATAGATAGATATATTGATAAGTATACCGATCGACTCGGAATCATTTTCTGATTCGATTTAGCTATGTCCGTCTGTCCATGTAAATTTGTGTACGAACTACAGGTCGCAATTTTCGAATCGTCTTCGAATTTGGTACAGGCATGTTTTTCGGCCCAGAGATGAAGCCTATTGAAATTGGAAAAAATCGGTTCAGATTTGAATATAGCTCCCATATATATATTCATCCGATTTGCAGTAATAATGCAATAAATTGTCATTTGTTAACTGATTTTCTCGAAATTTGGCAGGAAGGACTTTCTTGTGACTCTCGACATTACTGGTGAATAGAAATCGTTTCAGATTTAGGTATAGCTCTCATATATATATATCGTTCGATTTTCACTCCTAGAGCCATTGCAAGTGCATTTATTGACCAATCTTCCCAAAACTTTGTACACCATCTTCCTCGACGACTACGACAATAGTTGAGAAGTTTGCTTGAAATCGGTTCAGATTAAGATATAGCTCCAATATATATGTTCATCTGTTTTTCAGTAATAATGCAAGTAAATTGTCATTTGTTAACCGATTCTCTCGAAATTTGGCAGGAGGGATTTTCTTATGACTCTTGACTTTACTGGTGAATTTAATAGAAATCGGTCTAGATTTAGATGTAGCTGTCACATATTTATATATATATATATCCCGATTTTCACTTCTATGGTCAATGCAAGCACATTTATTGACCAATCTTGCCAACATTTTGTATAGCGCTTTCCCCGATGACCACCACAATATCTAAGAATTTTGCTAGAAATCGGTTCAGATTTAGCTCCCATATATATGTTTGTCCGATATTGAGAAATATTGCAATAAAGTGCTCATTTGTTAACCGATTCTCTCAACATTTGGCAAGAAGGGTTTTCTTATGTCTTCTAATATCACTGTGGAATTTCACAAAAATCTGTTCAGACTTATATAGCTGTCCTATATATTATTCGTCAACCGTATTTATTTTAGTTTGAATATATTTGCTCGAAATTTGATACTATCTGAAAACATCTACCGAGGTCTATCAAAACTGGTTCAGAATTAGATATAGCTCCCACTTTGTACCTAAAGTATGGGTTTAGGGTATAATATAGTCGTCACCGCCCGACTTTTGCCTTTCCTTACTGGTTTCTTGTTGTACTCGATTCGTTCGCCAATTCATTGAAAACAGCTGATATTATAAAAGCAAAACAGCCGTTTTCATTGAATTGGCGAATGAATAGAATGATGAAAAGGAGGAAATCATATTTTGTGTTGAAACATTTTTTTCCGGAGTCGAAAAAATTATCTCGACTTCGACTCCGGAACAATATTTTTCCGACTGCCTCTCTCAGATCAGATCCAGTCACCGGCACTCTCCCCATTTATTGAGTCAGTGTGATTTCTTTTGATGGGGTTATTTGACATCCCTGGTTTATGTCGATCGAGCACGGCCCATAACACCTTAAGAACAACATTCGTGACGCCATTGCCAACATACTGATTGATATGCTGCAAAGAGTGGACGCGAATTTCAAAAAATCAACTTAATCAGTGTATGGACAATGGGGGTCGCCATTTACCCGATGTAATTTTCAAGACTGCATGAAAAACATTGGGATATTGCATTCCCAAGTAAAAAAAAAGGATTAAAACAATAACTGAAGTACTTTTGTTCTTATTGAACTTTCAAATAAGTTAGTTTCACTGGCGCACCCTGTATCTATGAAGCATTCTTTTCTTGTTAATGAAGCCAGTGGCTATAACTCTCAGTTAAAATTAAGTAGAATACATTAAACCAAGAGGTAATTTTTTCGGCAAGTCGTAATGGCATAAAGCCCGTTCTTCATTTCATGTATCACAGCAGTTGAATCATTACCATTCCTTCTCCGAGAATATTGCGATACATTTTATATAAATAATAACATATATATTTACAAATATTGTTAAATGAAAAAGATAATCCAGTTAAAATCAAATACATAGATTAACCGACAACTCAATTACGAAAAATGAAGAACAAATGAATAGAAATTTACTATATGTCAAGAGAATGTTTTTGAAATATCATATATCAACGTGTAAATTGTGTATACAACTAATGGAAAATATATAAAGGCAGAGAAGACAAACATGCAAAACCAAATGCAATTACATGCATACACATACATAATGGTTATTTTATTTTGGAATGATATGTATATTTAGGAAACTATATATTGTCTACAAATACATGGAACATGCATAGTAAATAATTATGACTAGATAACACTTACATTCATACAAACTTATCTACATATGCAGATTTAAAAACAAATCCACAAACATACATAAATAGTATCTCAATAAGCAACCAACCAAAATTTTAATATAGATGTTAAACTCAAAATGATATGTAACACGTTGAACATTTTGAAAGAGAAAGGCCTACCCGAAGAAATCCAATTATTTAAATCATTACGAAGTATATGTATATTCATATGTGCACATGCAACAGTACATTCTTATGTACATATATGTATGTATACAATTAAACAAAGAGAAAAGAATAAAAAATAAACAATGCAGTATCTACACACATACATATAAAGACAATTGCAAATCGAAGCAAATATTAAAAAGAAAATACTTGTTTTATTTATTCGAATCCTGAAGGCATCAACGCATGAAAACCCTACTGAGGCAATTTCTAGAAGCCTAATTGACATTTGCTGTAACTCTGTGGGGTGTAGAAATAGAAAAACTCATAAAATAAACTAAGTAAAAAAAGTAAAAGCGTGCTAAGTTCGGCCGGGCAGAATCCTTGAAATCCACCACCATGGATTTTGCTAAAAATTTATGCAAATTACTTTTAGGGGAAGGGCATAACTTTACATACCAAAATCTGTCAAATAAGCAAAAATTAAAGCTTCTGGGAACCGAATAAGGATAATTGGGAGACCGGTTTATATGGAAGCTATATCAGGTTATAGACTGATTTGAGCCGTACTTGGCACAGTTGTTAGAAGTCATAACAGAACGCCGCCGCAGAAATTGCGGGTTGTAAGGGCTAAAGAAGTCAAATCGGAAGATCGCTTTATATGGGAGCTATATCAGGTTATGGACCGATTTGAAACGTACTTGGGACAATTGTTGTAAGTCATAAGAGAACATTTTGTGCAAAATTTCAGCTAAATGGGACACAAATTGAGGGTTGTAAGGACTCAAGAAATCAAATCGGGAGATCGGTTTATATGGGAGCTATATCAGGTTATAGACCGATTTGAACCGTGCTTGGCACAGATTTTGGAAGTCAAAACAGAATACTACATGCAAAATTTCCGCCAAATCGTACTAAATGTATGGCTTCCAGGGGCTCAAGAAGTTAAATCTAGAGAATGGTTTATATGGGAGCTATATCAGTTTATAGACCGATTTGGACCGTACTTGGCACAGTTGTTAGAAATCATAGCAGAACACCGCATGCAAAATTTCAGACAAATTGAACAAAAATTGGGGCTTGTAGGGGCTCATGAATTCAAATCTGGAAATCGGTTTATATGGGAGCTCTATCAGGTTATAGATCGATTCGAACCGTACTCAGCACAGATTTTGGAAGTCAAAACAAAATAACACATTCAAAATTTCAGCCAAATCGGACGAAATTTGTGGCTTCCAAGGGCTCAAGAAGTCAAATCTGGAGATTGGTTTATTTGGGAGCTATATCAGGTTATAGACCGATTTGGACCGTACTTGGCACAGTTGTTAGAAGTCATAACGGAACATATTGTGCAAAATTTCAGCCAAATCGGGTGAAAATTGAGGCTTCCAGGAGCTCAAGAAGTCAAATTGGGAGATATGGCCCATTTAGGTTAGGTTAGGTTGAAAAGAGGGTGCAGATATTAATCCGCCCCATGCCACTATGGAAATACACCTAAGCCAGTAATTGGCTTGTTGTGCGCTCTAAAAACTATAAAGCAACCTCTAAAAAGAAAATTTTAAGTTAGGAATTCCGTGCTACTTACAAAATCATTAATTGTTTTAATACCACTCCCCTAAGTTGGTTAATGTCTGGTATTGTGTCTCCACCTAAGTGCCGGTATCTGTTAGACGCGAAAGCCGTGCAATGTAAAAGGAAATGCTCCAACGTCTTATCTTCTTCCCCGCATGCTCCACACATGCTATCACTTGCCGCAACGATTTTACATAAATGAGCTCGTAGTCCTATTTGTCCCGTTATGATACCAATAGCTATACTGACCTCCTTCTTACTTCATTTCAGTAATAGCCTCGTCTTCTCACGATCCGGATCCCCATCCTACCGACCATTTCGCTGTTCCACAATGCATGCGCATTCATCGCCTACTCCCTTAACTCAGACTGCGACGACACGAATGGCTTCGGGTTAACCAAGTTAATTGACGGCAGTCCTGTGGCCTTCGACGCCAAATCGTTTGCCCTTTCATTTACTCTTACTCCGTTATGGCCCGGCACCCAAACGATGTGGATTTTGCCGTCCTCATAGAAGGCGTTAATCTCCTTCTTACACTGCAAGATTGTTCTTGACCTTACCGTTCTGGTTGTTATTGCCCTTATGGCAATTTTACTGTCGGTAAAGGTATTCACGCTCGATGTCCTCGCGTTAGCACCACACCACCTCATGCATTCTGTGATCGGCCGAATCTCCGCCTGCAGGACCGGATTATGGTCAGGCAGTCTATAACAGATCTCAGTCCCTGGGTTCTCAATGTAGACCCCAGGCCCACTTTGTCCTCTAGCTTTGATCCATCCGTGTAACATGATCTTCCAGATGGCAATACTAGGGTTCCGTCAATCCAAGACTGTGCCGATGGGAGCAGTGCCTCGCACTCGACTTCAAGGTTCATCTCAGGTATCCGATCGGAAACCTCTTCCCTTCCTTCCAAGTTTCCAATCGTCGCCTCGATTATACCCCAATGGTATGAGCTGCTCCCATCCTCAATCCATTCTCCCATCGCCTTAAGTCTCATAGCCGCAGTGGCTGCCTCACACTTAATATGTATGTCAATGGTTTGGATATCTAGAATAGTCTCCAGTGCCCTAGTGGGCGTGGTCCTCATTGCTCCGCGTCCTTATGTTGCACTTTTTCTCCATTGCAGTCCACCAAACTACTGAGGCGTAAGTAAGTATTGGTCTAATCACGCTCCTGTAGAGCCAGTGGACTACCCTCGGATTCAGGCCACATTTCGGCCCCCTTCTACATAGTGCCCAACATCTGTGAGCCTTCTCAGTACGCTCCTAAATGTGACACTTCCAATTCAGTTTCCTGTCCAAGATCACCCCTAAATATTTGACCTTGTCAGAGGAAACGTGGTGCGTTAAATTCGCCCACCTTCGTTTTCCTCGAGAACATGCATATATCAGTTTTTTCTGGGTTAACATTTGCAATCCCCAACGACTTACATCAATATAAAGTATCTACGCAAAATTTCAAGCGCCAAGGTCTACACGTTCGACCGCTATCGTGATTAGGACAGACCGATGGACGGACATGGCTAGTTCGATCAAGAATATATATACTCTATGGGGTCCCAGATCAATATTTCGAGGGGTTACAAACGGAATAACTATTGTAATAACAATAGATTAGTATAACCCCATCCTATGGTGGTGGGTATAAAAATAACTTGAAATGATCATGACAAATTTGATCAGAATTTAGTTTATTCTTCCTTATTATAAGGATTACTTTTTTGATTGAAGAAAGAAACGCGAATGCTATAACGGATCCTATGCATTGAAAATAATTGCATCTGCTGCAAAAATTCGAGTTTGGTTGATAATTTTTATTTCACAGACGCTCTTTTGCAAAAAACTTCGATATAAATACGACATATAGGTGAGTATTTAAGTTTCATAATGAAAATCGAAGTAACATAACTATTGGGTTGCCCAAAAAGTAATTGTCGGTAATATAGTAGTAATATAGTCGGCGTTGACAAATTTGTTCAACGGCTTGTGACTCTGTAATTGCATTCTTTCTTCTGTCAGTTATCAGCTGTTACTTTTAGCTTGCTTTAGAAAAAAAGTGCGCGAAATTTTGTTTACATTTGTTTGTTTGGCGTCAATTTTAATATGGGTACGACATGTATTGAAAGAAATTCATTTAACAAACCGAATCAACGCTTGTGATATGCACCTTAAACGCAATGAATACGATCCGTTTTTAAAACGAATCATAACTGGAGATGAAAAATGGATTGTTTACAACAACGTTAGTCGAAAACGATCATGGTCCAAGCATGGTGAACCAGCTCAAACCTCTTCAAAGGCTGATATTCACCAAAAGAAGGTTATGCTGTCTGTTTGGTGGGATTGGAAGGGTGTGGTATATTTTGAGCTGCTTCCAAGGAACCAAACGATTAATTCGGATGTTTACTGTCAACAATTGGACAAATTGAATACAGCCATCAAGGAGAAGCGACCAGAATTGGTCAATCGTAAAGGTGTCATATTCCACCAGGACAACGCTAGACCGCACACATCTTTGGTCATTCGCCGAAAACTAAGTGAGCTTGGCTAGGAACTTTTGATGCATCCACCATATAGCCCTGACCTTGCACCATCACACTACCATTTATTTCGATCTTTGCAGAACTCCTTAAATGGTAAAACTTTCGGCAATGATGAGACTATAAAATCGCACTTGGTTCAGTTTTTTGCAGATAAAGGCCAGAAGTTCTATGAGCGTGGAATACTAAATTTGCCAGAAAGATGGCAATTATATATTTGATTAAAGTTCATTCGACGTTTTATTAAAAATGCATTTACTTTCTTTTAAAAAATCCGCAATTACTTTTTAGGCAACACAATATTAAGGCCCGGGCCTCCCGGAATTATTTTGTGAAGACAACATTTCAATGAAATGGTCTCTATATACAAAATTTCAATGAAAGTTTCTCTAAAGACCACATTTCAGTGAAATATTCTCTTTATCATTGATATATTCTCACTTTCGCTGAAATCGAGGTTCTTAGCACAGCTCCCTGTGCTAACCTTGACATACGTATTGAGCAGCGTTACCTTGCCCATTATTGTGACCGTTTTTAATCAATACCCCTATTTTAATTCTAGAGCCCCTTGCCTGAGGAACTATCGTCCACATTGCTAAAGTCTGGAGGTTGCAGGAGACTGAAAACACCCTGCCACAATCGAAACAGGAGGGGGTGGACCCGACTAGCCCTATGTGGGTGGGTCACAGAGTTTGACTGGGCTCAAAATGCGCTCCAGCGGGGAAGCACGGAACTCAGAAAGTACTTCGACAGCAGCAGCTAGTGAAGCATCTAAGGAGAAATCGTCCACACCGCAAGTGTCCAGTATTCTGAGGAAGAGTGGTTCCACTGCTTTCTCACCTGCCCCTGGCTCATCATGACAAGATCTATCGAATTTTGTGAGGATGAACTCTTGGCAGAATCAGAAGACGTGGCTAACACAGTAGTGGTGGAAGTTCTAAATCCTGACTTTGGTCCGGTTTTTACAGATAAATTTCCACCATTGTGAGGCCGCCTTGGCTGCACTAAATGTCCTTCTGATGGCAGGGGGATTTGACGTGGTTCTTATCCAGGAACCACGGATATGTGGAGGAATGGTTCGTGGACTAAGAATTTCGAGATTTAAATTACTCAAGTGTTCGGGGTATGGGAGACACAGAGCCGCTATTCTTGGAAAGAGCAGTCTAAATGTCTTTTCTTCTTCCGTCGCTAAGCACTGAAGATTCAGTAGAAGTCAGCCTTGAAATAAATAAGTCTCATTGCTTCCTTATATATATCACACGATTCAGAGATGCCGCCTTCAAACCTTAAGTTGCTGGTTGAAACCGTTTCTATAAGTTGCATTCTGGCGATTTTTAATAAAGGGGATAAACCGATCTTACAGGCAGGAGGTACTAGATATTACATTTGTATCGGAAGATATAAGTGGAAGAATATGCGACTGGATCACCACAGCTTCTCTAATCATCGGAATATTAGTTTCAGTCTTGAAGAAAATACTGCAGAAGTGGTCTCTCGGCTAAACAGAAGAAAGGCGGATTAAGATAAATTTCGGCACAAATTCTGCACGTCTATCCCCTTCTAGACCAGAAAAGGAAGTGGAAACTATGGAGGTTTTAGACATATTGGTCATGCGGATCACGAAGGCCCTGAATGACTCGCTTACGTCAGCATGCCTTAGTGCCAAGCCAAGGGGCAAACAACGAGGATACGTGGAGGATACATCTGAGGCCTCTAGGTTAAGGAAGATTCTGCCCTTGAGACCTTTTACGGTGGGGTATATTTAGAAGTCAGAGAATGTATAGACAATGTCTTGTGAGAAAACACTAGAACTACTCGCTGATACACATTTCCTGGAAAATTCTCCAACTGATAACGCGGCGCCAGAAGAGATTGTTGCTGGAGGTTATTAGGGATATTGTACCTGAGCCGAAAATCCTTTGGGCGACTCCTTTAAGTCGCCAGGCCCTGGTGATGTATCACCAATTGAATTACAAGCTGTGTCTGATAGACTTGTTCCCTGGCTTAGGGAGATATACTCTGCTTGTATCAGAATGTCATATATACCTGTGGGATGGAGGGACACGAAGGTTATTTTCATTCCGAAAACAGGAAAACCCTACCACTCAAAGGCGAATGATTTTCGTCCTATTAGTCTGTCATCCTTTATGCTGAAGGCTCTTGAGAGGTTGATAGAAACATATCTTAGGGCAAAGATCCATGGAGATCGCCTGTCGCGGCAGCAGCATGCATAAAGGCAAATCCACTGAAACAGCCCTTCGCAACCTAGTCGGCTACATTGAGGGCTCTCTTGCTGTCAGGGAATATACAATGGTAGCATTTCTTGACATTGAAGATGCTTTCAATAATGTAAAACCGACGTCAATCATGAAGAAGTTGGAGATTCTAGGCATCAACTCTACCATAAGAAAGTTTATTAATAACTTACTTAGTTAAAGATGCATTACTGCAGGATCGGGATCTGTTTATCTAAAAAGATGGGTCAGCAGAGGAACACCTCCAGGAGGTGTACTGTCTCCTCTACTTTGAAAAATATCCATTAACAATATATATATATAAAGCCATACAATATATATATATATATAGCCCCTAACCGTGGCAATTGCGGTTAGGGGAAAGTTTCCCAGCACTCTAAGAGATATACTTCAGGAAGCTCTACGTGCAACAACAAAGTGGGTTACCGAAAGTGGTCTAGGTATAAATCCGTGCAAGACAGAAGTGGTTCTTTTCAGCAGGATTTACAAGTTGCCTACAGTAGAACCTGTCTCCTTGAGTGAGGAGAATGTTTCATTTACAGAAAGCGCAAAATACCTGGGTGTTTTGCCGGGCAGGAAATTGAACTTCAAATCCAACATTTTGGAAAGGGCATGAAAGGCCACTCTTGCCGTATACACCTTCAAGACAGCCATTGGCAAAAGTTGGGGGTTTAGACCACGTGTGATGCATTGGGTATATACTATAGTTTTCAGACCAGTGTAATGGTGGACGGCGCTTCAAAAGTCCACCTACTGCTCAATACTTAAATGGACCCAAAGGATGGCTTGTTTGTGCATCACAGCCGCACTGAGGACGATACCATCTGATGAACTGAATTTATTGCTACATCTTATGTCTCTGGATACTATGGCTAGACAAATTGCAGCGACCACTGCCGTGAGGTTAAGGGAGCTCTTTGGTCATGTGGCGGCTACGAACAATGTGTTATCCTTGATACAATATCCGATGTTCTAGGCAGTGTGGATTACACTCTACCTGAGTCGCTTTTTGATAAAAATTACTGTACCACTAGTCTTGATAGAACCGATTGGAACTGCGATATCCCTGGTTATATAAGTTACATAGACTTATATACGGATGGTTCCAAACTAGACGACCAGGTTGGCTTTGGGGTGTACTCTAAAATCTAGAACTGGTCATATCGAAAAGGTTACCCAACCACTGCTGTGTGTATCAAGCGGAGATCCTTGCAATTAAGGAAGTGGTGGAATGACTAATATATTGTATAAAGTCATAACGACGATTGCTAAAAATATCTTCTCAGACATCCAGGCAGCCGTTAAACCCCTGTAGAACGTATTTCTGAACACAAAAACCGGACTCGACTGTCGCAGATCTCTCAAAGAGATGGCTGAACAGTTCAAAATTCACCAGGTCTGGTGCCGGGCCACAGAGATATCCCAGGGTATTGGAAAGCGAACGAGCTTGCTAGACTAGGAACTTCCCTACACATTCCAGAGATACTGGAATCTGTGGGTATGCGTTTTGCGACATGAAAGCTAAGTTTTCAGTACCAGGCCCGAAGGGCAACGAATGATAGATGGTCACAAAGAGGGGGATGTGAGCATTCCAAAACTATGTGGCCTAATCCAGACTTGAAGAGGTCTACCGCTTTGCTGTCACTGGCTAGAACAGAGGTCTCAGTCATTGTGTCCGTCCGGTCACTGTCTAATCGGAAAACATGCTGACAGACTGAAGGTTGCCAGCAACGACTTTTGCAGAAGCGGTGAGGACATCGAAGAAGGAGAGACTATAGAACATCCTCTGCGTGTGTATCCCTCACTAGCACTTTAGGTTCTCTTTTCTTTGAGAACCTGTCTGATTTAGCGGATGTGAACATTCACAAGTTGTTGGGCTTTTTACAGCTTTCTGGATGTTTCAACGGTAGGAACTAGAAGGCATCTTTCTTCTTCTGTTCCTGTGATATCACAATGGACGAAAACGTCTATGTAAGTCTGATTGCAGACTGCCACTTAACTAACCTAGCCTAACCTCACGTGACCATTCCAATTTACCAATAAAGGGGGATTTCCAAAATAGAAAAACGAGATTTGCCGGGAAAACTTTTTATAAAAGCGGGACCGCTGAAACCCACCATATACAATAACAATTAACAACTTTTAACCAGAAATGTTATATTTTTTTATTGGTTCTTTAATAAATTATTAAAAAACTATTCAAACTTTAAATTATGAATATTAAATTATTATTTGCATTTGAGCAATGTATCCCTTAGTTGTGTTGACTGTGGTTTTAAAAGTTGGTGGAAATCTCAGCATGAAAAGTTTATTTAACATTTTTATACACCAAAGGATGGGGCTGTAGTAACTTCTTCATTCTGTTTCGAATTCTTGATTTGGATCTCATGACATTTTAAATCGACCTACCCATATCCGCCCGTCCTTCCGTCTGTCAAAAGCAATCTAATTTCGAACGAGTAAGGCTATCGGATCCAAATTTTGCACAAATAACTCTTATTTGAGTATACCGGTTAGGATTGTAAATGGGACAAATCAGTCCATTTTTAGATATAGCTCCCATATAAACCGATCTTCCGATTTGACATGTTGAGCGTTTGAGAGCGCGCTTTAACTTGTACTTTGATAATATCGCTTAATGCAGTTATTGTAAAATGTGATTTTTCGTTGGTCCGAAAGTTATTAACTGAGAAAAAATATTTTTTACAGATGTCGGTGTTTCTGGTAAACCCAAAACATGAACGACAATGTTAAGTAAAGAGTCGAAATACTTTATTAGTTGGACCCAACGCATATAAACAATTTCATATTATTCCAGTCGTCGATTTTATCGTGTTACATACTATTTTGAACAACTTTATTGGAAGAAAAGATAATTGCTATCCTCTTCAAAAAATGTTTTCTTGAAATGCTATCGGCAAGCACTTTTTTTTTCTCTATAAAATAGCGGAAAATTTTCCGAAAAATCGCCAGTTTCTTAGGAAAAGCGGGATTTGGTGAGATTGAAGAAATAGGAGGGATGGACGTCAAAAAAGCAGGATAAACCCCCAAAAAAGGATAGATGGTCACTTCACGTATGGTGAATCTACAATATCTTGGATAGAAGCAACGTTTATTGTGGCACAAAATTGATATTCATGAATAAATGAACACTTTTTAAAATACAGAATTTGCAATACTTTTTGTAGAGACCTCGTATATATAACGGATCTCACATCAGGCCACCGTAGAGCAGAGGTGAGCATGTCCGCCTATAACGGACATGGCGAGAACATCATGAAAATTTTCAGCGGTGGTTATCCCCTCCTAATGCTGGCGACATTTGGAAGGTATTGTACCATTTGGTATGGCAGCCATGTAAAGGCGAGGTTTGTACTCTGCCAACCTATCTTAGGCTTTGAAATTATTTCCATATTACATGTAAAGTTAACTCGGCTAACCCTAATGTATGTAGGTACTTTTCGGTGCTGACTAATTACCAGAGTGTACACGAAAGAGCATAGGGCCAACAGCCATAGACCATGTTCATACAAGTACTTTGCACACAGCATACAACATTTTAGTTGGCACGAAACGATCATCCCAAACGGTTCTCGGTGAAAGATTTAACGCTTCGAAGAGTTAACGAAAACTCCACGCCAATCAAATAGTGACGAGCTGTTTTCACGAAATAAATCCCAAATACAAATTCTATAAGTTGGCTGGAAAGCAAAAAGCGAGATTCGCAACCTCATCATCATCGATAGATGGTTGGGAATAATAATTTTAAAAAGAGCCTTGATCGAAGTACAAATTTAAATGTCCGGCGGTAATTTGAAATAGAATAGAATAGTGCGGTGTGTTTCTAAAGTGCATTTCAACTTTTTTCTCCTTCTGATGTTATTAATTATGCGATTATCAGTGGAAACGGTATGGTGCTTACAAAAAATTTCTCGAGGTCATAAAAAAGAAATTATAATAATAATTGCGCTCTAATTAAAATTTGGTCCAAAATAACAAAAACCAAAAAAAAAATTGCATTGACATTTTTATTTGGAGCAATAAAAGTTTTTATTTAAAATCTATCTCTCAAGCTTAGAGTGTGTGTGCGGGTGCGGGTGTGAGTGTGCATATGTATGCATGTATGAGTGTTTTTTATACATTCCGTTTGAACGATTAACGGAAGCGTAGAGGGAAAATAATCGCCAAACAATTACAATCCATTATGGCCAATCATCAGCACCAAAGCGGCAACAACGTCACTCGCGTGCTTCTAACATTTTACATTGGAGCATTTCTGTCGCCGCCAGGGAGATCGTCAATGTCATGTAGTGCACATCTGATACACATTGCCGATGAGCATCATGAGTTTCGATCAAGTGTCTTGGGGAGACCCCATTTGCCTCCGCCTTTACCACCACCGCCGCCGCCACCACTCTCTCCGCCACAGATGACCCATATCCCCGGAAGAGAGTTAACACCGGCTGAATGTATGGTAGATCTTACAAATGATTTGGCCTATCGCATTCTCCACTATCATTCGATCTTAAATAGGAACAATTTTGCATTTTCGCCGACTGCTCTTATGAGCGTTCTTGTTGCTCTTTACGAGGGTTCCACTGGAAGGAGTGCCACTGAATTGAAGAGCGTCTTGCAGTTACCAAATAATAGGGATATTGTTCGAGTAGGATATCGCGACATACATCGACGACTAAGGGTATGTATGACAAATCAGAAAACAAATTGCAACATTTTACTTGGAACGAACCGAAGAATGGTGGTATATTAATTTTGGGATCCAGTTTGTTTGCAGACCAGTTTTGCAAACACTTTACCAACAAAAGGATACAATTTTGAGTACAAAAAAAAAAATTTAAGTAATAAAGAAAGAGCGTGCTAAATTCGGCCGAATCTTATATACCCTCCACCATGGATCGCACTTGTCGAGTTCTATGCGCGGTATCTCTTTATATCAAGTTATAGTCCGATTAGGACCATAAATGAATGCTGAACATTGTAGAAGTCATTGTGTAACATTTCAGTTCATTCGGATAAGAATTGCGCCTTGTAGGCTCAAGAAGCAAAATTGGGAGGTCGGTTTATATGGGAGCTGTATCAAGTTTTTGATCGATTCAGACCATATTAGACACGTATGTTGAAGGTCATGAGAGAAGCCGTTGTACAAAATTTAGAGGCTCAAGAAGTCAAGATCCCAGGTCGGTTTATATGACAGCTATATCAGATTATGTACCGGTTTGCGCCATACCTAGCAGAATTTCAGTCAAATCGGACGAGAACTGCGCCCTCTAGAGGCTCAAGAAGTCAAGACGCAAGATCGGTTCATATGGCAGCTATAACAAAACATGGATCGATTTGAACCATACTTAGCGCAGTTGTTGGAGGTGATACCAAAACACCACGTGCAAAATTTCAGTCAAACCGGACTGAAAATTTCAAGCGGCTAGCTTTACTCCTTCGAAAATTAGCATACTTTCGACAGACAGACGGATGGACATGGCTAGATCGACTTGAAATGACATGTCGATCAGGAATATATATACTTTATGGAATCTCAGACGCATATTTCGAGATGTTACAAACAGCATGACGAAATTAGTATACACCCATCCAATAGTGGAGGGTATAAAAGCCATGAAACTTCCAACCAGTGTACAAATTGACGCACAATAATGGGGCTCCAACATCGCATGTTTTTGCTTCGATCGCTCAGCCGTCCAATTATAAGACATAGGTGTGTCGTTTCATAGCGCAAAAAAATAAAGACTACACAGAAAAAAAACCATGTTCAATTAAGAAAATTCGAATTGAACATTCAATTAGAAAATTCACTAAAATCGGACCTTTAAACGAATTTGTATTATTAATTTACAATTTTGCAATTTGGATTTAATACAAGTCAAAACATCCAATTAAAGTTTTTATTAACTCAATAATCCGATTTATTTGAATGTTTTCCCTTCTTTTGAATAAAGTTTTTATACCCAGCACGATAGGATAGGGGGTATATTCATTTAGTCATTCCGTTTGCAACACAATATCCATTTCCGAAATATCCATTTCCCACCCTACAAAGTATATATATATTTTGGATCATCGTAAAATGTCCGTGTGTCTGTCCGTCCGACTGTGGTAATCACTCTACAGCCTTCAAAAATCGAGATATTGAGCTCAAATTTGGCACGGATACGTCTTTTTCCAGCACGCAGGTTAAGTTTTTGAACGGACCAAATGGAACCATATTTAGATATATCTGCCCTATAGACCGATCTGTCGATAAAGGGTCTGAAGCACCTAAAAGCTTTATTTATTACCCGATTTCGCTACAACTAAAAAATTCTAAGCCTCCTAACATTCGACTATAATTTGGTTCAGATCGGACTATATTTAGATATAGCTGCCATATAGATCGATCTGCCGGTTAAGGGTCTGATGTCCATAAACCTTTTTTTATTACCCGATTTCTTAAGCTTTCCGCCAACCCACTCAAATATGGTTCAGATCGAACCATTTTTGGTTATAGCTGCCATATAGACCGATCTGCCGATTAAGGGTCTGAAGCCCATAAAAGCTGCGCTTATTACCCGATTTCGTTGAAATTTTAAATAGTGACTTGTTTTAAACTACCCCATATCCAACCCAAATATAGTTCAGATCGGGCTATATTTAGGTATAGCTGCCATAGAGACGGTTCTGCCGGTCAAAGGTATGAAGCCCATAAAAGCTTTTTTTCCCGATTTCGCTGAAATTTAAAACAACGTGTTGTTTTAAGTTTCCTGACATCCGACTCAAATATGGTTCAGATCGGGCTATATTTAGATATAGCTGTCATATACCGATGTGCCGATTAAGTGTCTGAAGCCCATAAAAGCCTTATTTATAATTTCGTTGAAATTTGAAATAGTGGCTTGTTTTAAGCTTTCCGATATCCAACCTAAATATAGTTCAGATCGGGCTATATTTAGATATAGGTGCCATATAGACCGATCTGCCGGTTAAGGGTCTGAAGCCCATAAAACTTTTTTTTTATTACCCGATTTCGCTGAAATGTCAAACAACGAGTTGTTTTATGCTTTCCGACATCCGACTTAAATATGGTTCTGATCGGACGATTTTTGGTTATAGCTGCCATATAGACCGATCTACCGGTTAAGGGTCTGAAGCCCTTAAAAGCTTTATTTATTAGCCGATTTCGTTGAAATTTTAAATAGTGACTTGTTTTAAGCTTGAAATCAATATAGCGGTCAAACGCATAAAGTTAAACGCTTGAAATTTTGCGCAGACACTTCTTATTGAAGTAGGTCGTTGCGGTTAGCAAATGGGCCATATCGGTTCAGATTTGGACTTAGCTGCCATTTAAACCGATCTCCCGACTTGACTTTTCTAGCCGCAATTTTTGTACAATTTGGCTGAAATTTTGCATGTAGTGTTCTGTTACAACTTTCAACAGCTGTGCCAAGTACTATCAAAATGGGTCTATCATCTGACATAGCTCGAATATAAACTGATCTCATTTCTGATTCTACTAGACCACAGCAAAGCCTTTGACACAGCGAACCATAATATTCTTATCTGGAAGCTTGACAAACTTTTTCATTTCTCCAAACATGCTTATAAGCTATTGTAATTTATCATACTTAATCCGTCAATGTTGGCGATATAACATCTGCAACAGTTGATGTATCAAGAGGGCTCTATCCTTGAGGTCTGTATCCTTGGTCCCTTACTTTTTTCTGTGTATATAAATAATTTATCTATCTGATATTCGGATGGATTGTAATATGCAAATGTACCCTGACAATGTTCAGCTTATCTCCAGCGCCATACCAAATTGCGTACAATCATGTATGATAATATTAATTGCGATCTAAATGAAATTCAGAACTGGGCGAGTTAAAAAAGTCACTGTCTCAATCTGTCGAAGACAAAGCTAATGAAAATCTCAAAAAAAACTAGCTACCCAAATTCCTCCAGATAGAGCTACTCTGAACAACTCGGTTATAAAAACTGTTGATTCATCATTCGAGAGACTTCAACAAACGGAGAGAAAGCTTCAATAATATTGCTCGCTACATATTTAATAAGAAAAGGAGAGAACGAATTTCTCAGTTCGCCTTCAAAATATTCGGCATTTGTTTCGAAAACTCATTGTTCCTCAAAGCGAAATGCGTTATTTTGTTGCAAAAAATTATTTGCCTTAAGCTGCCAAAATATATTTATGATCATCGCAATTTTACTCGATGTGGCAGAGGACTAAATATTATTCTACCACGCTTCCGTACCTCAAACTCTGAGAAATAACTTTTAATCAACAGTATGTGACTTTGGAACCGTTTGTCATCCAACTTCCAAACCATAAGTAATGCCACACTCTTCAAGAAAACAATTTTCAAATACTTCGTTTTAAATATAATTCCTGAAAAAATTACTTATATTGTTTAAATTTTATAATAATATTATTATTTTTTATTTTTCTAAAAATACATATTCGATGCAATCCACTCTTTAAATTTAAATTCATGTATAAGAATTTGATATTGTAATGACAGGTATCAACAAAACAAGCAAACAAATAAACGTGGATCCTCAATGAATCCCATCTAGGTCTTACTCGTAAACAGGCTGTTCTCTCTCTTTGTCTAGCCCTAGCCTCTCCTCAGTTTAGATGTATTATAACATCGTCTCTTCCTCAGTCAGGATCCGTACACCCAGACAAAAATACATACCAAACGTGCTCATTAGATTACTATACGGTATTGGTAGCAAATCAGCACCGTAGGGTAACAAAGCAATACCGCATGGTGTGGATGAACGTAAAATGTTTAGTACCCTTTGGTACTAGCCTTATTACCGAACTGGTGTTGGTTTAAATACCAAACTGTTATTGTTTTAGTAACAAAACGTTATTGGCTTTAGTACCAAACCGTTATTTTTTTAATACCACTCTTGTTATCACCTGTATATCCCACACCAAATGAACCAAAATAAAAAACCATTGAATATAATTTTAATTTTTTTTATTTCGGTTATGTATGCTTGTTAATAATTGCAAATAATAATGATCCACATCCACTGATTCTCAGAAGTGATTTTTCATTTGATTTCAATTATGTTTTTGATATAGATAACTTTCTTAGAGCTTATGCTTGTGCATTTTCACAGCTTTGGGTACGTTTTCACGCATACAAATCGTATGCAAACATTTTATTAAATTAAAACAAATAGTTATTAATGGCGTCAATAATTTAAGAATAAAACTAAACAACGCTTTTTGCCGCGTTGCCACGAATACAAATGTGACACCGACAATTCTTAATAACCTCCTTCGTTTGGTATTAAATTGATACCTAATGGTATTAAAAATATTTGCCAATTACTCGAATAAAATGATATCAGCCGGTATTGGTAAAGTACCATTCTTTTTCAATCAGTGTAGTAGACTATTTATTGTGGCAACCATAAGAGTGGCGGTAAAACGCCCCTTGAGGAGTCTCCTGTGTTACATTAACGCTATCGACCTGTTCACAGAAATGATCTCTTCGGTCATTCAGGGTTTCTCTTAGGCTGATTTCCTTCCTCCAAGCGAACGACGGTTATTGAAAGATCCCACTATTGCAGTCGTAATCGTATTGACAATCGGAGCGTCTAGCTTTATTCCTTCAAAAGTTAGCGTGCTTTCGACAGACAGACGGGTGGTCTGGAGGACGGAAATGGCTAAATCGACTTAGAATATCAAGGTATAAAAATATTCTTTATTGTTTGTTTTATTTAGTTTGCATCACTAAAAGCGAGCCGGGCTTTAATGGGGCCAAGTTTTAAATCGAGCTATCGGTCTATATGGCAGCTACATCCAAATCTGGACCAATTTGAGCCAAGTAGCATAAAAATGTCGAAGAGCCTAACACAACTCACTGTTCCAAATTTCGGCGACATCGGATAATAAATGTGGTTTTTATGGGCCTAAGACCCCAAATCGGCAGATATGTCTATATAGGGGCTATATCAAGTTATAGTCCGATATAGCCCATCTTCGAACTTAACCTGCTTATGGACGAAAAAAAAGAATCTGTGCAAAGTTTCAGCTTAATAATCTCTATTTTTAAAGACTGTAGCGTGATTACAAGAGACAGACGGAAGGACATGGCTAGATCGTCTTTATTTTTACGCTGATGTAGAATATATATACTTTATAGGGTCGGAAATGAATATTTCGATGTGTTGCAAACGGAATGACAAAAAGAATATACCCCCATCCTTCGTTGGTAGGTATAATAATGGGAGACACCAATTAAAAAATGTTTATTTTTGGCTCTTTGGGACTCTCATTGCCATGTTTCATAACATGTATACGCGTCCGCTTCAAAATCGTTCGATTATCTGTCGTAGACACATAAAGAAATTGTTTTTGTCAAAGTTTGAAAAAATGTGTGTTAAATAACATGGTAGTATAAAATATATTTATCTGCATATCACTAAGAGATCATTTTCCAAAATCTCTTAAAAAACTCTTTGTTTTTCCAACAGATTTTTATCGAAATATTTTATTGGACAATATTATTATTTTGCGAGTGTATGCAGAAATTACAATAAGTGAGGTTATTATTTGGTTAAAGTAGGTCAGAGCCTACAATAACTTATGAACACTGAACAAAGCTTTTTTAAACCCAATAGTAGGCTATTAAAAGTTTGTGAATACGGTTTTTGGGGCAAATACCTATTAGTAGTTTATAAAGCCTCCGTAACTTTTTGTGAATACGGCTGGTTACCCTTAAATTTTTTAGTGGAGTTTGTAATTTTTGTTTAACCTGTACGTATCATAAATCGATAAAACTTGCATTAACTTATATTGAAGCCAAGAGAGATTATTTTTTATACCCTACTACTGTGGTACAGGGTACTATAACTAAGTGAATTTGTTTGTTACATCCAGAAGCAAGAGAGAAAGACCCATTGATAAGTATACCGATAGATTCAGAATCACTTTCTGATTCGATTTAACTATGTCCGTATATTGAAGTTGGAAAAAATCGTTTTTGCAAGAGGGGTTCTCTTATAAGTTTCGACATTACTGGTGAATTTCATAGAAATCGGCTCAGATTTAGTTATAGCTTCCATATATATGTTCGTCCGATTTGGACTAAAACTGCAATTTTATCGTCATTTGTAAACCGATTCTCACGAAATTTTGCACGAGGGATTCTCTTATAAGTCTCGACATTATTCGTGAATTTCATAGAAAGATTTAGATATAACACCCACTACTCTAAATCGTCCGATTTAGACTAGTGTTGCAATAATTGGGCCATTTGTTAACCTATTCACACGAAAATTGGCACAAAGTTTTCTTTATGACTTCCGATATTGATGTTGAATTTTATAGAAATCGGTATAGATATAGATCCCATATATATTTTCGTCCGATTTTGAATAATACTCAATAATTTAGTAATTTGTAAAACGATCTTCACAAAATTTGACACGAAGGCTCTTATAACCCTTCTGGTGGTTGATGAATTTAATAGAAATTTGTTCAGTTTTAGATATAGCTCCCATATTTATGCATCTCCCGATTTTAACTTTTAAAGCCTTTGCTAACCCATTTATTAATAGATCTTCTCAAAAATTTGCACAACCATTAACATAGCAAATTAAGGCAAATTTTAAATTCTTAGACATAACCTGCATATCCAATGGATATGAAAAGGCCGGCTTCGTCCGAATTAGCCTGCCCTTACTTGTTATACCCTACACCAATACTGTCGTACAGGGTATTATAACTTAGTGAATTAGTTTGTAACACCCAAAAGGAAGAGAGATAGACCCATTGATAAGTATACCGATCGACACAGAATCACTTTCTGATTCGATTTTGCTATGTCAGTCCGTCTGTCTGTCTGTCCGTCCGTCTGTCTGTCCGTCTGTCCATGTTAATTTGTCTACAAACTACAGGTCGCAATTTTCATCCGATCGTCTTTAAATTTGGTATGGGCTTGTTTTTCGGCCTAGAGACGAAGCCTATTGAAATTGGAAAAAATCGGTTCAGATTTGGATATAGCTCGCATATATTTATATGTTCGTCCGATTTCCAGTAATACAGCAGTAAAATGGTCATTTGTTGACCGATTCTCTTGAAATTTGTTGGGAAGGATTTTCTTCTGACTCTCAATATTACTGGTGAATTTGATAAAAATCGGTTCGAATTTGAATATAGCTCCCATATATATTTTCGTCAGATTTGAAGTAATACAGCAATAAAATGGTCATTTGTTAACCGATTCTCTCGAAATTCGACAGGAAGGATTTTCTTACTGGTTTTTGTACAATTTATGGAAAAGTACGTTTTATCGACTGTTATCGGATATGTTATTTTTTTTTCAATGAAGATCTTTTGAGTCAGACTTTGCATCCCATCAACTCATTCGCGGATGTCACCAACCTCTGTAATTCATTTGCTTCGACCATGGGCCGAGTCTTCAAGAAATTGAGGACAAGATGCGGACTATGGATTATAAACTCAGCCGGAACTTACTGGCCATTTTGGAGTGTGGTCGATTGAACTGGGTAGTTTGTAATGCACATAAACCCAGTGCGGTTTATGTTGAGCAATTCGATACTCTTGATGTTCTAGGAATGAGGATGGAAATCATATATTCGAATTTTCTTTCTTTCTCAAGAGGTGCAAAAAGCATTTCCCTCCATCTGATCTTCTCAATATTTCTACAACCTTTCAGGCCAAAGACTATATACTAGCTGGACAGGGTACGCTCCGCTACGCCTTCTTTCACTCTCTTATTTTATCTGAGCCCCATACGGTCACGTCAGGAAATAAGTCCTGTTTGGGGATGCTGGTACGGCCTTCCAGATATTTCGCGCTAATCTGGATTTTATATTGGTCCTCTTCTTCCAAATATCTTTCATTGGAACCTTATAGTGCTATGGTCGGTAAATATGTCCGGTATGGGGGTGAGGCGGATTCCCATATATCAGATTCGTGCTCTGGTCTCATATACCTTTCATTTGAGTCCCATATTGTCATTATTGGTTTTTATTTCATTTGGCTAATGGTTTTGGAGGCGGGGCGACTCCCTAGATATCCCACCCTAAATAAGGATACAAATTTCTGTATATAACAAACAAAATTTTAACAAACTAAATTTCGCTAAAATTGCCCCACCCATCTCCGAGATCTGGCGTTTTTGAAAATAGGGTATGGGGAGGGTCCGCCCATTAAAGTTTGGATGTTAGATCTGCAACATTCTCTTAGATTTGGTGGTGGATTGGAGTAGCCAAACTCTTTGCCCCGAAAGTGGATATCAGATTTATTCTCCACTCACAAAAAACACATTGAAGCTGCATATTGCTATAGTCGGTATATATGTGTGGTTTAGGGGTAGTTTATGAGGTGAGGCGTCCCTGAAACACTTGGCCATGAAACAGATACAGATTTGAGCCCCTTTTTGCCATAATCCACCAATATGTCCAGTTTGAGGGGTATGTAAGGTGGGGCAGCCACTCACGTACTTAGCCTTTTAAAATAAAAACATGAGCAAATTTCTTTAATTTGAGCCACAACTGTCATTGGTTGGCCTCAAAATTGGATATCAAATTCGATTTCTACTATCAAATGCCTGTTATTTATCGACATGGTAGGCAATCATGACCGGTTTGAAGGGAGTATAGAGGCGAATCCTGAAGTAATATCAGCATCGTGCTAGAGCACGATTTTGTTTAAGCCCCATAATGTCAAGCATTTAGAAGGAGGCTATCAAAATATATTCATATTCGGATCCACACTAATTAATTTTTTTGTATTGGTTATCTACATTCAAAATCATATTTCAAAGCGACCACTTGGGGTACCACATTCTTAAAGATTCGCGGGTCCTCCTGTGTCCATCCGAATTTATGACCGTTTAGATGGTTTTTGGGGGAGGCCCCAAATTCTTATAATAGATGTGTACACAGCTTCCAAATATCTTTCGTTTGATACCTATATTGTCCCAATTGGTAAACATGTCCTGTTGTGGGGGGGGGGGTGTCTCCTCAGACACCATGGAATAAATTGTTATATCAGCAATATACTCTACTTTTAAATACCTTTCATTTGATATCCATATTGTCCTAATCGCAAAATTTGTCCTGCTGGGGGTGGAGAGGGCCCTCAGATACCAAAAAAATTATTTTTAGTGTCAGATTTGTATTCTACTTTCAAATATCTTTTATTTGATACCCATATTGCTCAAAGCGGTTAAAGGGTCCTGTTGGGTGCTGTTTTTGGGGGTGGGGGCTCCCCAACACTTAGGGTAATATTTTAATGCCAAGTTCGTACTCTACTCTTAAATACCTTTCATTTGATACCCATATTATCCCAATCGGTACATATGTCCGTTCGGGTGGGTTTTGGGATGGGGCGTCTCTCCAAGTTATTTGACCCCAATTTTTTTTACTTTTGTTTTTTAATTTCGTGTTTTTGGAGTACCATAAGATGTCATACAAATTTTCGCTTAAATCGGTGCACGCATCTCCGAGATCTGGCGTTTTTGGAGAGCACGACTCCATTCACTTTGGAACCAGCAAGAAATAGGAATAGTACCAATTTTAAGAAATAAGTCTAATTCTAAAAGAGTATTTCTTAAGGTTGGTACTAATCTTTTTAGTAAAAATAAGATCAGGATTGAAAATTGTAATTTTTCAAAAAAAATGGCCATTACAGATAATTTATTACTCAAGCCGAACGTAGAATAGATGTCCAAGCGCCTCGATCTTCTGCGCTTCTTCCCCAATCTCTGACGCCCAGTTTCAAGATGTTGCTCTCCACTTGGCCACTCCATCGGAGTTTTGTTCATCTCCTTTTGGGGTTTCTTTTATGGTCGCTTTCAAAAGACTTCTATGCTATCGTAGTTCATACGACGCATATATTCTCAATTAACGCAAACTGGTCCATATATTTTACGAAGGATTCTTCTCTCACTCCAAGTATCGCCCCATTTGCTTTCGCAAGTACCCATGCTTCGGAGCAGCACGGGTAGTATCAGTATTTTATATTGTGTAATTTTTGTCTGTCGAGATATGGCTTTGCTCCTCATCTGCTTGATCAGTCCAAAATATCATCTTTTAGCCAATGTTATTCTTCGTTTTATTTCAAAACTGGTGTCGCGGTGCCGAGGTAGATACAGTTGCGACAATCTCAAAGTTGTGGTTACAAATTTTCTCTATTTTCTTTATCTGATAGGGTTTACAGGGCTTTGTGGGAATTTATATCATCCACTTTGTTTTATCTCTATGTATTGCCTAACCTAATTTCGTTGATTCTCTTTCGATACTTTCAAAGGCTGCGATTGCTTCTCCCGGTGACCGACCCACAATTTCGATGTCGTCGGCAAAGGCAAGTACAATAGCATATGTTCTTTTATGAGTAGTGTGCCATGCCTATTAACACCCGCATATAATCGGAGAGGTTCTGTCCTATTTTAAGGAGCGTGCATCAGCAGGCATGGCCTGAAATACCTTTGCACGTATAGGGCTGTCGAAGGCGGCTTTGTAGTCAACAAATTGCGCAGATGAGCTGATGCATATGCTTTATCAGCGAATCGCCTTCGGTCTTAAACAGTTCAGCCGGCAACCCATAGGCTCCTGCTGCCTTACTGTTTTTCAGCCGAATTACTGCTACATGGCTACATGCCATCACTAGTTATTGGTTCTGCTGTGTACTCATAACCATCACCTTTGGAAATCAGCAGCTGGGAAAAATGTTATTTCCATATCCTCAGCACACTATCTGTATCAGTCACCAGATTTTCTTCTTTATTTCTGTAGGAGGATGTGCCTGTACCAAAGCTTTCGATTTGATGTTTAGAGGCCATGTGTGGGAAAAATTAATTTTCGGATGTATTGCAAAGAGTAAATCAAAATTAATATACCTTCAATAGACCCATATACGATTCGACATAGTTTATTTTTCTCTACCGTTTTAGCACAATTCTTGCACGTCACGTTCTAAATATTATGTCTGCCAACATGCTTACACTCAGGGAAATTTTTTTGAAAAAATAGTTTTTGCGTGCTGAAAATTGGAAAGTTGACCTGACTGCTGTCTTAGCAACCATAGGGCTGGGTGTATTCTAGTTGTTCTCAAATGTCCACTATCCTTCATTCCCTACACATGTGTGTGTTTACTTAACCTAAACTTCAGCAATCAGGCTGCTGCTCTGAAATTGCAAAAATGTTATTATTACAGATACTCTGTCGTTAAAAACATCAAAATTCACGGCAAACAATCAGCAGTCGGTGTTCGCTCTTATCAGCTGACCTATAAGTGTACTGAGTATAGTCCAAATATGTATATTTTACTCTGAAGACATGCTTTTGTCAATAATTCGCCATTAAAAAAAGAGAAGAAATGATGACATATTAATCCACTTCACATAACATGCTGATGAATCTGGTTGGTAGAGAAGTAATCACGATACGGTAGTCCGTCAATGTTTTTCAAAACTGCACATTTTGCAATTTAAAATACAACATTGTTTTTTATACCCTCCACCATAGGATGGGGGTATACTAATTTCATCATTCTGTTTGTAACTCCTCCAAAAATTCCTCTGAGACTTCATAAAGAATACATATTCTTGATCGTCATGACATTTTAAGTCGATCTAGCCATGTCCGTCCGTCTGTCCGTCCGTCCTTCTGTCTGTCGAAAGCATGCTAACATTCGAAGGAGTAAAGCTAGCCGCTTGAAATTTTGCACGAATACTTCTTATTAGGTGTAGGTCGGTTGAAATTGTAAATAGGCCATATCTGTCCATGCTTTGATATAGCTGCCCTATAAACCGATCTTGGATCTTGACTTCTTGAGTCACTAGAGGGCGCAATTCTATTCCGGTTTAGCTGAAATTTTGAATGAGGTGTTTTGTTATGACCTCCAACAACTATTTTAAGTACGGTTCAAATCAGTCCATGACCTGATATAGCTGCCATATAAACCGATCTTAAATCTTGACTTCTTGAGCCACTAGAGAGCGCAATTCTTATCTGATTTGGCTGAAATTTAGCAAGAGGTGTTTTGTTATGACTTCTGTGCCAAATATTGGTCCATAACCTGATATATCTGTCATATCAAAAGATCTGGGATCGTGACTTCTTGAGCACCTAAAGGTCGCAATTATTATCCGATTTGACTGAAATGTGTCAGTTATGGTCTGAATCGGTCTATACCCTGATACAGCTCTTATATAAACGATCTCCTATTTTACTTCTTGAGCCCCTTATGTGTGCAATTTTTATTCGAATTGGCTGAAATTTTACACAACGACTTCTACTATGGTCTCCAAGATTCAGTTCAATTATGGTCCGAATCGAACGATATTTTGATATTATAGCTCCAATATCATAGCAATTCTTTCCTTTTGTAACACCCAGATAGAAGAGAGATAGATTGATAAGTATACCGATCGACTCAGAATCACTTTCTGAATCGAATTAGCTATGTCCGTCTGTCTGTCTATGTTAATTTGTGTACAAAGTACAGGTCGCTGTTTTCATCCAATCGTCTTCAAATTTGGCACAGACATGTTTAGAGGCCTAGGCCTAGAGACGAAGCCTATTGAAATTGGAAAATATCGGTTCAGATTTGGATATAGCTCCCATATATATGTTCGTCCGATTTGCAGTAATAATGCAATGAAATCGCCATTTGTTAAATGATTCTCCGGAATTTAGAAGGAAGAATTTTCTTTTGATTCCCGCCATTACTGGTTAAATTCATGGAAATCGGTTCAGATTTAGATACAGCTCAAATATATATATATATATATATATATATATATATATATATATATATATATATATATATATATATATACATCGCCCGATTTTAACTTCTATAGCCACAGCAATCGAATTTATAGACAAATCTTGCCAAAATTTCGCACAACGCTTTTCTCGCCGACTAACATAATATCTGAGAAGTTTTCTTGGAATCGGTTCAGATTTAGATATAGCTGCCATATATATGTCGATTTTGAGAAATATTGTAATAAAGAGTGTAGTTGTTAACCGATTCTCTTGTAATTTGGTAGGAGGGATTTTCTTATGACTCTCGATGTTACTGGTGAATTTCATAGAAATCGGTTCAGATTTAGATATAGCTATCATATATGTATATCGTCCGATTTTCACTCGAACAGCCATTCCAAGAACATTTATTGACCAATCTTGGCATTGACCAATTTTGCACAACACTTTCCTCGGCGGCTACCACAATATCTGGGAGGATTGCTCGAAATCGGTTCAGATTTAGATAAAGCTCCCATATATGTGTTCGTCAGATTTTGGGTAATTTGCAATAATGTTGGAATTTGTCAGCCGTAGTTATTACAGTTTGAACATATTTGTTCGAAATTTGATAACGATTGTTTAATAATCCATCTGAAAACATCCACCGAGGACCATCAAAATTGGTTCAGAATTGGATATAGCTCCCACATTGTACTTACAGGGTAGGTGTAGGGTATTATACAGTCGATACCGCCCGACTTTTGCCCTTCCTTACTGGTTAATACTTATTTAAATTTAAACAATTTTTTTTTTTGGTTTTAACGGAAATAGATTTCATTACACAAATTGTATGCCATAATCTCTAATCCAAAATAACTGGTGGTTTATAAACATGATGAACTACTTTGTGAGGGATATTGGTGAGAAGCTTCAACCACTCCATTTGAATTAAATTTCCAAACAAAAGCACCTCAGCTTCTTTATTCAACAATAATTCTTATGAATAATTTGGCATGGAAGTATAAATCTTGTAAGCCGCCAACATAAAGGTCGCTGAACTTCCTCCTACCAGCGTAGGTGTACGTATGATGACCACAAATCGTTTCATGGGTTTACTACTTAAAATTAATTCAGTCCCAAACAAACAAGCCGGCCGAGAAATTGTGCCTATTATGCCTCTTTATATGGTTACAAGCTTGGGTCAGTGAGTGTTTGAGCTTTCAATTGTGGCCATAGCTAATTGCTGCAGAAATTAAATAAAACGTTTATCTGTTTTTCTATTTGCAGACGTACTTTTTTGGTTCGGATAACCCATTAAAGGGTCTAAGTTTGAATAAGGAAAACGTTACCATAACACGCGACTTTGAGGCGATTCTTATGTTTTACGGTTATGATTTGGGCGTGGATATGATGTCTTCAACGTCACCACCGCCAACAACTACTGCGGCTGCTATGACACCAACGTCTACGACACCGGCGGCAGCAATAGCAACGACTATGACATCGAGTGCTAAAATATCAACGGCTACGACTACGACGACGGCAACACCAACTACTACAACCCCAACTTTAAGCACTACTACAGCCAAAATTGAGACAGATACAACCACAACAACTAAAGCTTCAACTACGCAGGACACAACAACAATGACAGAAGTACTTACCACCACGACTCCAACTGCCACCACTACAATGACACCAGCGACAACGTCAACTACAACAACGATGGAAACAACAACTAATGAGCAAGTTACGACAACAACACTACCCACAATTGCTACCACGTACCCGGTTACCAGCGATACAGTGGAGACATCCACTGAAATTACCCAACCTTTAACGGAGGCAGTCATTACAACCACAACGCCAGCAGAAGATACAACTACGGAAACAACAACTGTTCCACCAACAGCCGCAACTGCCAATGAAGCCGCCGAACTCATATCCTCCTTTGTGGCTGAAGAGAACTCGGAGCCATTTTCACGAATTCAACAGGCACGAGTCACTCGTCTACCAAACAGTAAACTGCAAGCCCCACGCTTAGCAAAAGTCCCCCAATCCAATTATTTACCATCACAGCGGAATTCTAAGCATCTAAGAATAAATAGAAGAAAACGTCACCTCTCGGGATTCAAGGACTTTGATTCGAATCTTTTCGTTGGTTTACTTAATGGCGAATCGTATTTGCACAATTTAGCACCAGTTGCAGGATTACACACTCCCCCGTCGGGCGCATATGTTCAGGTTTCCCAAGAATTTGAAGTGGACACGGATCCAAACTATTTTAACTCCTCTCCGTCTGCCGCAAAACAAAACTACAACACAGACGTGATTACGCACGTCTTCTATCTGAGCAACCAGCAGGTAATCTATACCACCTTCAAAGTTTACAACGCAGTCTTGTATTACAAATATTTTGAGCGTTTGCGCATGAGCGTCTTGGAATTGGAATTGGATACACCCAATTACAATTTGATTATTCTTCTCCCAGACTACAATACGGATTTAGTAGCAGCGGCGGCGTCTCTGCGTTCTGGGCCAAAATTACGCTTTATAAGGAAACAGCTAAGACCAAAATGGGTGCAGGCCATAATACCGGATTTTAAATTGCAAGGAACCATGTTCCTAACCAATGACCTACAGAACGTGAGTAAGATTAAAAAATCCAATATTTATTACTAAACGACATACATAAATACCGATCAGCTTTGAAACACTAAAACACGCTTAAAAAACTTTTATGAATGGTTTCAGCTACCTATGGTAAAATGGCAAAATTTGCCCACGAACGTCCCATTAATCTTCGCTTATCAAAGTATTTTGTGAACGCTACAACGATTACCAAACACATCCACCTGGACCCATTCAATGGAACATATGTTTTAACGGAAACAAGTAAAATCGCGATGAGGCTGGACCGAATCTTATATACCCTCTATCATGGATCGCATTTCTCAAGTGAAAAAAAAAGAATAATGGATAAGAAATGCAATGCTATTCGACCTACATATATCAGGTGATGATGAAGCTCAAGAAGTAAAATCGGTAGATTGGTTTATATGGGAGCTACATCAGGTTACAGAGTGATTCAGATTATATTTGGCACGTATGTTTAAAGTCATAGGCAAAGTTTTTGTAAAAAAGTTCAGCCAAATCGTACAAGAATTACGCCCTCTAAAGGCTCAAGAAGTATAATGGGAGCTCTATCACATTTTGAATGTTGAATGTCATGGAAAATGACAGAACAACATTCGAAAGTTAACGTGCTTTCCGCAGACAAACAAACGGACGGACATGGCAAAATCGACTAAGAAAATCATGGCGGTCAAGAATATATTTACTTTATGGGGTCTTAAACCAATACTTCGATGTATTCCAGACAGAATGACGGTGTATGGATACGCCCATCTTGTTATGGAGGTATAAAAATGTTTTATATTACATCAAAATGGAGATTACTTGTTCTTAAAGAGAGTTTTGACTTTCAATCACAGATGAAAGCACAAATAGGTCGGCTGGCCCTTACAAATTGTCATTCTTCAGTTTTTTTTTTTTTTTTTTTGGGCAAAAATTAAGACAAAAATGGGAAAACGGTTATATGGAGGCTATATCAGCTTCAGTACCGAATCAGATCAAACACAGATTTTTATTGCCATATCAGAATTGAAAATGTATGCGAAATCGGATCAAAATTGCGTTAATCTGCTGTGCAAGAACCAAAACGAGGATCGGTTTTTATGCGATCTATATACGTTTTGGCACCAGTTCAGACCAAACTCGTGTCGGACCCATTTACATACGTATTCCAGACAAATAATTATATGTGCTTTTTTCCATCTAAATTATACCAGTAATTGAACAGCAATTAAAGATCAGAAAGTTTATCACCTCGAACATTTTTCTATTCCATAACCAATTCTCTTTTACGACTTCATCCAAAGTACCGTTTTTTTTATTTCTGTGAATTTTTAAAATTTCCATAGAAAATATTTATATGCATTAGTAAATATTTAAGATTTAGGAGCTAAAAAGTCAACAATTTCCAATTTTTTTTGTAATTACACAGAAAAAGTATTACGACAATTTGTTTCATTTAAATAATAAATTCAATCAATTAAAAAAGCAATTGAAAATAAAAATGTTTTCAATTGAAATATATGTTGAATCAATAAATTTTTTAATTGAATCTTACATTTTTTTCAATAACGATCGTGATTGAAATTTTTTAAGATTAAAAAAAAAATAAATAATTCAAAAATTTGTTTTATGGAATCTGAACTTTTTTTTCAACTTGGATCGTAATTGGAATTTTTGAAATGTTAAAAAATTTTATATATAAAATTTGATTGAAAATTTGATCTTCTTCAATTAAATAATAAAGGCCTACACCTTTAATTATTTTTCTTTTTGTCAATCGATTCGTTCGCATTGGGTACAGCTGATTTTATTAAGGGAAAATATCTGTTTTCATTGAATTGGCGAACGAATCGAGTAACACAAAAACAAAATAAATTTTAGTGGTCAAGGCAGTAATCAGTTTTTAATTGAATCAGAAACTCTCATTACAGTGCAGTTGGGTCTAAACAACAGCACTATTATGACTGTCCATCACAAACAGTTTTTCGACGACCTTTTAAACTTCTAAATGCAATTCTAATCTTATTTATGAAAATATGTTCCAGGAGTTTTATATATATATATATACATACGTGAATCACATTGCATACGAAGGGGTTTTCGCAAAACTTTTAATACAACATTTGCATATTTTCAATAATTAATAATTCAATAATTTTTTAATTAATTGAATTAAAAATTAAATTTGATATTTAAATAATTAATTGGATCAATTAAAGAAATAATTTAAAATTTAAAAAAATTCAAAAATGTTCAACCATTTTTTTAATTGAATATGCAATTTTTTTAATTTAAAATATCTTCAATCACATTTTTTATACCCACCACCGAAGGATGGGGAAATATCCATTTCCGACCCTATAAAGTATATACATATATTCTTGATCAGCGGAAAAATCTAAGAAGATATAGCCATGTCCGTCTGTCTGTCTGTTGAAATCACGCTACAGTCTTTAAAAATAGAGATATTGAGCTGAAATTTTGCACAGATTCTTTTTTAGTCCATAAGCAGGTTAAGTTCGAAGATGGGCTATATCGGACTATATCTTGATATAACCACCATATATACCGATCCTCCGATGTAGGGTCTTAGGCCCCATTTATTACACGATTTTGCTGAAATTAGGGACAGTGAGTTGTGTTAGGCCACTCGACATCCTTCTTCAATTTGGCTCAGATATGTCCAGATTTGGATATTGCTGCCATATAGACCGATCTCTCGATTTAAGGTTTAGGGCCCATTAAAGAAGCATTTATTGTCCGATTTCGCCGAAATTTGGGACAGTGAGTTGTGTTAGCCTCTTTGGCATTTTTCTGCAAATTGGCCCAAATCAGGCCAGATTTGGATATGTTGCTTCCATATAGACCGATATTTCGATTTAAAGTCTTGGCCCCATAAAAGGCGCATTTATAATCCGATTTCACTGAAATTTGACATAGTGACTTATGTTAGGCTTTTCGACATCCGTCTCGTATATAATTCACATCGGATTATTTTTAGATATTGCTATTAAAAAGATCAATATTTTTTTATTATACCCAATTGAGCAATGACTTGTACTTATTAGTATTTGGTCCAAATCGGAACATATTTCGATATATCTGGGGCATAAAGTATGCATTTTTCACCGGATTTTGACGAAAGGTGGTTTCCATATATACCTAATGTGATGGGTACCCAAATTTCGGCCCGGCCGAACTTAAAGCCTTTTTACTTGTTAAAAACTGTGATTGATGTTCTCATTTTCGTGATTGAAGCTGTTTTAATTAAAAATTTATTTGGATCAAATAATTTCGAGACTGAACTCGTTTTTTTTCTGTGTACTGTGAAATATGCAGCAATTGATAGGAATTAACCTCATTCTTTTCGGGTATGGTAATTGCTGCGGCAGTCAGTCCATACCACAAAACATTAGCTTTTTGTTAAAACTCTGCCAACTATAGCAGCGTTGAGCGGAGTGGATCTATTGAGTAGCATTTGGTCCAAATCGGAACAAATTTTGATATAACTGGGGCATAAAGTATGCATTTTTCACCGGATTTTGACGAAAGGTGGTTTCCATATATAGCCGAGGTGGTGGGTATTCAAAGTTCGGCCCGGCCGAACTTAACGCCTTTTTACTTGTTAATTTACTTGTTAAAAACTGTGTTTGATAATAATTTTCGTGATTGAAGCTGTTTTAATTAAAAAATTAATTGGATCGATTAATTTCGTGATTGAACTCCTTTTTTTCTGTGTACTGTGAAATCCTCATTCTTCTCGGGTATGGGGCGCGGAATGATTATTGAAATTAGGTTAGTTACTAAAAGAAAAGTGGTAATTGCCGCTGCAATCAGTCCACACCACAAAACATTAGCTTTTTGTTAACACTCTGCAACTATAGCAGCGCTGAGCGGAGTGGATATACCCAAACCATTGACAAAAGTGTTAATCCGACACCAAGCAGCTAATGAAAACATGAGCTGGCTACAAATATAATGCGAATTGGATCTATCTGTTTCCAGACAACATATCCAACAAATATTAAGCAATATGTTGGCCTTTTATAGCAATGCAGAGTTCAAAAACTTTCATAGCAAATACAAATTTTAGGGTGAAGAATTAGATTTGTATAATTTTATGACGAAATAGGTGCTAAGCAGCACCCCTCAGCGAATCTGTAGCATCCCCCAGAATTTTTGTTAGTATTAACTATTGTTAACTATTGAATGTAATTCCCTGATATTGATATCGAAAGACCTACAGACAAGGTGGGAAGCTGGCCAAAATTGAAAAAAAAAACCAATCCACTCAATATTCTTATTTTAAAAATGTTTACCTATATTATAGAGTAATACCACAATAAAAAAAATTAATGAATTTTGAAAAAGTTTAATAGATGCTTTCGGGCGCCCCACATCGGACTATATCCTAATATAGCCCCATATAGGACTATCTCCCGATTTAGAGCCTTTGATTTGTGGCGAATTAGGTCCAATAAAGACCAAATCTCGATATAGCTGCTGCAGGTGCATAATGGTACATTTTCCGCAATTGAATGTGGAGATAGTGACCCGCTCCGGTCGCGCGAGGAGATTAAGGGTGCCGATAAATTATGTTTATATATACCGGAGGTATCCAATATTCTGCCCGGTCGAGCTAAATATTTTTTGCTGTTGTTTTTTTTTTTTTTTGGTTAGGCTGTAGCTCCCCCTATGAAAAATGTGAAGCCACGCCAATGATGGCAACCTTAAAAACATTAGTGGGTTCTATTCCATGGAAACACCAAAATGTACTTATACACAAAGACAAACCAATATCGTACTAAATATTTAATGTAAACAAGTAAGAGCGTACTAAGTTCGGCCGGGCCGAATCTTATATACCCTTCACCATGGATAGCATTTGTCGAGTTCTTTGCGCGATGACTCTTTTTAGGCAAACAAAGAATAATGAAACTAATGAAAAAACTGTTATGCTATTGGTGCTATATCAAGTTATAGTCCGATTCGGACCATAAATGAATTGAATGCTGAAAATTGTAGAAGTCATTATATAATATTTCAGTCCATTCGAATTAGAATTGCGCCTTGTAGGGACTCAAGACGCAAAATCGGTAGATCAGTTTATATGAGAGCTGTATCAAGCTATAGATCGATTCTGACCATATTGAACACGTATGCTGAAGGTCATGGGAGCAGCAGTTGTACAAAATTTCTGCCCAATCTGATAATAATTGAGCCCTCTGGAGGCTCTAGATCCCAGATTGGTTTATATGGCAACTATACCAGGTTATAAACCGATTTAAACTACACTTAGCACAATTGTTGGAAATGACAGCAAAACACCATGTGCATAATTACAGCCAAATCGGACCGGTTTATATGGTAGCTATATTAGGTTATGAACTGATTTGAACCATATTTAGCACAGTTATTGGAAGTGATACCAGAACAACTCGTGCAAAGTTTCAGTCAAATCGGATGAGGCTCAAGAAGTCAATATCCTAAATCGGTTTATATGTACCGATTTACGCCATACTTAGTACAGTTGTTGGAAGTCATAACATAACATCTCATGCAAAATTTCAGTCAATTCGAATGAGAATTGCGCCCTCTAGCGGCTCAAGAAGTCAAGATCGAAGATCGGTGAATATGACAGCTGTACCAGTTTATAAACCGATTTGAACCATACATGGCACAGTTGTTTGAAGTGACATCAAAACACTACTTGCAAATTACAGCTAAATCGGAAAAAATTGCTCCCCCTAGTGGCTTTAGAAGTCAAGACCCAAGATCGATTTATATGGAACCATATTTAGCACAGTTGTTGAAAGTGATACCAAAACACCACGTGCAAAATTTCAGTCATATCGGGCGAGAATTGCTCTATAATTGCCCTCGAGAGGCTCAAGAAGTCAAGACCCAATCCCAACAGACCTACACTAAAAAAAAGTATTTGTGCAAAATTTCAAGCGCCTAGCTTTACTCCTTCGAAAGTTAGCGTGCTTTCGACAGACAGACGGACGTACGGACAAACGGTGGGACATGCCTAGATTGAATTAAAATGACATGACGATCAAGAATATACAATATATACTTTATGGGGTCTTAGACGCATATTTCGAGGTGTTACAAACAGAATGACGAAATTAGTATACCCCCATCCTATGTTGGAGGGTATAAAAAAGATATTTATTTTATTTATTTATTATTATATTTAATTGGCTATGACAGAATATTTCTTCCACTAGCCGAACGTAGAATAGCGTTCCAAGCGCCTCGATCTTCTGCGCTCATTCTAAAATCTCTCACACCAAGTTTCGAGGTGTCCCCCACAACTTGATCTTTCCATCGGGCTTTTGGTCTTCCCGGTTTGCGTGTACCACTGTGTTTGCCTTCAAAAGACTTCTTTGCTGGAGCTTCTTCATCCATTCTGACAACATGACCTAGCCAACACAGCCGTTGTATTTTGATGCGTGTAACTATGCTATCGTCGTCATACAGCTCGTGGTTCATACGTCGCCTATATTCTCCGTTAACGCAAACTGGTCCATATATTTTACAAAGAATCTTTCTCTCAAATACTCCAAGCACTGCCACATCTGCTTTCACAAGTACCCATGCTGCAGAACCATATAACAGCACGGGTAGTATCAGTGTCTTGTAAAGTGTAGGTGGCCTTGTTTCTAAACTGCTTACTTAGTCCAAAGCAGCATCTGTTTGCCAGTATTATTATTCGCTTTATCTCAAAACTGGTGTCATTCGTTTCGGTTACGGCGGTTCCGAGGCAGATAAAGTTACTGACTATCTCAAAGTTGTGGTTCCCAACTTTCTCCATGTTCTTTATCTGCTCGGTTGTACAAGGCTTTTTGGGAGTGGAAACCATCCATTTCGTCTTATCTCCATTTACTGCAAGACCCATTTTCACTGACTCTCTTTCGATTATTTCAAAGGCTGCAGTTACTACTTCCGGTGACGAACCTATGATATCGATATGGTCGGCATAGGCGTGTAGCATGTGCTCTCTTGTGTTTAGTGTGTCATATCTATTCACATCTGCATCTCGTATAATCTTCTCCAGCAGAATATTGAAGAGATCATACGAGAGGCTGTCTCCTTGTCTGAAACCTCGTTTGGTATTAAATGATTCGTAGAGATTCTTTCCTATTCTTACTGAGGAACGCGTATCAGCAAGTGTCATCCTGCAGAGTCTTTGAACGTAAAGGAGTATCGAAGGCGGCTTTGTAGTCAACAAAGAGGTGGTAGGTGTTAATTTGTCCTTCTCGGGTCTTTTTCAGGATTTGGCGCAGTATGAATATCTGGTCTAGGGTGGATTTACCAAGTCTAAAGCCGCATTGATAGGGCCCAATTATCTCATTGACTTTAGGTTTTAATCTTTCACACAGTACGCTCGAGAGTATCTTGTATGCGATGGGGAGGAGACTTATTCCTCTGTAGTTGGCATATTCCGTCTTGCCTCCTTTCTTGTGTACGGGACATAGTATGCTGAGGTTCCAATCATCGGGTATGCGTTCTTCTAGCCAGATTGCGCAGATAAGCTGATGCATACGTCTTATCAGACTGTCGCCTCCGGTCTTAAACAGTTCAGCGGGTAACCCGTCGGCTGCCTTGTTGTTCTTTAGTCGGGTTACTGCTACTTGGACCTCATTCTGACTAGGAGGTAAACATTCTAAACTAGCAGTTGGATAAAATTTTCTTTCCATATCCTCAGCATGTTGTCTGTGTCAGTTACCAGATTTCCTTCTTTGTCTCTGCAGGAGGACGTGCCTGCACCAAAGCCATCGGTATGGTGTTTAATTCTTTGGTAGAATTTCCGGACTTCATTTGGACTCCTGTACATCTCAATTCGCTCGCACTCACGTCTTTCCATTTGCTTTTTCTTTCTGCGGAATAGACGTTTCTCCTCTCTCCTTTTCTCCCGATACCTCTCCTTCATCTGGCGCGTTGCTACTGATTGCAGGGTTGCTCTATATGCCGCATTCTTGGCTTCAGTAGCATCTTGACACTCTTGGTCGTACCATGAGTTTTTTGGAGGAGGCTTCCGGTACCCAAGTACGGATCTCGCGGCATTTTCCATGGAGTGGGCAATAGTTTGCCACTGCGCTATTATATCATCGGAACAAGGAGTGCTTTCATCAAGCAGTTGGGTCAGTCGAGTGGAGGGGAGTGGAGCCATTTGTTGTGTCTGCAGCTTTTCAATGTCCAGCTTCCGTGCAGTGTCAGATCGTACTTTCCTCGCCATGTTCAAACGGGTGCGAACCTTTGCTGCAACAAGGTAATGATCCGAATCTATATTCGCTCCACGGATCGATCGTACATCTAACACGCTGGATGAATGCCTACCATCTATCACAACGTGATCAATTTGGTTTCTCGTGTTTTGATCGGGTAACAGCCATGTGGCTTTGTGAATATTTTTATGTTGAAATCTGGTGCTACTAACTACCATGTTTTTTGCCGCGGCGAAATCTATCAGCCTCAACCCATTACTGGACGTTATCTCGTGGAGGCTAAACTTTCCGACTGTTGGACCAAAAATGTCTTCCTTCCCTATTTTCGCATTAAAATCTCTCCGACTAACCACAAATCCGCAGCCAAAGTCATGTCTCGTGTTATGACAGCTATAGTATAGTTCGTCACCGTTTGGTGTTGTAGTGACGCCATTCCCAGTCCATCGCACTTCCTGTAAGGCGGTTATATCTGCCTTGTACTTCTCTAATACATCCGCCAGCGCGTATTCTGCACCTTCTTTATAAAGAGTGCGGACATTCCAGGTGCAGATCCGCAAATCATGGTCCTTTTTTCGTTTGCTTGGGTCGTCAACGTTGGGGGCGTCCGTTTTTACTATTCCTTTCTTTTTCATAGTAGTTCTATGTTTTCCGGGGGCGGGTTACTGGCCCAGCGCCCCAATCGTATGGGTTTGTGGGGTTGCATGTATCTCTCGTTGTGGCGAGCCGCTTGCTTCAAGATCCGACGCTCGCCGCCAGCCGCCCCTAACCTGGGAACAGACGCTGATGTTGGCCATTGGTTATTTGAAGCCGCCAATAACTCGCCTTGTCATCTCGAGTATCATTGGCACTCAGTATTTAATTAAGAGCCAGTGTCACCTGACCTGAGACTCTCCTCTCACTGAGACTCTCCTCTCACTGAGACTCTCCTCTCGAAAATCGCTGACTGCCCGCGGCCGCATTTGCAGCTACTCCGCATAAAAACGGAGCTTTCCACCATCCGCAACCTGTGGACGCGCCCGGTAGCTTTCAGCTAAGCTTCCCGTGATAACGATGGGCACCACACAAGTCGGAGCTCAAAGTTCCAGTCTGTGTGGTGCTCATAGTCATCCCGTATCGGCCGGGGTATAAAAAAGATAAATAACAATATATTATAAAAAATAAAAAAAAATTAAGCACATATTTTCTATGAAACAATTTTTGAAATAATTTTTATACCCTTCACCATAGGATGAGGGTATACTAATTTCGTCATTCTGTTTGTAACACCTCGAAATATGCGTCTAAGATCCCATAAAGTATATATATTCTTGATCGTCATGCCATTTTAATTCAATCTAGCCATGTCCGTCCGTCTGTCTGTCGAAAGCACGCTATCTTTCGAAGGAGTAAAGCTCGCTGCTTGAAAATTTGCACAAATACTTTTTACTAGTGTAGGTCGGTTAGTATTGTAAATGGGCCAAATCGGTCCATGTTTTGATATAGCTGCCATATAAACCGATCTTGGGTCTTGACTTCTTGAGGCTCTAGAGGGCGCAATTCTCGCCCGATTTAACTGAAATTTTGCACGTAGTGTTTTGGAATCACTTCCAACAACTGTGTTTAGTATGATTCAAATCGGTTCATAATCTGGTATAGTTGTCATGTAAACCGATCTTGGATCTTGACTTCGTGATCCAATAGAGCGCGCAATTCTCAACCGATTTGGCTAAATTTTGTATGAGGTGTTTTGTTATGACTTCCAATAACTATGCTTAGTATAGCGTACATCGGTATAGAACCTGCTATAGCTGCCATATAAACCGATCTGGGATTTTGGCTTCTTGAGCCTCTAGAGGGCGGAATTCTCACCCGATTTGGCAGAAATTTTGTACAACGGCTTCTCTCATAACTTTCAACATCTTATATGGAACGATCAATAGCTTGATACAGCTCCCATATAAACCGATCTCCCGATTTTGCTTCTTGAGCCCCTACAAGGCGCAATTCTTATCCAAATGAACTGAAATATTACACAATGACTTCTACAATATTCAGCATTCAATTCATTTATGGTCCGAATCGGACTACAACTTGATATAGCTCCAATAGCATAACAGTTCTTATTCAATATTCTACGTTTGTCTAAAAAGAGATACCGCGCATAGAACTCGACAAATGCGATCAATGGTGGAGGGCATATAAGATTCGGCCCGGCCGAACTTAGCACGCTCTTACTTGTTCATAAAAATTCAAATGCTCATCATAAAAATTTCAAATGCTTTGAAATTGTATGTCATAATACTAAATAAATAAAGAAACAACATGAAAAAAATTAAAAAAAGAATAATTTTCATTTTTAGCGTAGTTTTACACAATGCACATATAATTGTTTGTCTGACGCTTAAGCCTTAATCAACTAAGAACCTCAAGCCGTTCAGAAATATAAACATTTTGTGGGGTATCAGATCATTATTTCGATAAGTTAAAATGCCTTATACCCATATACTTTAAGTGATCCAATTAGAGACTAAATTCGGAAATATTAAAAAATACAGTATTCTATGCAAAATATTTGTCAAGCCATGGAATATAAATTACAAAATTACCCATGAACATTCCATTCCATTTCATAGAGGCAATGAATGCTGTTCGATTCACGGGATTAGTGTAATCAGTCGATCTTTCTGGAGCTACTCTTCCTTAAAAATTTGCAAATTTTGTCAAAAACTACGTTGATTTGTATATACGGGAGGGGCTTAACTTTTCTGGGGCGTGCTTTATCCTGAAGGAAATGTTTTCTTCTTTCGACTACAGGATTAGCATTTTACCTATTACACACATCTTCCTTTAATTTTTTATGCACTTTAACAATTGTCCCCATAAAACCAGAAACAGATTACCAACCTTAAATTTAAACAGGTGCCATTTAAGTCGCGTATACTCGATTGGATGACAAATTACCATTAGTTTACTTCTTAACATTCCGTAATGGCCATTTCAATTCATTGAAGCGAAACAAAAATACGTTCACAGGTTTGCCATTTTTATACCCTACACCACAGGGGATTATAGATTTGTGCATTTGTTTGCAACGCTAAGAAACATAAGAGCTAGACCCATCGATAAGTATACGGATCGGCTTAGAATCACTTCCTGATTCGATTTACTTATGCCCGTCTGTCTGTCCATGTATTCTTGTAATGAAGGTACAGGTCGCATTTGTTGTCCGATTTTCACAAAATTTAACATGAGCCTCTGTTTTGGTCCAGACGAACGCTATAGATTTTGAAAAAAATCGGTCCAGATTTAGATATAGCTCCCATATATATTTTTCATCCGATGTGCCCTGTTAAAGCTGTAGAAGCCACAATTTTGGTCCGATCCTTACAAAATTTGACACAAATTGTTTTTTTCGACGTCCAATGTGTGTGCAAAATTTCATTGAAATCGGTGCAAATGGCTCCCAATATAACTTTCATCCCATATGCTCTTTTAAAGCTGTAGGCGCCACAATTTTTATCCGATCTTTACCAAATTAAGCATGAGATCTTTCGTGTGACGTGCAAAATTTCATCTAAATCGGTTCAGATTTAGATATAGCTCCCATATATAACTTTCATCCGATTTGACCTATTAAGGCTATAGAAGGCGCAATTTTGGTCCGATCATTACCAAATGTAACAAGAAGTGCTTTTTTTGACATCCTTGTATGTTTTTGAACTGATTTTAACATGTCTGCAAAATTTCAACAAAATCGGTTCAGATTTAGATATAGCTCCCATAATTATGTATCGCCCGATTTTCACTTAAATGGCCGTAGTAGCTACAATTTTCAACCGATCTGCACGAAATTTGGCACTGATTGTTTTGTTACTAATTTCAACAGATCTGCAAGCTTTCAATAAAATCGGTTCAGATTTAGATATAGCTCCCATATATATGCATCGCCCGATTTGAACTTAAGTGGCCGTAGTAGCTACAATTTTCAACCGATCTGCACGAAATTTGGCACTGATTGTTTTGTTATTGATCTTAACCTATCCGTGAGATTTAATCAAAATCGGTTCAAATTTAGATGTAGCACCCATACATATTTATCGCCGAATTTGCACTTATATTGCCGTAGTAGCAACAATTTTCAAACGATATGTTTAAAAATTGGTTCAGATTTAGATATAGCTATCATATAGATTTATATTTATATATTGCCCCGATTTATAATTGCAGGGTAGGTTAGGGCATTATTTAGTCGGCTCCGCCCGACTTTTGCTTTTCCTTCACTCTTTTATTTAATAATCTGGGTGATTGCTGACCATAAGTTTTTATTTTTCCAATTGGTACCGCTTCAGATCCGCAATTTAAAGCCACAAAAATGTTTATAATTTGGAACTTTACTTTATACTAGCCGAACCGGCGACGCTCCGCTGCGCCTATTTTAACTCTCTAATATCTGTTTAGGGTGGGGACACTTCGCCCTGAATGCGGATATCGAATTCGTGCCATTGTAAGTCCCTTATCAATGAGTGTAGACTTGAATCGGTAAGCACTCATTGGTGTGTGAGAATTTGCCCCTTTTCGGTTCCTGGTGGGAATGTTCTTCCTTAAGCCAATGTTCTCATTAGGGGAGGGATGGCACCTCAGACATTTCGACTCAAATATGGATCTCAAATTCGTGCTGCACTTCCAAATCCCTTTAATTTGAGCCCCATATTGCCATGGCTGGTAAATACGAACCGTTTGGAGGGTACTTTGCACTGAAAATAGATATCAAATTCGTTCTTTATTCCCAACGGAAATGAAGGTCAGTTTAGGGGGTGCTTTAGGGCGTATACCTAAACATTTGGCTCCTAAATTGGATATAAAATTCGTTTTCTACTCTCAAATATATTTAAGTTCCATATTGTGATAATGGGTCAAATAACCCATTTGACCTATCTTTAGGAGGAAAAGCGCCACCTGGAATTGAATGCATATTCTATTGTATATTCGTAATCTACTCCCTAATACCTTTCATTTGAATCCCATATAAGCATGGTCAGCTAACATGCCCATTTGGGGGTGGGCGACCTCCCATAACTTGGACCTAATGTTTATGCCATATTTTTAATCTACTGCCTAATGCTTTTCATTGGAGTCCCATATTGACTTGAACTTCGAATGTATCAGTTTAGAAGAGTTTTGGGGTTGGGGGGGGCGCTGGGTACTTGGACCCAAATTTTAATACGATATTCGTTTTCTGATCTCCAATACCTTTGATACCCTTATTGTGCCCATCGGACCACTTTCGGATATGGGTGGCGTTTTTGGGGTAAAGGGGAGTGTCTGTCTCCACCCGATATCTAAAAATTATATAGCCTATGTTTCCTTCCAGACAATCGTACATGAAAATTTGAAGAAAATCGGTTCAGCCAAGTATTCTATAGTCATAATGGGTCTAAAGGAGTTTTTGAGGGGTGGCTTGACCCCCTATACTTTGATCTGATTTTGTATGCCAGATTTGAAATCTACTCCCGAATACCTTTCATTTGTGCCCCATATTGAAATTAACGTCCAATATGTCTGTTTGGGGGAGTTTTGGGGTTGGGGCGGCACGATTCTACTATCCAATACCTTTCACTGTCCCGATCGATTCACTTTTGATTTTAGCTATATAATTTTTCGGTATCGGAAAATTATGTAGCCTATGTTTCCTTCCAGGCCAACCTACACAATATGCGAAAATTTCGAGAAAATCGGTTCTGCCGTTTTTCAATCTATACGGAACAAACAAACCGAGTTCCATATATCCGTGATTGGCTAATGTGCCCATTTTGGGCGTTTTTGTGGGGGTGGGGTGACCCCCTATACTTCGACATGAATTTGTACGCCAGATTCGTTATCTGCTCCCGCACACTTTTCATTTGATACCCATATCGTCCTTATCGATTCACTTTTGATTTTGGGGTAACGGTGGAGGGTCCGCCCCCTTCCGATATCAATGTATTATAAAGCCTTTTCCTACTTCCTGACCATATTCGTAATCTACTCCCGAATACCTTTTATTTGAGTCCCATATTGTCATGATCGTCAAATAAACCTATTTTAAGGGGGTTTGGGACTAGGGCAGCCCCCAGGTACATGGACCCAACTTTTATTATGAAATTCGTACTCTTCTCTTGAATACCTTTCATTTGAATCTCATATTGTACCGATCGGTTCACTTTTATTTTTGGGTAGTACTTTTGGAGTAAGGGGGAGGGTACGCCCCCTCCCGATATCAAAAAATTATGATGTAGAGGCAGTTAAAAACGTAAATTTCACTAGATTATCCATATATATATATATATTTTTTTAATATTTCAGTTGGGCGTTTACGACATATTTGAACCAAACCGTGCCGATTTTCGTCCGATGACAGATGAATCAGGGACCTATGTAAAGCATATCGAGCAATCCATTAATGTACACATTCGAACCCATCCCATCAACCAACTGAGGCGTAAGTATCATGACTGTAGTGAATTAAACTATAACCTTACTGATTAACTCCGATACAACGAAAAATGTATACATGTATATTTTAGTCTATAAATACATTTAGGTTCGGTTGAGAAGAGGGTGCAGATTCTATTCCACCTCATGCCACTATGCACAAACAGCTTAGCCAATAATCGGCTTGTAATACGCTCTAAATCCGAAAAGTACCCCGAACTGGTTTATATCAGGCATTATCGTTTTCCATTATATACCCCTAAGGTGGTTCAATTATGATATCGTGTTCTGTTAGCTGTGAAAGCCGGCATTTTATATGAAATATCATTATCTTCACCACATACCCTACACACGCAGTCATTAGCCGCATCAATTCTGCATAAGTGCGTAGGTAGACCTTTGTGACCCGTAATGACACCAAAAGCCATGCTGAACTCCTTCTTGCTTTTTCTCAGTAACAGCCTAATTTACTCAAGATCCGGATCCCCCATAGTGCAACGCCGATGTCAGTTTTAGACCAAATTAGGTCCGGATGTCGAAGGGGTCTAACACAACTGATTGTTTCAAACTTCAGCGAAACCGAGCAATAAATGGGCTTTATATGGGTCCAAGACCGTAAATCGAGAATCGATCAATTTGACAACTATCTATATCTAAATATGTACCAATCGCACCATATTTCAAAGATGATTTATAGGGGTCTATGACACCATAGCAAAATCGGGTACTAAATACGCCATATATGCACTCAACCAAATTTGTTATTCAAAACAGCGAAAATGTTTGCTTAAACAATAGTTTTTGTCAGCAAACATATGCTGCTGCTGTATTAGCAAACATTTCATATTGCTTACTGTAAAGAAGCTACCTGTTCCATCCATTGGTATACATTTCGAAATGTGGCTGAGCTGACTCGCATTTTTTGTTATTGTTTACTAATGTGCACATGACTGGCATGGCCTTTTGTATCTAAATTTACAGAAAAGAAGTTATGGAAGAAGGTATTCATTCAGTGGTGATTATAAACATCCACTGAGACTCACATTTACATATGTGTTCTATTTTTATACCCATCACAAAAGGATGGGGTATATTCTATTTGTCATTCCGTTTTTATACCCACCACCGAAGGATGGGAGTATATCCATTTTGTCATTCCGTTTGCAACGCATCGAAATGCCCATTTCCGACCATTTAAAGTATATATATTCTTGATAAGCGAAAAAAACTAAGACGTCCGTCCATCTGTCTGTTGAAATCACGCTACAGTCTTTAAAAATAGAGATATTGAGCTGAAACTTTGCATATATTCTTTTTTAGTCCATAAGCAGGTTAAGTTCGAAGATGGGCTATGCGAACTATATCTTGATATAGCCCCCATATAGACCGATCCGCCGATATGGGGTCTTAGACCCATAAAAGCCACATTTATGATCCTATTTTGCTGAAATTTGGGACAGTGAGTTGTGTTAGGCCAGTCGACATCCTTCTTCAATTTGGCCCAGATCGGTCAAGATTTGGATATAGCTACCATATAAACCGATCTCTCGATTCAAGGTTTTGGACCCATAAAAGGCGCATTTATTGTCCGATTTCGATGAAATTTGGGACTGTGAGTCGTGTTGGGCCCTTCAACATTCTTCTTCAATTTGGTTCAGATCAATCCACATTTGGATATAGCTGCCATATAGACCGACCTCTCGATTAAAGGTCTTGGGTCCATAAAAAAAGCATTTATTGTCAGATTTTGCCAAAATTTGGGGCAGTGAATTGTTCCAGGCCCTTCAACATTCTTCTTCAATTTAGCTCAGATCGGTGCAGATTTTGATAAAGCTATCATAGACCGATCTCTCGATGTAAGGTTTTGAGCCCATAAAAGGAGCATTTATAATCCGATTTCGCCGAAATTTGGGACAGTGAGTTGCGCTAGTCTTTTTGATAACTTCCTTCAATTAGGCCCCGATCGGTCCAGATTTGGATATAGCTGCCATATAGACCGATCTCTCGTTTTAAGGTTTTTGACTCATAAAAGGCGCATTTATTGCCCGATTTCGCTGATATTTGGGACAGTGAGTTATGTTAGGCCCTTCGACAGCCCTCTTCAATTTGGCCCAGATCGTTTCAGATTTGAATATAGCTGCCATATAGACCGATCTCTAGATTTAAAGTCTTAGCCCCATAAAAGGCACATTTATAATCCGATTTCGCTGAAATTTGACACAGTGATTTAAGTTAGACTTTTCGACATCAGCGTCGTATATTGTTCAGATCAGTCTATATGTGGATATGACTACCAAAAAGACCAATATTTTGTTCTACAAAATTGAACAATGACTTGTACTTACTAGATCACTTAACATCCGTGTCAAATGTGGTTCAAATCGGATCATATTTCGATAAAGCTGCTGTGGGGGCATAAATTATGCATTTTTCACTGGATTATTACGAAAGGTGGTTTATATATATACCCGAGGCGGTGGGTATCCAAACTTCAGCCCGGCCGGACTTAACGCATTTTTACTTGTTTCTTCTAACATCCCCTTCACAATTTAGCAGCAGTCATTTTCAGCAAACAATGTACTTTTCAGCAGTAAGCCTGCTACTCTGAAATTGCAGTACTACTGCTGTAATAGCAGAACTACTGCTACAATAGCAGCAAAATTAACTTCTAATATTCAGCAGACAGTTTTTGCTATTTTCGGCAAAGTTTATCTTGTGAGTGTGGGTGAAAAGTCTTCAATCGGGAGATCGGTCTATATGAGGCTTATAACCGAATGTGGTCCCATCTGAACCTTGCTCGGCTCTGACGTCGAAGGACCTAGTATAACTCAACTATTCGATAGGAAGTATTTTTCAATCCCGACAGGTTTCTTATCATTGCCACGGTTAAACTGCAATGGTATGATCTGCTCCTGTGCTCTATTCACTTTTCCATAGCTTTACAGTAGCCTTCTTATACACTCAGAGAAAATTTTTGCTCTAACAGCAGAAAGTCTGCTAGAAATTTGACAGCAAAAATTTTCTGCTGTTTTTAAATGACATAAAGTTCAAAAATTTCATAAATATTTCAAAATTTTTTTTATTTCATCCTATATTTCAACGTATTTAAACAACAGCAGACAAAATAACTACTACTATTTTATTTATGCTTTAAAACAAAAAGTTTACGCCTTAGGATTGGTAGTCTTCTCGGCTTTTCAACTGCCAAATTCCATATAAAAAACGTATAAGTTAAAAACATGGGAAATAAATAAATGCATTTGTTAAGCTAATGGCTTAAAAGTAGCCCTTAAAAACAATTAATTCTAGTGTAATGTGAAAGTAAGACTATGTTAGTAGAAAACATTTCATGTAATTATGACATTTTGTCAAAGTTTTTCGCAAAAATACCGAAAGCTGAACAGAATACTCTGCTTAAAAATGGCAACTGGTTTCATTGTTACCTAAACCTTTTATGGATTCAGTCAAAAGTTAACAATTTTTAATTTAATATCAGCAGACAGTGTTTGCTGATATCAGCAGACTAATTTCTCTGGGTGTACTTAATCTGCATGTTTTTGGGTCGGACATATATAGAATCGCCTCTAGCGCCCTAGTGGTCCTAAGCAAAGATGCGAATGTCCCCGGGCTTCCTGTGTAATTTTTTCGCCTAATTTCGATTCTCGAGCTGACAAGTATCTTCGAAAACCCTCACCATAGCAGTCATAGTTCTATTGACATTGCCGTCAATATCTTCTGTGCTAGGGTAATCAAAAGCATTATACCCAGGTCTTCCTCTAAGTAGTATCCCGAACATTGTCCATTTTATTCACGCCGTACTGCGAAATCTTATCGTATCGGCCTGGCCATGCTATTTTAAACCTAATGTAGTGGTGGTCCGAGCAGAAGCACGGCTGGTTTATGTCGACTCACTTTCACGCACGCTCACGAGACGAAAATGTTACTAACGCACGACTCACGAAACACTCACGACTCACGCGACAATTACGACTCACGATATACTCACGACTCACGAGAAAAACACAACTCACGAGTGACTGTAAACAAATATTATTCCATGAAGCGATTAATAAATATTTTCTCATGCGTCTCAAATCATAAAGCATTTGAACGTACGAAAATTAATGTGTAAAATGTATTAGCCCGGCATAATAAGTTATCTCCTCATTTTTATGCATCCATAAACAGATTCATACGTTAAAATAGCTTATGATTCGAGATCATGCAAAACATTTTATATTTCTTTATTGGTTTAAACTTACTTACTTTACTTTAATTGGCTATGACAGAATATTTCTTCCACTAGCCGAACGTAGAATAGCGTTCCAAGGTTTAACCTTTAGTCGTGATTTTCTCGTGAGTGTCGCGTAGGTATTTCGTCAGTCGTGATTAGTGTCGTGAATATAATATTACTCTGTCTGCATGAGCACGAATAATTTTAGTTCAATCACATTGACGCACGATTATCTGATTGGATTGGCATCTCACTTACGAATCACACGTGACACGACGACTCACGTGCACACCTCTACACCCTACAACTGCTTCGTTACATGTTGCAGCTCCGCCATTCAGGTAGGAAAGTCGAAAGGCAGATAAAGTGATGCCAGGTACACTCAATGTAAGCACTGTTGCATCCGACGTTGAAAACTCTGGGGAAAAAAATAGTTCCCATGTTCGTATAGAATAATTTGTAGTTAACATGGCTAAGCCCAATAATTTTATTCTGGATCGCACATGGGTACTGTAATAAAGCAAGATCATACCATTTGCTGAAAATATTCATCACAGCGTGTGTTGCCGTCTCACTTCGTTAGAAGCCTATCTAGATGCGCTCCAGTCAGTAATGGTGCCGTATTTGAGTCCCTCTTTGCTATGTTGCGATGTCATTTTTATCCCTAGGATAAAAATTAGGTTCAAAAAAGGGTGCATATGTGAGGGTGACTTAGTCAGGTGGGGGTGACTTAAATGGTTTGAAGTTCCTCAACGATTCCTTCACCATAAATTCCCTAATTATAAACCTTCGATCAACATCATTATTCCAAGATCCCGGTGTGTCAGTGAGTCCCGTCGTATTCTGTGGAAAATGGGATTTCATCAAAAGCCTCAACATGTCCTCCGTTGTGTAACGATCCACCACGAAGGGCCCTACTTCCGCTGAGAATGGCTACCTTCTTGACGCCGGCCGTGCTCAGTCCTGGGGCGGTTCTTCCTCAACAGAAGTAGGCTCGGATGCGTTGCCATAAAAGTAAAGATAAAAGGTAGCTCTTAGAGAAAAAGAGATAGAAGGGAATAAGATACGGAAATAGCAGATATACAGGAAATTTAGGACGATGATGATAAGAAATGCAGCATGAGATGTCAATCTGCCGCCAGGTGATCTCTACCCTCCCAACCAATACTAACGAACTCCATCGTTAGCCCATATATCCTCTACCTAACGCCCTTTACCTTTCATGAATAATCAAAAACAAAAGTTTAAAACATCTTAATATCTATTTATAAAGGTGAAAATAAATATCGCCAAGTTAAAAAGTTTAGTGAACATTTCAATAAAAAGTTAATAATATTTTACAGTTTACGAATAAAAGTAAAAGAAATGTATGTATCTTGGACATATAGATAAAGAAAGATGAGGAAAATAAAATATGTAAATTTCACGATTAGTTAATTATAAAGAAAAACTATGAACATAAGTATGTACGAAAATGATGTGTTGGTTTGGTTGAGCCAATGCAAAATGAAATATAATTCTTTTACTGTTGTTATTACTTGGACTTACCATTTATATCCAGCGCTGTCCACAGGCCTGCGACGACGGGATTGTCCCAAATACGAATTCTTAGTAATTGCTATTAAAGGTGATATTTCAGTTTTGTATAGCTCAAATGATGTAGATATGGGGAAAATTGTTGAGAGTGGATTTTTTTAAAATGATGACTATATTTAACTAAAGCTTAATCTAAGCCAGATTTACGGCAGCAAACAACGTCTCAATGGTTTTAAACGGGAACTTATACGATTTTTGTCCAAAATGTGTTTAGGTCATATTAGCGATAAACATCCATGATAGATTTTATGTCTTGGAACCCCTCCAGATATATATATAAGAACGAGATTCTGGCTAATATTTTAATTAATTAAAGATGTGTTCCATAAATGTTTAGTCTGGCGTGAAATTAAAGATTCCTTTTCGGCAATATATAAAAAGCAATAATCCCGGAGTAAAAACTCCGGGTAGCGGTTTTCGACCACTAAAATTGACTAAATCAATGGATTCCTGCGAAATCAAAAGATCAGTGTAAATATGGGTCTTATCCTTAATGGTCAATTGAACTTACCACAAAATTGAAACGGGTAAAGAAAATTAGCGAGAAAATAATTTATGAGGGATAGCGAAATTTTGGCCTTCTTTTGAATTTTATTATCTGGACAGCAAATATGAATCGCGTTTTTTTAATAATTCAATCAAAACAGTCCGTTCAATATTCAAATTAATAAAAGAAAAATGTGCACAAAATTTCTCCGAAATAATTAAAACACAACTTAGATGTTCAAGTTTCAAAATGAGAATGAAAATTTTCTAAACTGACAAGAAAATATTAGAAACTGAATATTCCAAAAGGCTTCTATGTTTCTTCGTAAATAAATGAGTCCAAAAGGCTTCCATGTTTCTTCAAGTACAATAAGTGCAAGTACATTATTATTGGGGTAGTTAAAAATTCTTCACCATGGAAAAGTAGTTACAGTTGGCTCTGCTCTCACTCCCATGTCGTCTACTAAAGTTTCAGTTTGGGCATGGGTATTCGACAGAAATTTTTTTTACTTGGCGGCGTCAACGCTATCAACCTGTTCGCAGAAAAGCTTCCAGTAGGCACGTTTTGCCGCTCTGGTAATCTTATTGTATTCCTTGAAAGTCAGCGGACCTCTTTCCCAATATTGCGAATCTCACCGGTCATCCAGGGGTTTTCTTGGTCTGATTTTCTTTCCCGAAGAGGACAACTATCTTCGAAAGACCCCACCAGTGCAGTCGTAATCCTGTTGACATTTTCGTCAATGTCTTCTATGCTTGACGATCTAAATTATCTTGCCCAAGTCTTCTTCTGAGCAGTCTTCCGAATTTTATCCAGTTGGTTTTGAACTTATTCCGGAAGCTTATCGGATTCGGCACTGGCCGTGATATTCTAAACCTAATGTAGCGGGGGTCTAATTCTAAACCTCATCTATTAGATTTTCCGAACATGTCGTCACATCTAATACCTCCTCCCTAATCCTATTAACAAAGGTAGCTGTGTTACCAATATTAAGTTATTAGGTCGCTAGTATTCAAGAACGACCCCGTTCCCTGATAGCTTTTTCAGCTTTGTTGTGAGCTTTGCAATATTTTCGCTTATTTTGGTTATCATCCCGCTTACCTCGTTTCGTTTTATTGACTGTGCCTTTGTCTGAATCGAAAATTCTACCTGCTCTTAAAGGCTGGGGATGAACTGCGCATCCGCCTGGGTTACACGACTCTTCCACATGGGTTAGTTTGATGACTGCTATTACACATGACTGCAGATACAAATGGATTTAACTTGTTAGAATTTGAACTCGTACAAATAATCTTCCAATGTGAACAGGAAAAAACTAAGCAACGCATAAGTACCTATTGATATTTTTGTATCTTAAATGGCAATATACTCAACCATCTTCAATGCAAAGCTTAACGTACACCATTTAATAAGTTAATCGAGCGCATCGGTTGCAGTCGGCGTACTTTGCACTATCGGACACCTTACGACCTGAGCCTGTTGAAACATCAATTGCTTCATACTTTGCATTTATAAACATATTTGCAATGTACCACCTGAACCGAGACGTTTTTCATGGAATTTTTCTATTTTTTTTTTCACAGGTAACGCTGGAGCTCAGGCGCAACCAACGCAGATATCTGTTAATCACCCGTTTATGTTTTTCGTTATCGATCGAGATTTGGATGTTGCTGTAATGACTGGACGTATCTTAAATCCACTTAATGTTCGCATTCAGTGAAGATAGCCAGTTGAATCCCAACAAAGACACACTTATGCATGAAGCCATTGATGCATACCTATCGTGTAAATATGTACATACATAGCTACATACTAGTAATGTTAACAATAAACTATATTTTTGCGATTACGCAAACTTAAAAGAATTACAAAACATCTTTGAAGTTTCAGCACGATAACTTATTTCTACGCGGCAGTTACAAAATTGGTAATTCTGCTTAAAAGAGGAAATTGAATGTGCAATTAGAGAGTAATTACGCTTTAGACTCCCGTTTTATGATCAGAAATATAATGGAAGTTCTTTGAACTAATCATAGGTTATGAGTTTAACTGATTCAATTTGTCAGTTTTAAGCAAATTATTAAATATATAAAAAATAAACAATTAAATGCAAATGTAAATCTGTCCATGAACATTCATTCCATTAGGTTAGGTTGACGAAAAGAGGCTGCAGATATTAATCCGCCCCATGCCACTATGGACATACACCTCAGCCAGTAATCGGCTTGCCGTGCGCTCTAAAATCTATAAAGTAACGTCTAAAAAGACAATTTTAAGTTAGGAATTCCGTGCTACTTACAAAATCCCTAATTGTTTTCAATACCACTCCCCTAAGTTAGTTCATGTCTGGTATTGTGTCTCCACTTAAGTGTCGTTATCTGTTAGACGCGAAAGCCGGGCAATGACAAAGGAAATGCTCCAATGTCTCATTATCTTCCCCGCATGTCCTACACATGCTATCACTTGCCGCACCGATTTTACATAAGTGAGCTCGTAGTCCTATGCGTCCCGTTATGATACCAATAGCTATACTGACCTCCTTCTTACTTCCTTTCAGTAATATCCTCGTCTTCTCTCAATCTGGATCCCCCCATAGGGGATCCATCGCCGTCCTACCGATCATTTCGCTGTTCCACAATGTTGCATGTGGACTAACTCGGACTGCGTCGACCTGAAAGGTTTTGGGTTAACCAAGTTTATTGACGGCAGTCCTCTGGCCGTCACCACCAAATCGTCTGCCCTTTCATTTCCATTACTCCGTTATGGCCTGGCACCCAAACGATGCGGATTTTACCATCCTCAGAGAAGACGTTTATCTCCTTCTTAAACTGCATGACTGTTCGTGAATTACCGTCCTGGTTGTTATTGCCGTTATGGCAATTTTACTGTCGGTAAAGATGTTCAGACTCGACGTCCTCGCGTTAACACCACACCATTTCACGCATTCCGTGATCGCCCGGATCTCCGCCTGCAGGACCGTATTATGGTCCGGCAGTTTAAAACAAATCTCAGTCTGTCAATGCAAGACTGTGCCGATGGCAGCAGTGCCTCGCACTTGACTTCAAGGTCCATCACCGTAAACCTCTTCCCTTCCTTCTAGGTTTTCTATCGTCGCCTCGATTATACCGCGATGGTATGAGCAGCTCTCATCCTCAATCTATTCTTCCATTGCCTTAAGTCTCATAGCCGCAGTGGATGCCTCACACTTAATCTGTATGTCAATGGGTCGGATATCTAGAATAGTATCCAGTGCCCTAGTGGGCGTGGTCCCCATCTCTCCGCCTATGCCAAGACAACATTATCTCTGAACCTGTTGGATGGTCCTTATGTTGCACCTTATCTCCATAGCAGTCCACCAAACTACTGAGGCGTAAGTAAGTACTGGTCTAATCACGCTCCTGTAGAGCCAGTGGACTATCCTCGGCGTGCCCTGTGCCACTTTCCCCTTATATTTATGCCATGGGACACACAATTCATCCACCTGTTCCTTAGCATATGGTTTATCCAGTCTCTAAGGACCGGGTCCACCCGGTACTTGTCTAAGGATTGGGTCAATGTGTCGGTCCGCACATTGTTAAAAGATGAGATTTAGGTTTAAGCTCAATGACAGAAGCCCATTATCGTTGAGCTTGAACGGCGTGCCTCATTGCGACACCTCTTTCGGTAGAAGTTTTTACATGTCATATTACCCCACAAATGTACTCAGCATAAGGATAACTACATATCATCCTCTTACCGCTAAATCGAAGTAAGTAACCAAATTTGAGATATCCATTTTTTAATGAAAATCAAAATGTACTTTAATTTTAGTGTGATATCATAGGAACAGAAGAAGGAAGATGCTTGCTTGATCCTAACGAACGTTCACACCTGGTAATTCAGACAAGTTTTGAAAGAAATAGGAACCCAGCGTGAAATTGTTCTTCTTGCGAGAACAGAATAGCCACACAGCAGCCCAGGGCGTCTTTGGAATTCAGAAATACGTTCTCCAAAAATTTAATGTCTGTCTGTCAGGGAGAGTGTTGCAACAATATAAAAAAAATTTTCGACAAAAATTTTCAAAAACCTACCAAATCTCAGATAGTGTGCTGAGGATATGGAACGAGCATTTCACACAACTGCTAAAGTTCGACAATGGCGACGAAGAGGAAACCGCAGAACCAATCAATGATGATGGTATAGAATGTTTACCCCCTAGTCAGAATGAGGTTCAAGTAGCTGTGACCCGACTGAAGAACAACAAGGCAGCAAGAGCCGACGGGTTACCCGCTGAACTATTTAAGACCGGAGGCGACAACCTGATAAGGCGTATGCATCAGTTTGTTTGCTAGAAGAACGCATACTTGAAAATTGAAACCTCAACATACTATGCGCCGTACACAAGGAAGGAGACAAGATGGAATGTGCCAACAACAGAGGAATAAGTGACTTATTCGCATACAAGATTGCAAATTTTTGCCCATGAACATTCCACTAAGCTCAATGATAAGGGGCCTCCTTTTAATAGCCGAGTCCGAACGGCATGCCGCAGTGCGATATCTCTTTGGAGAGAAGTTTTACATGGCATAGTATCTTACAAATGTTGCTAGCATTAGGAGGGGGAACCCACCGCTGAAAATTTTTTTCTGATGGTCTCGCCAGGATTCGAACTCAGGCGTTCAGCGTCATAGGCGGACATGCTAACCTCTCCGCTACGGTGGCCTACTGTGTAAAAGATTAAAACCTTAAGTCAATGAGATAATTGGGCCCCATCAATGCGGCTTAGACCTGGTAAATCCACCCTGGATTTACCAGGTCTAAGCCGCACACTGCGCCAAGTCCTGGCAAAGACCAGAGAAGGACAAATCAACACCTACCATCTCTTCGTTTACTACAAAACCGCTTTCGATAGCCCTTTACGATCAAAGGTATTTCAAGCCATGTCTGAGTTTGGTATCCCCGCAAAATTGATAAGACTCTGCAGGATGCTATTTGTTGAAACAGGTTCCTCAGTAAGAATTGGGAAGAATCTCTCCGAAACATTCAATACAAAACGAGGTTTCAGACAAGGAGACAGCCTCTCGTGTGATCTCTTTAATATACTGCTGGAGAAGATTATACGAGATGCAGATGTAAATAGATATGGCACACTTCTCACAAGAGAACGCATGCTAGTCGCCTATGCCTATGTAGCCTTTGAAAGATTCGAAAGCGAGTCAATGAAAATGGTCTGGCAGTAAATGGAGATAAGACGAAATGGATGGTTTCAGCTCCCAAAACGCTTTGTACAACCGATCAAATAAAGAAAATGGAGAAAGTTGATAACCACAACTTTGAGATAGTCAGTAACTTTATCTACCTCGGCACCGGCGTAACTCAAACAAATGACACCAGTTTTGTGATAAAGCGAAGAATAATGCCTCGGCACCGCCGTATCCGAAACAAATGACACCAGTTTGGAAATCAAGCGAAGAATAATGCCAGTATCATTATAGCTGATGCTACTTTGGATTAAGTAGGCAGTTAAGAAACAAGGCCAAAAAACACTACACAAGACATTAATACTACCCGTGTTTTTATTGTACAATATATGGTTCCGAGGCATGGGTACTTGTGACAGCGGACGAGGCAGTGCTCGGAGTATTTGAGAGAAATATTGTTCGTAAAATATATGGACCAGTTTGCCTTAATGGAGAACATAGGCGTCGTATGAATCACGAGCTATATGAGCAATAGAACGACGATAGCATTGTTACACGTATCACAATACAACGATTGCATTGGCTGGTCATGTTTTCAGAAAGCTCCAGCCAAATGTATGGAAATGTATGGGAAACCTCGTTGCAACATTTTCGAAATCTCGTCGCATATCTAGATTTGCTCCAAGTGGAAGCATGGTTTGAAGGCACATAAATCTTGCACTAAAATTTAACTGACCGTTGCTTTCTTGAAATAAAAATCGTTTTTATCTTTTTCAGGAATCTTAAACGATACAAAAATCGATCTAGACCGTCCATCCGAACAAATCCTAAAATTAATAAATCTATGCGACCGAATTTGGTAAAAAAAAACCCAAACGACAACACTGTATATGTATGCTAACCGTTGCACTTTGGCGCGGAGAGGGATACAGGTGCATAGCAAAAAATTGGGTACCCTACATCCATCGGTGGGCCAAACTCTGCCATCAGCCGTTTTGAGCCTATATGTAACATGCAATCAAACTAACATACAAATATAAGGCGTCAAATTCGATTTTATACCTTCCACCATAGGATAATAATAAGTATACCCATACTTATTTCGTCATTATGTTTGTAACGCCTCGAAATATTCGTCTAAGACCTCATAAAGTATATATATTCTTGATCGTCGTAACATTTTAAGTCGAACTAGCCATGTCCGTCCGTCCGTCTGTCTGTCGAAAGCACGCTAACTTTTGAAGGAGTAAAGCTAGCCGCTTGAAATTTTGCACAAATACTTCTTTTTAGTGTAGGTCGGTTGGGTCGATGTTTTGATATAGCTGCCATATAAACCGATCTTTGGTCTTGACTTCTTGAGCCTCTAGAGGACGCAATTCTCGTCCGATTTGACTGAAATTCTGCACATAGTGTTTTGATATCACTTCCAACAATTGTGCTAAGTATGGTTAAAATCGGTTTACAACCTGATATAGCCCTATATGAACCGATCATGGGTCTTGACTTCTTGAGCTTTTAGGATGCGCAATTCTTATCCGATTTGGCTGTAATTCTGCACTTGGTGTTTTGGTGTCGCTTCCAATATTTGTACGAAGTATGGTCCAAATCACTCAAATCTTGAATTTTATTGAACCGCTAGAGGGCGCAATTCTCATCCGATTTGGCTAAAATTTTGAGGTGTTTTGATATGACTTCCAAAAACTGTGATGAGTATGGTGCAAATCGGTATATAACCTGATATAGCTGCCATATAAACCGATCTGGGAACTTGACTTCTTGAGCCTCTAGAGAGCGCAATTCTCATTCGATTTGGCATAAATTTTGTACAACGGCTTCTCTCATGGCCTTCAACATAAGTGTGCAATATGGCCTGAATCGATCTATAGCTTGATACAGCTACCATATAAACCGATCACCCGATTTTGCTTCTTGAGCCCCGAATCGGACTATAACTTGATATAGCTCCTCCTCCGTCCTTATTCATTATTCTTTGTTTGCCTAAAAACTGCGAGATACTGCGCAAAGAACTCGATGGATGCGATCCATGGTGGAGGGTTTTTAAGATTCGGCCCGGCCGAACTTAGCACGCTTTTACTTGTTAAACAAAAGTGTTTAGCTGCCCGTACATAAAAATACATAGCTGAAGAAATTGGACGAGGGCTGCTGTGGTGTACCACTCAGAATTGGCTGTGGAAATTATTCTGCCCCATGCCACTATGGACATACAACAAAGCTAGTAATCGGTTTGTTGTCCGCTCTCAATACTATGACCCATACTTGGCATTGATTTGGAAGGGATGAAAAATGCGACTACCATAAGTAAAATAAAACGGAACCTTAAACAACACTGAACCAAGTTTCCGTCCTATAGCAGTATTTGTGAAACAGTAGTGTGCTTAGAACAAAAAGACAGATACATGCATGGATGTGACTCAAGTGCTTCGTATGTACAAAAGCGATTGCACCAAAGAAGGTACCTCGTATTTATACACCCAACCCGTCAATGTTTGTGTTGGCTGCAAAAGTCGGGATTTTTCGACATTTTTTTTCGAATAGTCGGGAGTCGGCACAGCCAAAGAAAGTCGGAATAAATCCAATCCCGACGATCTGTAAAGCCTAAGTGTCATATGACGATCTTGCATTTTAAGTTCACGCATGGCATCAATATTACCTGGTACAACGCCCTTTTTTGGACGACCTTCAAGGAATTCAACTTTGAGCGAGCGTCGGCCACGACTCAATTCATTAAACCAATTTTTCACTGTGCTATAGGATGATGCTTCATCCCCATACAAAGATTTAAGTTCATCAATGCACTCTTGCCGTGATAATCCAAGCCGAAAGTTATGAAAAATGGTCGCGAGAAAATATTGACGAATTAATTCCATTTTTTTTGTCCAATTAATTATTTCAAGTCACTGTAAGCAAATGATCGTAGTACATCAAAACGTTCTAAGTACGATTATGCTTAAAAAATTTTAAACTTTCCAATGGAAGTAATATTACACCTAGCACCACTTGGTGTTGCCTAGGACAGAAACTTATATAGCAACCCTCGTATGGAGGGCATGTCCTTGACTAAGAAATCTTGGGAATAGCTCCAGAACTTTTGACGGATAGAGATATTTACACAAAACTTAACATAGTCAAAGTTGAGATGTATGTAAAATTTGGGCATCCTAGGCACAAGGGATGACCCATGAACGTGATAATTAAATATGGACCGGTCTCTACAATATTCGGCATGGATTTCGAGGTGTTCATAGTTTCAGCGAAATCAAATGAAAAATGTGGCTTTATCGGGACATCGCTCTATATGTCTGCTATATGATAACAATATCCAATTAGGGTCCGACCCATCATTGACTTAGTGTGGATGTCGAGGAGTCTAACACAACTCACTCTTACAATTTTCGAATTGGAGGAAAACTACGTCTTTAATCGGTCGGGAGATGGGTCTATATGGCAACCCCATCAAATAGGGTCCGATCTGAACCATACTCAGCAAGGAGGTGTAGAGCTCTAATAAATACAACTTCCCCTCCAAATATCTGTGAAATCAAATAAATAATGCGTTTTATATGTTCAAACCCCTACATCGGGAGATCGGTGTATATAGTGTATATATGAATAATTAATAATTTTACGATATAAAAACCCAATAATTCTATAATTGATAAAAACAATTTTTTTGTTCCACATGAACATTTCCCATGAACATTCCGTTAAGGAACAGGGGGATATGCAGTCCGATAAAAGTTTGAGCTCAATGCCAAGGGACCTCCTTTTTATGCCGAATCCGAACTGCGGGCCGCATGGCGACACCACTTGGTAGAGAGGTTTTAAAATAGCAGAATACCTCACAAATATAGCTAGCATTCGTAAGGGGATAACCACGGCTAAACAATTTTCTAAAGTTAACGCGGGATTTGAACCCGACGTTCGGCGTCGTAGGCAAACATGCTAATCTCTGCTCCACGGTTGCCTCCGGTGGCTTTTTATTCCAATTAGTTACCTTAAAACTGATTTTCCCCAAATGCTGCCTAAGCAGCTACAAGGCGTAACTCCCTTTTCTAACATTCATCTAATCTATCAAATTTAAATTATTCGATTACTTTATTCGGTTTAAACGAAATGATTTTTGCTACGGAAAAACTTAAACCGCGCCACTGTGCGTCGTTAACCTTCGCACGACCAAAGGTGATTATTAGCGTTGTAGTCCAAGACCCACCTGGGTCAACTACATAATTTTGAGAAAACTGCTACATTTACAATTCCATACTTTGTAAGGGAAAGTTGAAATAAACTTCAAAATAGAACCTCCAACCACTTTTCCCCTCCAACAATAAAAGGAGAAAATCTTTGCCCTTAACCTAATAACTTCTTCGCAGAGTGTTTCTGAATGAATTGGGTAAAAGCACGTGTCTGACCATATAGGAAAACCTTCTCCAATACACAATAACAAATGATTTCACTGCACTTTAGATTTGATTCTTGATCTACATAAATACATTTTATGTTACATTGTTTCAATGGGTTACGATCAGTGTTGTCGTTTTTGGTAGGTTCCTACCAAAATTGGTAGGTTTTTATTCTCTTGGTAGGTTGGCAAGGCGGATTTAAAAAGGTTGTCTCACGCGAACAGCTGTTAGCAGCCGGCTAGCTTTGACGGTATTAAGATGACAGATTTTTGTTTGAGCTCTCTTTGTTGTTATCTTCTTTCTTACATATTCTCTGCTCATGTACGCACACACGCACACAAATTTCTTTATGTGTGTTGGCAAAACGTCGATCAGATTGATGGCAAGATGGCGGATTGCACCTTATGATTTGTGGTCTTTGTACAAATGGGACCACCTTAAATTGTTACGCCATGGTAAGTTGGTAGGCTGACCTCAATTTTTGGCAGGTTTTACCAACATATAAATAACTCCAAATTATTTCACTTTCAGTAGTTTCTGTGTATTTGTTAAGAGTGCAGAGGGGCCAAATATTGTAACGACGGGCCTCACTACTTCAAATTTCAGGAAAAAGGGCGTAACTCTGAAATTGACTGTAACTGTTAGGAATGTTAAGGGATCGCTTCCATATCACGTTGGAATAGAAAATGAGGCTTTTGTGCGTTCAATGTCTTCAATCCGAAAACAGGGCAATATGGCAACAGCATACAGATCTGGTCCATACTCAGATATTGAAGGGACCATGCAACTTACTGTAACGGCGAAAATGGGTAGTGAAAGTGCATTTCTGAGCTCAAATTATTAAATCGCGAGATCGTTGCATTTTCACTCGGCACGTTTGTTAATGGAAATCAAGGCAATAATACAACTTATAAGATTTCTAATCGGGAGATCGGTATAAGGGATGCTATTGGGTTGCCCAAAATGTAATTGCGGATTTTTTAAAAGAAAGTAAATGCATTTTTAATAAAACTTAGAACTCTAATCAAATATACTTTTTTTACACTTTTTTTTTCTAAAGCAAGCTAAAAGTAACAGCTGATAACTGACAGAAGAAAGAATGCAATTACAGAGTCCCAAGCTGTGAAAAAATTTGTCAACGCCGACTATATGAAAAATCCGCAATTACTTTTTGGGCAACCCAATATATTAAGATATAGACCATCTCTGAGCTTTAGACTGTAGAGTGTTTCCAACAAACAAACGGATGGACATGTCTAGGTCGTCTATGAGTATAAAATCTAGATCTAGTATGTGTACTTTGTAGGGTTGAGAATGTATAATTTGATGTGGGGCAAATGAAATTGTTAAATGGCCAACTCTTCGGTGGTCGGTAAAAAACATATACCGCATTTTTAGCTTGCAGAACATTTGGTAGGTTTTGGTCAAGTTCGGTAGTACTTTTCTTAAATATTGTGGAATACACTTTTCTTGAATGGCAACACTGGTTACAAGTTGTTTTTGAATGGGGGGCACACATATTTTTTAGGAACTTGGACTCCAACGTATAAAAAAGGAAACGATGAAATTAAAAACAACAACAACAAGGTTTGTGTTTGGTTGTTATTTATTGGGTTGCCCAAGAAGTAATTGCGGATTTTTTAAAAAAAAATTAAATGCATTTTTAATAAAACTTAGAATGATTGCCATTTTGTTCGATAACCTTTTGCCATCTTCCTGGCAAATTTAGTATTCCACGCTCATAGAACTTCTGGCCTTTATCTGCAAAAAAATGAACCAAGTGCGATTTTATAGCCTCATCATTGCCGAAAGTTTTACCATTTAAGGAGTTCTGCAAAGATCGAAATAAATGGTAGTCTGATGGTGCAAGGTCAGGGCTATATGGTGGATGCACCAAAAGTTTCCAGCCATGCTCACTCAGTTTTTGGCGAGTGACCAAAGATGTGTGCGGTCTAGCTTGTCCTGGTGGAATATGACACCTTTACGATTGACCAATTCTGGTCGCTTCACCTTTATGGCTGTATTCAATCTGTCCAATTGTTGACAGTAAACATCCGAATTAATCGTTTGGTTCCTTGGAAGCAGCTCAAAATATACCACACCCTTCCAATCCCACCAAACAGACAGCATAACCTTCTTTTGGTGGATATCAGCCTTTGAAGTGGTTTGAGCTGGTTCACCATGCTTGGACCATGATCGTTTTCGACTAACGTTGTTGTAAACAATCCATTTTTCATCTCCAGTTATGATTCGTTTTAAAAACGGATCGAATTCATTGCGTTTAAGGTGCATATCACAAGCGTTGATTCGGTTTTTTAAATGAATTTCTTTCAATACATGTGGTACCCTTATTAAAATTGACGCCAAACAAACAAATGTAAACTAAATTTCGCGCACTTTTCTTCTAAAGCAAGCTTAAAGTAACAGCTGATAACTGACAGAAGAAAGAATGCAATTACAGAGTCACAAGCCGTTGAAAAAATTTGTCAACGCCGACTATATTACTACTATATTACCGACAATTACTTTTTGGGCAACCCAATACATGCAAAAAAACAAATTTAGCAAAGGAGACGAAAGCGATTTTCCCCACTTTTAAAAAAAGCGGCTCAGACACTGCTTGGGTTTTAGGACATAGTTTTAAGGAATACACATTGCCCCTAGCTGCTGCTTGACCAAAGAGATAGCTTTCTTATCCTCACGGTAGTCGTCGCAACATTTGTCTATCCACAATGTCCCGATGGTGTCGTCCTCAATTCGGACGTGATGCACAAACAAACCATACTTTGGATACGGCCGAGTATTGAATAGTAAGTAGATTTTCAGAGTGCCGTCCACCAGACCACAATACATTAGCTGTGTTTTATTTTAGTACGATATAGTGCAGTGCAATGAAATTTGTGTGAAATCGACATCTATCCAGAACAATGAAGTTCTGGATAAATTACCAAGCAGGCTTATGTAGAATCTGTCGCCAGGATAGCTATGACATGTTTTTCACAAATAAGTGTGGCCACCCGCAGATATCCTCTATTGTGAATGGCAAAATAAAATTAAAATCAATTATTTATAAAAGTACGTGCATAAAACAATTTATTTGGTTCCTATGCCCACATATGTTTTGCAAATTTTATTTATTAATTTTAAAATTATTTACGCTTGTTTGGCGATACCATGGCAAACAAACAGACTAGCACTGGAAACTTTGTTTGCGTTTTTTTTTGCTCTTCACAGCTTGTTTATCCAGTACTAAAATAAAGCACAGCAATTATAACATTATAGGTATGATAACTTGTTGCTTTCTGTTTCTTGATGTACCAGGAATAAAAATTGCATAAAGTCAACCAGCTTCTTCGCTAAGACAGATTCTGCATGAGTTGGACAAAGGCACATGCCTAGCCATATGGGAACACATTCTTCATCCTACAAGCACAATTAAATATTATTTTATGGATCGTAACGCATGTTGCAAATGCAAATTTTGCCCATAAACATTCCTCTAAGGTACAGGGGCAAACTTCTCACTTATCAATGAGTGCAGTCCGATTCAAATTTAAGCTCAATGATAAGGGGCCTCCTTTTTATAGCCGAGTCCGAACGGCGTGCCGCAGTGCGACACCTCTTTGGAGAGAAGTTTTATATGGCATAGTACCTCACAAATGTTGCCAGCATTAGGAGGTGAAAACCACCGCTGAAAAATTTTTTCTGATGGTCTCGCCAGGATTCGAACCCAGGCGTTCGGCGTCATAGGCGGACATGCTAACCTCAGCGCTACGGTGGCCTCCAAGTGACGCAAGTTACCTCCTCTTTTTCCAATAAAATACTATTTGTTTTAATAGTGGGATAAAAAAGTATTTTAAGATCCCACCCGGGTGAGATTTGGGCTACAACGTATAGAAATCGTAACTTACTAAAAACAATAGTTAAGGGAAATCTAGGCTACCATTTGGATATTACTTTCTTGTAGAGAAAACAAATTTAGCCATTGATTTGTAATATATATAATAATTGATTTTTTTGATAAAAATTCACTGAGTTTTTAATGTTTGACAAGTAAGAGCGTGCTAAGTTCGGCCGCTGAATCTTATATACCCTCCACCATGGATCGCATTTGTCGACGAATTCTTTGCGCGGTTTCGCTTTTTAGGCAAACAAAAAATATTGAATAAGAACTATTATGCTATTGGAGCTGTATCAAGTAATAGTCAGATTCGGACCATAAATGAATTGAATGCTGAACATTGTAGAAGTCATTGTGTAATATTTCAGTTTATTCGGATAAGAATTGCGCCTTGTTGGGGCTCAAGAAGCAAAATCGGAAGATCGGTTTATGTGGGAGCTGTATCAAACTGTTGATCGATTCAGATCATATTAGACACGTATGTTGAAGGTCATGAGAGAAGCCGTTGTACAAAATATTTTCCAAATCGGGTGAGAATTGCGCCCTCTAGAGGCTCAAGTCAAGATCCCAGATCGGTTTATATGGCAGCTATATCTGGTTATGAACCAATTTGCGCCATACTTAACACAGTTGTTGCAAGTCATAACAAAACACCTCATGCAAAATTTCAGCGAAATTGGATGAGAATTGCGCGCTTTATGGGCTTAAGAAGTCAAAATCTAAGATCGGTTTATATGACAGCTATACCAGATTGTGCACCGATTTGAATCATACTTAGCACAGTTGTTGGCAAAACACTACGTCCAAAATTTCAGTGAAATCGGACGAGAATTGCGCTCTCTAGAGGCTCTTGAAGTCAAGACCCAAGATCGGTTTATATGGCAGCTATATCAGGTTATGTACCGATTTGCGCCATACCTGGCACAGTCATTGGGAGTCATAACAAAATACCTCATGCAAAATTTCAGCCAAATCGGATGAGAATTGCGCGGTCTAAGGGCTCAAGAAGTCAAGATCCAAGAACGGAATCGTACTTAGCACAGTTGTTGGAAGTGACACCAAAACACCACGTGCAAAATGTCAGTCAAATCAGACGAATATTGCGCCCTCTAGAGGCTCAAGAAGTCAATACCCAAGATCGGTTAATATGGCGGCTATATCAAAACATGAACCGATTTGGTCCATTTACAATCCCAACCGACCTACACTAATAAAAAGTATTTGTGCAAAATTTCAAGCGGCTAGCTTTACTCCTTTAAAAGTTAGCGTGTTTTCGACAGACAGACGGACGGACGGACATGACTAGATCGACTTAAAATGACATGACGATCAAGAATATATATACTTTATGGGGTCTTAGATGCATATTTCGAGGTATTACGAACAGAATGACCATCCTATGGTGGAGGGTATAAAAACGAGGAAAGAATGATCAACATTTACTTACTTACTTCGCCAATCCGTTTGTAATACCTCGAAATATGCTTCTAAGACCCCATAAAGTATATACATATACTCTTGATCGTCATACCATTTCAAGTCGATCTAGCCATGTCCGTCCGCCTGACCATCTGTCTGTAGGAACACGCTAACTTTCGAACGAGTAAAGCTAGCCACTTGAACTATCTGGTCTTTAATGTTTTTTTGTTTTGTTGATGGGCTTTTTTGGTCAGGTTGAGGATTTTTTAAATAAAACAAATCGTTTTCATTTTTTCTCTCGACGTTTCGTTGGTTATTTTTTCCAACTTCATCAGGACAGAGTTTATTGAAGTTCGATTAATTTTACATCTTCGTTGAATTACTTATATTACTATAAAAACTGGACACCACGACACAGAAAATATAATAATATAAATAATTGCACTTTGAGGGAAGTATATAAAGTCTAAACTTATTACTAATATCACAGAACAGTCGTTTTCAAGTTATTGCAATGGAATACTGCAGCTTAGTGATTTATTTTTATTTATTTTTAGTATTTGTCCCTGTAAAGATCAATTTTGTAATAATTGTAACCAAGCTAAAAATAGTCGAAGCAGTCGACTTGAAACTAAATCCATTTCGACTTTTCCTACTTTTTATGACTTTTTTCAATTTTTTTGCTTTGACTCTGTTCGACTTTTTTCACTTTTCGACTTTAAAGTCGATTATTTGACTTTTTTAATCAGTGAAAGTCGACTTCGACTTTTCATAAAAAGTCGATTAATCGATTAACCGATTTTAGATCCCAGTTCTTATCAGTTTTATTTTTTATTTGTTTTTATTTCTTTGTTTGAAACAGTCTTCAATTTCAACTTAATGTAAATTTTAATATGGCTAACGAACGTGATAAAATATTTAAATCATGGTCAGGAATCAGTGAACTAGCCCTTATAAAGGAAGTGGCTACCAAAGGCGAGCACATAAACCTGTGCATATCTTACTGGGCCCAAAAAAGAAAAATGTCTGTAAATGAGTACGAGGTTTTTTTTCACGATATCGTCCAGACCTATGTGAAGAGACTTTTAAACGAACGTCTAGTGTGTAAGGCGGAGACAGTCCTGCGTAATGTTCAAAGGGATGTTAAATATTTCTATTATCAGTTTGCTTGTGAGTGCACTGATCCAGAACTACGTGAGTTGCTCATGGAACACTTGCGAAAAAAAGACCCCCATGGGTTTGAAAAAGATATTCAGGAACTACGATTCTATTGGGAACTACTGCAAAAGATTAAATGCTCCGAAAAGATAATGTCTCGATTGAAGCAACACTTAAGGCGTGTAAATATGGAATCAATTATGGGCATGGACACTGCCACCCTTCATCATATCATGATTGAATTGTACTTCGAGACTGGAGATGAAAGCTTATTATGTGAAATAAATAAATTTATAATGTGGAATTTCCTGGTAGAATCAAACCAGGATCAACAGATTATACTTTGGTGTAAACAAGTGCATAGAAACAATGCAACTAACATATTTGCCTCAGAGGTTTCGGCCTTGGAAAGAAAATATAGTCAATGGCCAATAGAATCAGAAATGTACGAACACGCACTCTCTGCTCTAAAAAACAACAGAGACGAGGTTCTCCGTAATTTCTTTGCAGCAGAAGGATTCTTTTTTCCCGATGAACGTGATAACATAGAAATTGTACTTCGACGTGTCTGTATTACCAATAGTGTGGATGTTAATCGAAGTACTATAAAAACTTTTCATTTTGGACGTTTCATATTTGAGAGAGAATTTTTCTATCTGCTTCTAAAAGATTTTGTTCCTGCCAGACAACTTGAAGAATTGGCTGAAGAAGAGAGCAATACCGGCTTGTTAATAAAACTATTGCTTACTCTTAAAACATTTTCTCTGGAAAACTTGGAAGGGTTTAAAAAGGTTCGTAAATCAATTTTTTAGTATGTACCAGCTATTTCTTATTAAAGACAAAAGGGTTATGTTCTGTAGCAATCCTAGAATTCATTCAATAGATGAGCTAGCACGTTCTATAATACCGTTTGCCGGGGTTATAGCGAGTCATATAACCCCGGCAAACGGTATTATAGAACGTGCTAGCTCATCTATTGAATGAATTCTGTCATATCGAGTATCAAAGGCACACTGTAGTTAAGCAAGAGTCTGTACTCACACTATGTGTACACTCGTTGTTGTAGTAATGTGTTGTGTTCTATCTTCCGTCTGCTTGATTCTGTTGAGTATCTACATCCAGGAACTCTGTGACTAAGATGGGGTTCGGAGGGATTGGGGTCTGAGTCGAGTGGGTCTGGCTGGGTAGTTAAACATGTGACGTGGTCACAATCGGACATACATCCTGCACGTCGTCATCAATCCTTGCCCTGTAGGAGTTGAGGCAACTGCATCTGCCGGATCGTAATTGAGTCAGAACTTCTCTGGAATGGCGGGGGAGGTAAATGTTTTCAGTCGCTCGTAGCTATATCACCCCGGAGTAAAGGAGTTAAAATCCTATAGGGTTTATTACCGAAAAAATATAAAAATCCTTAGAATTTATGGATTTGATTTGTAAATACCGTAATACCACAATCAGTACAAATCAGCTGTAGTGGCTAAATTCCAGTCCAAAATTGTTATTGTACCCACATTTTCATGTGGAGGTGGCGATTCTCGTCAAGTTTCTGGACCGATCGCCGCGGGAACAAGGTAGCCATAAGCTATTCAAAGGCGCCAATAATAGCTACTCCGTATGGAGCTTTCTACTATCCGCAACCTGTGGACGCGCCCGGTAGATAACAATTTAGCTTCTCTTACAGGTTTAGCTTCTCTTAGGTTACAGGCTATCCCGTGCAGGGAGTACAAAATTGTATTCGATGGTTGCGGAAACCCACAGGTTGCGGATCGTGGAATGCTCTATACGGAGTTCCTCAACTGCTGCGAACCGTTGAGATGTTCGTTCCAAAACAGCATAAGCAAAACGAGTCAGTATAGTCATGACATTATGTACGTTTTGTCTATTTGTCATATTAAATCACACGATGTGTACAACTTGCAGGCGGCTTAAAATGTAATAACCAGTGCCACTGTGTAGTGAGTTGTGATTTTCTTATGAGTCGTGCCTGATTAAAAAGTTTATTTCGTTGGTGCGAGCGTGGGTAAACATGAAATGGTCGTACGTAAGCGGGAGTGAAATTTCTCGTTTAAAGGTTTTTTTTATGAAATTTAAAAATTACAACAAAAACCAAGTCACAATTTTCTTCACAAAATGAGGTACAATTTATTCCAAAGTTTCAAACAATGTTATACGACAGGAAATAAATTGCTATGGCAAAATATGTTTCTCGCCATGACTTAAATTTGTTTCTTGGGTGGCAAACCATTTTCAGAAGTACATACAAAATACAGTCCAATCCCATGGCAGCCGGTTTTACGCACCGGATTGACCCGATGGAATCCTTCATTGGCAAGGGCTGCTGTCTCGGTGGACAACAACAATAAAATACAGCTATGGCATGAGCACCACAGGGTTTGATACTGTGAGCTCCGATTTGTGTGTTTTTTGTTCATCGTCATAACGAAAAGCTCAACTGGGAGCTACCAAGAGCATCAAAACGTAGCGGGCGCCCAATTGCAGTCGCGGACAATCAGCGATATCGATATCGGACCCAAGGACCGGAACGTGCTTGCTTACGTTGGAGTTTGACGAGGATCGCTACATCCACTTACGCAAATGTGGCTACAACCTCGGCTGCAGAGTCGAACAACTTTTACTCGACCCCGGGAAGATTTTTTCGCACCGACTCTGAGCTAAGTGCTAATGCTTTTTTTTTTAATTTTTTAACATCATTTTTTTTTAAATTAAAAAAAATTCTTTTTATTTCTTAAGCCAACGTGGTTTTATAACAAAATAAAAAAAATTCTTAATATAGGCTTATCGCCATTAATTAATTTTTTTAATATAAATACCATCAAGTGCAACAAGACAATCAAATGGTTTCCCGAAATTTCAATCCTAAGAATATTTTTGTTGGATTTTTGATTTGCTATAAAAAATTGCCGACTTTCGACACAGAAAAAAATACGAATTTTTTTTCAATTAAAAATTTTATTGAAAATAAAAATGTTTTCAATTAAAAAATTAATTGAATCCATATTTTTTTAATTGAATAAATAATTTGTTAATTGGATCCAGTTTTTTTAATTACGATCCTGATTAAAATTTAGGACATTTTTAATTAAAAAATTATTTGATTCAATGATTTTTTTTAATTGAATCTGAACTTTTTTCAATTGCGATTCTAATTAAAATTTTTGTAGTTTCCAATTAAATTGTATATAAGTGTGATCTTTTTTAATAAAACAACAACTTTTTTTCTTTATGTCACTCGATTCCTTTGCTGGGTTTCATAAAACAGCTGTTAGATGTTGCAAATTTCTGCTGAGGAAAAAACCTCTAGTAGAAATTTACAAGATCCCAATTACCAAATTCTTTAATTTTCCTGCTCTCTTCTTTTGGCAAATAAAGTAGCAAAAGCACTATTATGATCAATAATTTAAATAAAAGACAAAAATACCTCGGGCTTGAATTTAAAAACAGCAACAGCTTGAATTTTGAAAACAGCAACATTGTACGTACCGGATTGACCCGATGAGTTCCTTTACGGGTAAGGGCTGTCGCCTCAGTGTACTACACACTGCTACGAACTACAGGTCGCAATTTTCATTCGATCGTCTCTAAATTTGAAGCATATTTTTTTTGGCGTAGGGACAAAGCCTTTTGCTTCCATTGAAATAATGTGGTCATTTGTTAACCGATTTAACTCTCCTTATCATATCAAGCATCATAGTCACTCAGTATTTATCCAAGAGCCGGTGCCGCCCGGTCTCTCACTGAGACTCTTCGCTCGATACCGCTGATTGTCCGCGGCTGCCGTTGCAGCTCCTCCGTATGGAGCATTCCACTATCCGCAACTTATGGACGCGCCCGGTAGCTCGCGTCTAAGCTTCTCGTGACAGCGATGAATGCTACATAGATCGGACATTAAAGTTCCAGGCTGTGCGGTGCTCACAGCTATTCCGTGATTGGAATGACTATTTGCCGAAGATTTCGACTGAAGAGATGGAATCCCAGAAACAGCAATTCGGTTAACCCTTCGACCAAATTTTTGAAAATATTTTAATTTAAAATCCTAATGGAGATTTTATTAATAAACAAATAAAACCACCCACGGTTGCCTACTAATAAATGTATTCAATGCAGTCTATTGAACTGCAATTCCTCATAGACTACTGCTTAGACTGCAATAAATAAATAAATCAGTTGGGCAACCATTGGTTTGGTAATTAGGCCTGAGTAAATGCCAACCAAAAACACATGATTTTGAATGCGCATAGCCAAATTTAATCCTATTTGCTAAGTTTTGCTTATCCTTTTTTCTTCGTCAATACATTTGCTATACTTATTTTTATTAATTTCATTTTAGATAAATTTCGCGACCACAATTTACATTGAAGCACTTAATGGCAGAGAAGAGGCGAACAATTGCCTTTTGGCAACGTTTTTTGAGTTTCTTGCAAATCAACCGTCTCTTGTTAATCTGCAATGCGCGATAACATCTGGAATGCTAAAATCATTAAAATATTTAAAAATAACACCGCATCAATACAACGAAAGCAACTCTACTCTCATGCAACACAATTTGCCGAGAATTTCCGACTTGCTGAACAAATTTTTGGCAATCGACATAAATCGTTTGAATAAAGATTCCAAGGGTTTTAAAAAGGCCATGCTTGCGGATGATGGTAACAGAAAAAATCATTATCTTAACTTTGTACACTACATAAAGCAAAATAGAAGTACATATGCTGTATATCTGATGCTTATCGAGCAATTGCAAAGCTACTCCCAAATAACTAAAACCCATTTGTTTACAACATGTGAAAGTGTCTATGAAGTGGCCCTACAAACTCAAATTTCCGATTACGATGTAATAAGTCACTGCATAGCGTTTTGCGAAGTTTTGGGTTTCGATACCCAACAGCTGAGGTGTATTCTTAAGTTAAAAAAATATTTGCAAAAGAATGATTCCGTCTTACCATCGGGCCATAGGGACATTGCATATGTGGTAACAGAAGGCGAGCGTTTATTAATGAAACAGTTGTCAAAGGCTGATGCTGATGACACAGGCAGATTCCCTTTAAACTTGTATAATGCAATAATGACGTGCAAATCATCTATTCTTAACCGTTCTCCAAGCAGGAGCATTAACTCGTTGGCAATGCAACATTACGCCGCTAACAATGATTACTGGCATTTGTTGGTTCTTTGGCATTACTTTGAAATACCTTTGGAACAAATAAAATACATGGTTAAGTATTTTAATATATTCACTATTGGTGATCATTTATTAAGGGCCTTGTCGTTTAGTGGCGCAAGCACGGAGGGAAATGTCTTAAAGCGACGCTCCAGTCTAACAAAACGTCAAATCCAATCAAGTAAAACAAAAAAGGATGAGAAACGTGGCACAAATACGTCAATTGAAACAATGACTTCCTCCGTGGCATCGGGAAATGAAATGCCAGTTGGTGCAGAATGTAGTTCTGTCACAAATCAAAATAATTTTGTAGTCAATTGCACTAATGGAGGACCTGATATTTTTGCCTTAATTCTGCTAAATATGAACTCGAACGCCGACAATGAACAAATCGAAAATATGAATAAATTTTTGGAAATCATGCAGAAGTACAAGTGCTCAGAACATCGCGAAGCCTCAACTGTTATAAAATTTTTGAGCACTGCGGTTGAACAGTCTTTGCCAATAATGGCACTATTAGCAGCATCTGTTAGTAGTATAGAAGAAAAAAACACGATTCTAGATTGGTGTTGGCTGGTGTGGTTAGTGGTCACTACTGAGCAGTGGAATAGCCTTGCACGGCTTGCCGTTGATAATGGATCTCAAGAATTTCCCTGGAATCTATTTGATTATCTAGTGGTGCAAAGTCAAATCTCATCAATAGTTAGAAGTTTTCAATTGTTCTACCCTAACAATGCTTTAATCCACCTGTTTCGTTTCCTGCATATGTCCATGCGAAATGAATTCGGTGATGACACCGTTCATGAAATGCGTTTATATTGTTTAGCCTGGAGCAATGAGGAGATCCGATTGCCGCTTTGTTCATGGCCACAACGTGAAAAATTGATGAAACGCACCATTCGCACATTGCTTTTACATATTCAGAATAACTTTGAATCTGCTTTCGATCAGTTACAATTTTTAGCTTGTGTTTGTAAATCGGGATTAAGTGATATAACGGGTCAAATGGACTTTTGCTTGTTAAAGCATTTTTGCGATATTCTAATGACCATAAATGGCGCAGCACAACGTTTTCCCATTAACTTTGTACAACTATTGACGAATGAGGAGGATGATGTAAAGGAATATGAGCGAATTCTTGGTTGTGTTCTAGCTGCCAAAGAGTACGATGTAGCTTTACGCTTGGCCGCCTTGCTTCACAAACCGATAAGTGATATTATCTACAGCAAATGGGTTACATCATTAGAGATGCAGTTAGCTGTTCCGTCTGCTGCCACATTTGATGACTATCATTTTCCATTCGAACAGTATGAACATGAAGTGTCTTCGCATTCATTGCCGCCCGAAACTCTTGTAAACTTTCTGCTGTATGCCTCGTCTCATTTGCCAACAGGTGCCTTCAAATCGCGTTACTATGTCTTACAAAAGGCACTAAATGTCATCAAGCATCATCATTTATTTCCTAATGAATCATTTGATCGCGATCAAATCGAATACGATATGATTGTTAACTATCTGTGCCTTGAGGATGATTCTGAAGTATTGGCTTCCCTACCATTGTATCATTCCGAATATTTCGAAGAAATCATGTTATATGAGAGAAGAGTGTTATATAAAACCTTTTTGGAACTTAAAGAACTGGCCGGCATTGACGATCTAAATATAAGCAATAAACATGAACTTAAAGATTCGCATAGGAAACGACTGGAGTCTCTTTTGCATCGTTTATTGGAGGAGGGTGACATTGTTGAGGCCTTGCGGCTACAAGAGCTTTTCGATATAAGACCTTTGGATTTGCGTTTTATTGTGTTTTGTATGGCCTTAGCTGAATCGATGTCATCTATTTATTGTATGTCGGCAGACGAGCGTCAATTGCTGGGCGAAACTGAACGTTCCTCTTTTTCAAAATTTACAAGAAGAACCCTATGTTCCGTTCCTGGTGGCGTTGCCGGTTATTTATCTGATAGCTGTTCAACATTGGAATTCGAGGAGATTCCTTCAAAAGAGAAACAAGAAACCCTGGCAGTTTTGCAGGGAATAGCATCAAAACTTAAATATGGGGTAAATTTGGCGAAGCGCATAATAAGCTGTTACCGTGCCGCCATGTACTTGGATAAAGACTATACGGACGTGTTACGCACCAAAGACGTACATGTGTTGCTTCAAAGTATAGCTGAAGAAGGTTGCCTCCATCGTTTGCTAGTAGTCAGCGACATATTGACCTCCACCCATATGGAATCTAAGGAGATAGCTGAATTGTTGTCCTATGAAATCACAACAGCTGTGGTAAGACCTCGTTTCTATATATTTAGTCCCGATCAGAATGCCAAAGCACCATTTCGCAATGCTGACTTATGGGGACACAACATCGATCGTGATTTGCATTTGTTTCTTGAATTAACCCCGGACCGCACTAAGCTTGGAGCTTGTCTTCTAGAATACTGCGATGCTCTGAAAATCTATCGCAGGTATCAAGACAACAAGCCATATGACGCAAACATATATTTTCAACATCTGGCCAATATAATAGCACGCTATGGATTACCTAGCAACAATGGCGAAATTAATGATTTGAATTCCGTTAATTCTAATCAAGGCCGCCCATCGCAGGTGCTCTCTCATAAGAAGCAAAATATTATTTACGTTGAGCTATTGATCAAGGCCCATCAAGCTTTTGTGCACGAATGCTCGATGGAGGGCATAGCAAATGTACTAAGTCGTGCCAAAGCTTTGAACAACGTTCTCGCCCAGGCAAAATCATGGTCATTAATTGTGAGAATGCTGACTGGTATTGGGCGCTATCGGGAGATGTACTTTTGTTTTTATACCCTCATCGCAAATGAGCAGTTCGAATCATTGCTTGGACAATTCGACGAAGAAAAGACCATTGGTTTAAAGCAGGCCATTTTAGCCTATCTGCGTGAATATTGCGCGCCCAAGCAAGGCAAGGAGCTTTTCAAACTGGCTGCATTGCATTTTTTAATGTACAAAGACTTGGCTGAATTGTGGGAGCAAGATGCCGAAGAAATTTTGAATCATATCCATAATACAATGAGTATATCAGACGATGGTGGTGCTGCTACTGGTCTACGATATTTGCGCTGCACTCCCGACGTTATAAATCAGCTATCAGAATCGCTACAATACTATGTCCATGCAACTGAGAATTATTTGCTTGATAATAAGCTCCGGCTAGCCCAGAAGAGTGCCGCTAAAGCCGAATTGACCGCAATGCAGATTGACTTGGCTAACAAGAGTCTGGAGAATCCGCCAACATCGAATAGCAATCATTTATGTTTGTGTGTAATTCAGCTGAAATCGGGACAGCACTTCAGGACATTGGTAAATGATAAATTGAGGTAAGAGTATTAGAAATTAAGATTAGATTTTATAGTCATATAAACAAAATATAAATCTAAACGTTTGCATTTTGATCGCTTATTAACAAAGTAAAAACTAACTTTACTTTAGTCGGATCAAGACGAATTGTAGCGAATTGCTACAACAAAGCATCTATTTTGGGAACTTGATATGTCAGAATTTGTAAACAAGGCGAAGAAAATTCAATTCGCCGTAACATTTAAAAATTTCGGCAAATTTGCTTCGACCAATCAGAATTCATTTAACCTTCCACAGTAGACCAGGGTAGTTCCAGCTCAATTTCTATGGGATTGGGATTGATTCCAAAATCATAGACGTTTGGCTCTATTATAATCAGGGACCACACATCACTTGTGTTAAATGCATGACTCTCCTGAATTCAGTTCATACTATGTTGAAGGGCAGGGTAATTAGCGTACACCTAGCAAGGGCTCCAGTAGGAATATTGTGCTGGTTAACTTTATCTTACCGAAACCGTTAAAAGATTTAATTGTTTCAGCATAAGAGTTTTTATTGGTTCTTCGTTCTGATTTTATTCAGCATTGGTACTATTTAATTGTGTTGTTGTTGTAGCTACATTTTCATGTATTGGCGATTCGCGTCATGTTCCTGTAAATGTATGTTTTCAACAGCTCAAATACTTTGGTCAAATTTCTGGCTCCCTAAGTTTTAAGATATTTGCTATTGACTGGTATTGAAATTTAGAAATCCGTGATGATAAAATATTTAATTTTGAAATTGAATCCTGAAACACCGTGGGACAACGCAAATTCTGAACATTGGCTATGGTCCGGTTTCTACAGATAAATGTTGCCACAACAAAAAAATTCCTACCAAAAAATTTTCAAAAAACTTACCCAATCCCCAAAATTTTAATTTCTGAAAAAGGTTTTTTACTAAAGATAAAATTTTGAAAGTTTCAGTTAAGGTTAATTTTCCCAACGTCATATTTTTAATACAATTTTCGCCGTTTTGATAGAGTATTCGTTAAAGACGAAATTAAAAAAAAGACATAATTCTGTGGAACTTACTCTAAAAATTAATTCTGATATGTAATTTTATTTAATTTTTCATACTTAACTTCTCATTTCTTATCCTTATATGCCACAGAACATGTGACAAATAAGTTTAAAAAGCTATTTCGGGAGATCGGTCTATATCGCGCTATATCCAAGATATATCCAAATACAGTCGGATCTGGACCACATTCAGCCACGCACATTATAAACTAGTGGTTGGCTGAGTTGGTAGCGCATCTGACTAGCAAACGAGAGGATCCATGTTCTTTTTTTTTCAAGTTTATGATTTAAGATCCAATTGTATCCAATTAGATCCAAATACATATAACCATTTGTCGGATCCAATTATATCTGATGCCAAATATAATTGGATCTGACCATATCAACTCTTGTTTTTAATGTGCGTGGCTAAAAGTAAACAAATACATTTGGTGTATTTTTAGAACAAACAGCATCGTCTTTTGCTCTCGTCAATACTCCTTAATTTTTTGTCTACTCTTGGAAAGTGGTTATGAATTCAAGTTTACTCTTACTCTTTGTGTCTGGGTTGCACTTTTGTTGAATGTGTGATGCCGTATAGACCGATCTCCCGAAATAGAGTATTGAGCCCATAACAAGTAAAATCGTGTTAAGTTCGGCCGGGCCGAACCTTGGGAACCAACCACCATGGATTCCGCTAAAACATGGGAGCTATATCTGGTTATAAACTGATTTCGACCGTACTTGTCACAGTTGTTAAAAGTCATAACAGAACACTATATGCAAAAATTCAGCCAAATCGGATAAAAATCGCGGCTTGTAATGGGTTAAGAAGTCAAATCGGGAGATCGGTTTACGTAGGAGCTATATCATGTTCTTGACCGATTTGCACCGTACTTGGCGAGAGTCATAATAGAACACTATTTGCAAAATTTCAGCTAAATCGGAAAAAAATTACAACTTCCAGGGGCTCAAGAAGTCACATCGGAAGATCAGTTTTTATGGGAACTATATGAGGTTCTTGACCGATTTGAATCCCCAACGACCTGCATTAATATTAAGTATCTGTGCAAAATTTCAAGCGGCTAGCTTTACGCGTTCGACCGCTACCGACAGACGGATGGACATGACTAGATCGACTTAGGATGTCGAGACGATCATAAATATATATACTTTATGGGGTCCTAGATCAATATTTCGAGGTTTTACAAACGGAATGACTAGATTACCATATTTGGATATAGCTGCCATATAGACCGATCTCCCGAAATAGAGTATTGAATCCATAAAAGTAGAATTTTTAAACAAAACGAAAAATGCTACAGAAATTTGTTTGAGAGTCATCTTTTGTTCTATTCCAACGCTGAAAGATATGGTATAAAGCTATTTCTTTCTTTCATCTTCCCTAACACTGATGACATTTGTGAAATATTAAGCCAAGTGAAAACTTCTCCTCAAAGAGGTGTCATCCAAGTAACAAATTTGCATTTGCAATTAATTGAAAAGACAAATAGATGATTCATAGATGATAAAGAAGAAGTTATCTTTTATGGATTTTTTTATAAAAATGTGCGATTGTTCAATGTTGACCACGTTTTGACCTTCTGTACGAGCACCGGGTTGAATTGGCGGTTTTCGCAAAGAATTAGATATGAGTCCATTGCAAAAACGGCACATGGAAAAAAAAATTTTGAAAAGTAACACTGAACAACCTTATATTGTGCGAATAAACTAACACATTTCAAACACGATACATTAGGATTACACATGTAATTGTACTTTTCGGTATAAAATCTATAGAAACATCAATATAATAAAATCTGTACTTTTACTTAATAAAATACTAATTTGTCGAAACGAGATTGCTCACCTGTGGGATCTGGACGAAGATAGTTTTCTCCACATGCTAATGTGGCTACAACAACATAAAATATATCTGGGGCCATATCTTTATATGGATATAATTATATATAACAAATATAACTATATCTACTGTAAGAAAGAATTATCTAGTACCATATATAATTATATCTAATCAGATCTTATTTTTTTCTGCTCCAGATATAACTAGATCTGGTCATATCAATTTTTTTACTCACGAAGGCCTATGTTTGAATTCACTCATTCTAGTATTTTAATGCCTTTTATATTTCAGGATTATAGAACACAAAAAAAAAAACAAATCATCGTAAATCGCTTTATTCTTTTTTTTTCAAAATATTCCCCGTTGAGATTTATACACTTTTGCATGCGTTTGAACCAATTGTAGAAGCACTTTTGCTACTCTGATTGAGGTATCTCCAAACATGAATTCTGAACGCATCAACCGCTTTTTCAGGTGTTGAAACCTCTCATATTATTTTTTACGTACCGGAAGAAGTCATTCGGTGCCAAGTCAGCACTATACGGCGGACGACTCATCAAATCGATGTTTTGAGTGCTCAGAAATGCAGTTGTTTCGTATTTTTTGAGCATTTCTTTCGACCGAAAATTTTTTGATGGTCAGATTTTCATGCAATATTAAATGTATCCTAGTCCCACTAAAGCCTAAGGTTGTCTCTATCTCACGATAGGTCAAATGACGATCTTGCAATATTAGTTGGCGCACAGCATTAATGGCGTTTGGAACAAAAACTGATTTTGAACGACCATCACCAAATTCGTCTTGGAATGAACTACGACCTCGATGAATTCACCATGCCTTCAATAAACACTGGTCCTTGATGGACACATTTCGAACCGAACACTGATTTTGGTAATAAAATTCAATGATTTGCAAGCGTTGCTCGTTAGTAAGTCTATTCATGATGAAATGTCAAAGCATACTGAGCATCTTTCTCTTTGACACCATGTCTGAAATCCCACGTGATCTGTCAAATACTAATGCATGAAAATCCTAACCTCAAAAAAATCACCCTTTATATGGGGGACCATTGCAATATGGGGCTCAAATGAAAGGTATTAGGTTGTAGATCCCCATGGGAATATCGGCCTCTAAAAAAGTCTTTTAAGAATGTAGATGTAAAATCCAAACTTAAATGACCCTTAACCCTCCAAGCGAATTCATAGATCAATCATATGGGATTCACATAAAGGCATTTATGTTGTTATACTCTAATTCAAGCGATATACATAAACCACTTTCGTTGCATGGTATGTCACTTAAAGCTCTTTTATTGTCGAAAATAAATACTGAAATGATAATTTTGTTCCATAAAAGAAGGAGCGGCTCCGGTTTATATATATATATATATATATATATATATATATATATATATATATATAGACTGACTTTAAAGTGTTTAAATTTTAAATTTTTTATATAATTCCAGTGTCCCTCAAGCACTTATATTCAGTCGTGCCTATGGTTATGATATCAACTGGTCTGAGGCGTTGCTATCCCAATATATAATTCAAACAAAACAAACATATTTGGAAGAATTTTTGCAAGAACTCGAAATAACAGATGACTGCATCGAAAACGTAGTAAAAGGGTAAGAACTTCAACATTTATCTCCTAAAATGTATGAATATTAAGTTTTATTATTAATTTCTACAGCTTTCAAATTTATGCCAAACAACAGAGAATTACCAAGCAAATGGATGAGCACATTGCTCAGATGGTTGAACTAGTATCATCCGTCAGCCTAAAATACAAGTTAGCGTCAGTTTTAACGCTTAAATCAACAATATTATCATTAATCAATAATGATAGCATACATTTTCTTAGAGATAAAACACCGAAAACTACACCTAAATTCGTGAACTGATGATGTAAAGAATGAAACATGTATATCTAAATAAGACTGCGTACATCTTTTTTATGCTTTTTAAAATTTATTATTAATTACGGTATTATATTATATATAAATTAAAAGAATATTATCATGTTATAAAATATACATGTTTATCCTGTTATTCTCAAAGTAATTTAATCTATATTAAAGGATGAAGGAGTATTGTTTGAAACTGCTGTCTAGCTGCCTCTTCGGAATTGTATCACTTCACCTTTTAGTGGAAAGGTTCTTTGATTGTCCCACCACCTTAATCTAAACAGATGGCTCTAACTTTATAATAATAGAGATCGATTCTTATCCCGTAGGTTAGGTTAGATTGAAAAGAGGGTGCAGATATTAATCCGCTCAATGCCACTATGGACATACATCTAAGCCAGTAATAGGCTTGTTGTGCGATCTAATCACAAAAAAGTAAGCTCAAAAAAGAACATCTAAGTTAGGAAATCCGTGTTTCTTATAAAATCCTTGTTTTCCATGCCACTTCCCTAAGTTGGTTCATATCTGGTTTTGTGTCCCCACCCAAGTGCCGGTATCTGTTAGAATACCGGCTTTCGCCGGGCAATGGCAATGCCAACCTCTCATCTTCCCCGCATGCCATACACCTGCTATCACTTGCCGCACAGATTTTACATAAGTGAGCTCGTAGTTCTATGTGTCCCGTCATGATACCAACAGCTATACTGGCCTTGTTCTTAATTCCTTTCAGTAATAGCCTCGTTTCTCACGATATAGACATAACTACTGTCCACAATATGTCTTTGAACACCCTTATAATTCCGGATGTCTGGAAAATGGGCAGAGTGACACCGCTACCGAAGCCTGGAAAGACCGATCTCCCTTCTCTCACCAGTGGCAAAGACGCTTGAGGCATTACCCCTCTCGAGCCTCGTAGGAGAATTTCCATTCGCCGAGCATCAACATGGATTTCGAAGACTGCATAGCACAACAACAGCTTTGCATGCCATCACCGCACACATTTGCCGTGGCTTCAATCAACTCCGGCCATGTGATAGGACGGTCCTCGTAGCACTGGACCTATCGAAGGCATTCGACACGGTCAGCCATGCCAAATTATTTGAGGACATCGCCAACACGTCCCTTCAGCCAGGCTTGAAACGATGGGTCACGAATTATCTGCGTGGTCGCCAGTCATTTGTGGAATTTAGGGAAAAGAAGTCGAAGCACCGTAGAGTGAAACAGGGTGTTCCCCAAGGTGGGCACTGTTCAACCTCTACCTATCCTCCATTCCACCCCCGGACGATTGTACGATCATGGCATCAGACCCCCACCCACTGTTGACATCTGCGATAGGTTGAACGTCTACCTCAACGAACTTGGCTCATATTTCCCTGCAAGAAATCTGAAGATATCTGCCACTAAATCTTCAGCCATATTGTCCACTACAAATACGTTTTGGGCTGTCATCTTGTGGATAGATATCCACCGCCCAGAAGCCTTAATCTACATGATCTAGAGCATGAGGTTCAGCGATACAAGAGAGAGCCTCTAGATCAAGCGGTATATCAAGCAGGTCTAGACAACATTCATGCAGACACGGTAGCAGATGCGGTAAATGGCTACCGGGTGAATGTAGTCCTTGGAGAACAACCGCCTCCCATTGCACCTGAAGTAACTCCAAATCCTACAGAGCAAGGATTGATGCCGACGTGCAAGATGTATGTCCCGTTTGTAATCAGGGACCTCACGATACACGTCACCTGTTTAAAAGCCCACTCCACTCTGACCCAGATCCCTGTGGACGCACCCCACCTTTGTCGCAGAGTTCCTGGGTCTTAACACTCAACAGAATCAAGCAGACGAAAGAACAACAACGATCAGGATCTTCCCATAGGATTTTCGGCGTCCTTCCGACCGTTTTGCTGTTCCACAGAGTTGCATGCGCATTCGTTGCCCACGCCCTTAACTCGGACTGCGTCGATCCTTAGTCCCGTAAGTACTTGAGAAAATTATTACTGGTGTTTTGTCACACAGTGTGTCGGCGACCCTGCTCCCTTACCAATGTGGTTTTCGAAGCAGTCTTTCCAATGCAACCAATATAACACACTTCACATCGTACATGAAAGGTGATATTTTTACCCAGGTAGGAATTATTGATACTTCAGTCAGGCATTTGATAAGCGTCATAGTACGTTTACATTGCAGATAAAATCATCTCTATTTAAATTAATCTAAAAACAGATACAGGCCAGTTTACACAGCGTTCACAGAAAAAAATAAAAGTCGATTTTTAATTGAAACTGCTCAAATCACGAAAATGATAATATCAACGACTATTTTTAAAACATTTATAGAAAAAATTTTCAATTAAAACAATTGCATATTCAATTCCAAAATGATTGGACATTTTTGAAATTTCCAGTAAATTTTAAACTAATCCAGCAATTAAAGTGTTCAAGTTATATAAAAATTTTTGAAAGTGAAAACCGCTGTTGTTGTTTTTGTTGTAGCAATATTTTCATGAGGAGGTGGCGATTCTCATCAAACTCCTCTAGGTAAATAAGCTCGTTCCGGTCTAAAGGACCGAACGGGAACAGAATGACCATTGATTATTTAAATGCGCCAATAACTCGCCTTGTCCTTTCGATCATCATAGGCACTCAGTATTTATACAAAAGCCGGTGCGGCCCGGCCTCTCACCGTTCCATACCTCTGATTGTCCGCAACTGTCGTTGCAGCTACTTCATATGCCCCCGGTAGTTCGCAGCTAAGCTTTTCGCGACACCAATGAACACCACACAAATCGAAGCTCAATGTTCCAACCTGTGTAGTGCTCACAGCTTCGCGTGCCGATAACCGCTCTTTAAAGGACGCACTCACTATTTAGGTGCAATTTGGTAAATAGGATATGTTAAGCTCCTCGAACACGAATTCGAGGTCAAAGGGTCCGTGAACACTTAAAACACGGGGGGTTTTCCAAAAATTTGCGGATGTCGGAGGGTGTATTCATATAGTTTTCCGATTTGTATTCATATGGTTTTCCGATATTATGAAAATTTTTTCAATTAAAAAATTAATTGAATCAGTTCATTTTTAATTGAATCCGTTTATTTTATCAATTCCGATCGTGACTCAAATTTCTACAATTTCGATTAAAAACTTAATTGAATCAATTATTTTTTAATTAAATCTGAAATATTTTTAATTTTGATCATAATTAAAATTTTTGCCATTTTCAAGCAAAAAATTATTTTTTTTTTAATGGAATGGAAATTTCTTTTTCAATTATAAACGGCATAGACCACTAAATTTTTTTTTTATCACTCGATTCGTTTGCCAATTCATTAAAAACAGCTGATTTTATAGAAAGAAACAGCTGATTTTTATTGAATTGACGAACGAATCGAGTGACAAAAAGAAGAAAATGTTAGTGGTCTAAGCAGAAAGTTATTTCTATATATAGAATATAAAACTCCCCCACAAACAGTCTTTCGACTTAATTTTTAAATTTCTAGACGCAATTTAATCTTATTTATGATCAAAATATGCATATTAATAGTATAATGTCTTTGTTAGCAAAGATCATAACAAATTCTATATAAATGTTTTTCTGTTGAGTTTACTTCCCCAATTCGTGTAATTCTCGTTGCTGTTTCTTATATAATTCAGAAAACAATATTTTCAGTTTCAATTTTGGAAAAACTCCAGAAGGTGTTTTGTTTCTAACGAGTGATAATGGATCCAAACATAAACATCAAATTCGTGTTCCAGGAGTTTTAAGTATGTGAACCATGTTGCATTGAAATCGAGGGTGCGTTATACAGAGCGCTTTCCGAAAAAATTTCAATATAACATTTGCATATCTTTTTTAATACTTTCAATTAAATTTTTAATTAATCCAATTTAAAAAATTAATTGGATATTACGAATATTGCAATAATTGTTTTAATTAGGTTCGGTTGAAAAGAGTGTGCGGATATTAATCTGCCCCATGCCACTATGGACATACACCTGAGCCAGTTTTAATTAGATTAACTAAAAAATTAATTGAAAATTTCAAAAATTTCACTCATTTTTTTAATTGAATCAATTAAAAAATTATTTGAAAATTTCAAAAATTTGCATTTAGATTTTAGTACCTAATTGTATGAATTTCAAAAAAGTTTTCTAGTCGCCCTATAAATACTGCCGTTTTAGTACCAAAGTGTACGAATTTCGAAAATTTTTCTAGTTGCCCGATATATACCGTCGAGGTGTAACTGCATAACTATTTTGAGAGCTACAGCTCATTCTCTAAAGAAACTACCAATTTGTACCAAAATGTACGAATTTCACGAAAATCTTCTAGTCCCCCAATATATACTGTCAAGGTGTACCTATATCCCAATTCGGAGAGCTTCAGCTTTATCCGTATAGAAAGTACCTTTTCGTACGTTTTAGAGCTAGAATCTAGTTGGCCTGTTTAAAATTTCATACAAATCGGATGTAATATGCTCCTTTATGGGTTCGATACTCTATATCGGGAGATCGGTCCATATGGCAGCTATATCCAAATATGGTCCGATCTGGACGATATTCAACAAAAGGGTTTGAAGGGATACCAACACTCGCTGTGCCACAAATTTCATCGAAATGGGATGAAAAATGCCCATTTTATTGGCTCATTACACTATATCGGGAGATCGGTCTATATGGCAGCTATATCCAAATAGGTGTCTACAAGATCACACTGTGCGAAATTTCATCGAATTCGGACAATAAATAGATCGTTTATGGCCTCAACGTCCTATATCGGGAGATCGGGCAGTGGGTCTATAGGGCAGCTATATCTAAATGTAGTCCGTTCTGAGGTGTCGCAATTTATGTAATTAATCACATTAAAAGTTAAGTATTGTAATAAACAAATCCACACATGATGGATGATTGAGATGAAAAAATTATGGTCAATGTAAACAGACCTCATAAAAATGTTGACTTTTTGCCACTAATGTCTATTTTGTCTAAAAGCCAAAACAGAATAAGCGCGTTGTGCTTTGTTTTTGAGCGTTGCGTTGGAAAATGCAACTCTGCAAACAAATACCACAAAAACAACCAAGGTGGATTAATAAAGGCGATCTCACGGGGCAGTTGAAAACCTGTTTGACGGTATTCAAATGTTAGTTCTGTGCAATACATTCCCAGCAATACCACCCCTTTTTTTTGGACGTTCTGTTCGTTTGTGTTCCTTTTTCTCTCTAGCCATATGTTTGGGAAACTGGCCCACCCGAAAACACCTCCCTATTATATAAAAGCTATTTGATGTTTAAATTGATTGATTTTCAGGAAATTGATACTCATTATCTGGACAAAGTTCCTGGAGTCCATCCCACCTTCAAACAGAATATATTTACCGATCATGCCATTATGGGGCTCATATAAAATGTATTTGAAAGTAGAGCACGAAGCGTATATTTACATTAGGGGCCAAGTGTCTCTCTAAACCGGAAATATTTACCAATACGATAATATATGACTCAAAAGAAAGGTATTTGGGAGTGGAGTAAAAATTTACCCAGGAACCGAGAAGGGGCACACTTCTCACAAATCAATGAAAGCTTTCCTATTCATGTTTAAACTCAATTATAAGGGACTTTTTTATAGCCGAGTCCGAATGGAGTGCCGCAGTGCGACATCTCTTTGGGGAGAATTTTTTACATGAGGAGATCACCACCGCTTTAAATTTTGTCCGATGTTATCGCCAGGATTTGAACGCAGGCGTTCAGCGTTATAGGCGGACATAGTCTACAGTGGCACGAATTCGATATACACAATCAGGGCGACGTGCCCCAACCCTAAAAAGATATAAGAGAGTTAAAGAAGGCGCAGCGGAGTGGGCCCGGTTCGGCTAGTTTTATATATAAGATAAACTTCGTCTATAAGATAAACTTTGGCGCCTGAGTCATAAAAAACCGAATCGGTAACATAAATTATGAAGTGGAGATTGTCTCGTTTCGCTATATAAAATCAATGAAGTCCCATGCACCCAAATACGCTTTCGCTACGATGCACCAAATAAAATAAGTACGTGGTTAGACGACTTCAACGGAAGTGTGAATGTGACGTTGATGCAGTATCTCAACAATCAGGATCTTCCTTGGATTACGACAGCAACATTCTTCACCAACAGCCGAGGAATCATCTTTAATTACAGACCCGATCGACTTCGTGATGTTACCACCTAAAAGGGGAGATGTTATGAATGGCAACCCATTCCATAAAAATATCCAGCAAAAGGGTTAAATTAATCTTTCTTTATCTTATTTAATAGAAGGTTTTCATGGGCTTTTCTTTATCATTTAGCGTTAACCATTTACTTGTGTTTACCTACTTGATGGTTCATTGTAATCAACATGTTAAGCATTTGATCACTCCGTTTTAGAAATCACCTTGTGAACAACTGAACATTGTTGCATTAAATTACTTAAATATATTTTAATATACTTTAACATCGTTTGTGTCTTATTGGTGAAACTGTGAAATAAGGACACAACTATGTTCAAATTTCTTAATTGAACCAAGTTTTTAATTTTTTCAATATCAAAAATAATTAAAGCAATTAACACCTTGTTTGCAAAGTTTTTTATAAGTCAATACAATGTTTAATCGCCCAAATTTAGGTCTATATTTTTCTTTGTAGTCTCCTATCTCTGTATTGCATATTTTCGTTGCATGATTCGATTACATCCTTAACGTTAAATTTTGAATTCTTCGTCAAGTTTTTTAAAATGCCCACAGTATACATTGATATTTCGTATGCAGGGGAATTTATTGAACAGAAAATGTTGTATGTTTGATAACTCGTCTATTCTTGGCTAAGCAACGTTACCGTTGAAAAATTTCAAAAAGAAGCGAAAAATGTGACATGCGTTAAAGAATGTAACATATTGTAATTTGTCTTAAAAGGTGGAACAAAATTCGCACTCTATACATAGGCGTAAAGTTCGGTGAAACCAAATCGTACTTATTTGTCCACTATGTATTACAAGTTCTCTGGACAATTTCTATCACTCTTGAGACCATGGCATGAATATTGAAAGACATTCCAGTATAACATATGGATAATTTCACCAAAATTAAGTAAGAATTGGTCTCCAGGAGCACAATACCCAAACCGGAAGTTGGATTTAGGTTAGATTTAAGTGGCAGTCTGCCATTAGACTCACTTAGACGTTTTCGTTCATTGTGATACCACAGGAACAGAAGAAGGAAGATGCCTTCTGTCCCTACCGTTGAACCATACTGATGGCGTTAAAAAGCCCAACCACTTGCGAATGTTCACATCCGCTAAATCAGTCAGGCTCTCAAAGAAATGAGAACCTAAAGTGGTGCTCCTTCAGATAGCCAGTGCGGGACACACACACAGAAGGTGTTCTACAGTCTCTTCTTCTTCGATGTCCTCACAGATTCTACAAAAGTCGTTAGTGGCAACCTTCAGTCTGTCAGCATGTTTTCCGATTAGACAGTGACCTGTCATGACGGACACAATGTCTGAGACGTCTGTTCTTGCTAGTGACAGTAAAGCGTTAGACCTCTTCAAATCTAGATTGGACCACATAGCTTTGGAATGCTCACAGCTCCCTCTTTGTGAAAACTTAGCTTACATGCCGCTTGAGGCTAATCGTCGTTATGACTTTATATCTTAGCCATTCCACAGTTCAGTGGTCGGGTAACCTCTTCGATATGACCAGTTCTAGATTTTTAAAGTACACCCCAAAGCCCACCTGGTCGTTTAGTCTGGAACCATCTGTATAGAAGACTATGTAACTTATATTATCAGGGACATCGTAGTTCCAATCGGTTCTATCAGGAATAGTTGTACAGTATTTTTTTTTTAAAGCTCCTCAGTCATTGTGGATTGGACCCTAATACACAACGCCTGGAACATCGGATATTGTATCAAGGATAACACAGTGTCCGCAGCTGCCACATGACGAAACAGAAAGTTCTCTTAGCCTCTCACGGCAGTGGTCGCAGCAATTTCTCTAGCCACAATGTCTGGAGGCATTACATGTAGCATTAAATTCACTGCATCAGACGGAGTTGTCCTCAGTGCGGCAGTGATGCACAAAAAAGCCATCCTTTGGATCCGGTTGAGTACTGAGCAGTAGGCGGACTGTTAAAGCGGCGTCCTCCAGACCACAACACCATATAACATTATAGGTCCGACAACTGCAGTATATACCCAATGCATGACGCGTGGTCTTAACCCCGAACTTTTGCCAATAACTCTCTTGCAGGTGTATAGGGCCAGAGTTGCCTTTCTAATCCTTTCCAAAAGGTAAGATTTAAAGTTGAATTTCCTGTCCAGCAAAACAGATACTTTGCGCTTTCTGTAAATGGAACATTCTCTCCTCCCAAGAAGTCAGGTGCCACTGTAGGCAACTTGTATCTCCTGCTGAAAAGAATTACTTCTGTCTTGCACGGATTTATAGCAAGACCACTTTCGGTTGCAGCCGTGAAGATATATTTCTAGCAACCCCTCAAGGGTCTTCAGCATAAAGCATGACAGACTAATAGGACGAAAATATTTCGCATTGGTGTGGTAAGGTTTTCTTGCATTCGGAATAGAAATGACCTTCGTGTCCCTTCATCCCATAGGTATATATGACATACTGATACAAGCAGAGTATATCTCCCTAAGGTAGGGAACCGGTCTATCAGAACCGGTCTATCAGCTTGTAATTCAACCCGTCAGGGCCTGGCGACTTAAAGGAGTCGGAACTTCTTATTGCCCAAAGGATTTTCGGCTCAGACACAATTTCCTTAATAAACGCCGACGAATGCATACTAATAACTACCGCTTCTGGCGCCACGTTGTCCGTTGGATAATTTACCCGGAAATTTACCAATATCAACGAGTAGTTCAAGTGTTTCCTCACTAAACATTGTCCATGCATTGTCTGACTTCTGAATATACCTAACCGTAATAGGCCTCGAGGACAGAATCTTCCTTAGCTTAAAGGCTAAGCTCTTGTGGCTTTCGCTCTTTTGAAGAGATTTCTGCAGTACATTCTTAGACCAACCAGTTTTGGGCTCCACCATGGCGATCGCTGTTTGCCGATTGGCTTGACAGTAGGACATGCTGACACAATCGAGTCATTCAGGGCCTTCGTGATCCGCTTGACCATTATGTCTATATCCTCCACAATTTCCACTAACTTTTCTGGTCTAGTAGGGATAGACATGCAGAATTTGTGCCGAAATTTATACCAATCCGCCTTTCCTCTGTTTAGCCGCTTCTGCAGTATTTTCTCCAAAGCTGAAACTAATATAACGATAATCAGAGAAGCTTTGGTCATCCAACACTTCCCCGTCACATATTCTTCCACTTATATCTTCCGATACAAAGGTAATATCTAGTACCTCCTGCCTGTTCCTTCTTGACTAAATAAAGTGCTGCACCTGGCCAGATCTCACCAATCTTTTTTAGCGAATACATTTCAATTTAGCGCTGATCCCCGAAGTCAATTAATCTGTATCACCATTAATCTGTATCACCAACTGCAATCACCAAACTGTCGCTAGCGCCATTAACAAAGTTTCTTGGACCCTCTCGCCATAGTTCTTTTAGTTTCCGAATCTAGACGTGTATTCTTTGGGGTAGCCTGTGCAGTGAATCCCCGAGCACAATTTAGGGAGTCTCTCTCCCTATTAGAGAGAGTTTCTTAGGATCATTCGCACCAAGCCTCTCAATAAACCTTTGAGCGATAGTTCTTCTATTATTCCAACCTCTTAAAGAGCGTGTTGGTTTTCCCGGGAAGGCCGATATCTTAGGCAAATTATAGGCATGAGAAGGTAGAATAGGTTCGGCCTTGTTCATAAGACTCGAACCAGGTGTTTTCGTCAAAAGCCCCTGCTGACCTGACGTCTATCGGCTAGTGGAGCCTGGAGCAGCCGCTCCACCAGCCGAGGTTTTAGTAGCGGACAACATGCTATGGCCTGATACCACCGCCGCAGCTAATGGGTCTTTGGACTCCATTCTAAGCCTACTCCCGGGCTCCAAATCTCCAGCTCCACTGGAAACATACGCAGATCATCAACCGCCTAATGGATATCACTATCGCAGTTATCCCTGAGTGACTTAAATTTTTCTTCCAGAAATAATGACCTATTACGAGTTACAGAAAAATTCTTGCGGAGCGAAATAACAAAAAATCCGCCCCACTCAACGGTTCAACCAAGTCTCTCAATTTAAATCAATTCTAGTCCTTTGAATGAGAAAAATTGAAGCAGAAAATATCTTTTGGCAGGCGGACGAACTGAAACCAAATTTCTAATTGGATTCTTTTAGACGATACTCGACAAGAATGTAAATTGCAAAATTGTTTACGAGCATTTTATCACAGTCATATATCAATGAAGGATGACCCCTGTGCCTTAATGGAGGGTTCTTGGACAAATTTGCATTTGCTATCCGAACTAACTTTAAATGGCTCTTTGTCGAGTACTTTAACATGGCTGAAATTATTTCTGGCTTTCTTGACAGGGGATTTAAGAAGTCATCTAAAAATACATCTATTATTTCTGCAAAATCTCCAGCCATCTTACCCGTGATTTCAGATATGGATATGGATATGTGTTCAGAAGGATGCATATATAATGGGAGCAATACGTAAATCTGAACCGTTTTTGATGAGATATTCTCACAAAATTTTGTGCATATCGGTAGTAAGTTGTACAACCTTATAAGAGAAAACCAGACCACACATATATTGAAAGTTATATCTTAGTCTGATCCGAATTCATCAAGGCATAATGACAGTGGTAGAAGAAAATATTGTGCAAGGTTTAAAGATCGACAAATAAAGGGGATTTATCGCTCTATTTTCTAAAGTGAAAATAGAGCGATAAATATTCAAGGGTGCTGTATTTAAATTTGAACCGATTTTTATTAAACTTAGTAAAAATTTGAAGGACAATAACAGTATCCTGCAAGGCAAGTTTTGTGAGGATCGGTGTAAATGGCCACATTGCAATCTTTATATGAAAATGAAATTGCTGCGCGTTGTTTGTTTGTCTGTTCCGCATAGACTCAAAAATTTTCACAGATGGTACAGTTTGAGCCCGCGCTGAAAATAGGGTACTACATTTTTAGATATCCAAAGAAAGGGCGGACCCTCTTCGTTACCACCAATTTTAAAAACGCCAGATCTCGGAGATGTGTGCACCGATATAAGCGAAATTGGTTCACAATTTTAGCGTCAAATAACCTAGGGGTCGCCCCATCCGAACGGACATGTTTCCGATTGGGACATTATGGGTATCAAATGAAAGGTATTTAAAAGTAGAGTAGGAACTTGGCATAAAAATGTCACCCTAAGTGTCGGAGGGGTCTCCAACACCTAAAAACACAACCCAACAGGACACTTTTACCGTTTTGAGCAATATGGGTATCAAATGAAAGGTATTTAAAAGTAGAGTACATATCTGACATAAAAAGTTATTCCTTGGTGTCTGAACCCAAAACCCCCAAGCAGGACACATTTACTGATTGGGACAATATGGGATTCAAATGAACGGTATTTGGGAGTTAAATACGGACATGGTATTAAAAATACGCGTATGATGTAAAAAATTTAATTCAAGTACTAAGTGCGCCGCCCCAAGCCCAAAACCGTACCAAAAGTATTACCCAAAATCAAAATAGGGTCATGTCCTGCCGTTCAGCAGGACATTTAGATCGTGGTGGGGGGACCGACGCTCTCCACGCAATGAAAACAACGCCAAAGTGTCATGTAGGGCGACCGAGAATATGTTGTACTCAAATGAAAGGAAGTGTCAAAGGGCAATGACTTAAATTTTTCTTCCAAAAATAATGACCTATTACGAGTTACAGAAAAATTCTTGCGGTTCGAACAAGTCTCTCAATTTAAATCAATTATAATCTTTTGAATGAGAAAAATTGAAGCATTTTCAGAAAATACCTTTTGGCAGGCGGACGGACTGAAACCAAATTTCTAATTGGATTCTTTTAGACCATACTCGGCAAGAATGTAAATTGCAAAATTGTTTACGAGCATTTTATCACGGAAACCAAACTTTTCATGTATCGATGAAGGATGTCCCCTGTGCCTTAATGGAGGGTTCTTGGACAAATTTGCATTTGCTATCCGAACTAACTTTAATTGGCTCTTTGTCGAGCTTCAACATGGCTGAAATTATTTCTGGCTTTCTTGACAGGGGATTTAAGAAGTCATCTAAAAATACATCAATTATTTCTGCAAAATCTCTAGCCATCTTACCCGTGATTTCAGATATGGATATGGATATGTGTTCAGAAGGGTGCATATATAATGGGAGCAATATGTAAATCTGAACCGTTTTTGATGAGATATTCTCACAAAATTTTGTGCATATCGGTAGTAAGTTGTACAACCTTATAAGTGAAAACCAGACCACACATATATTGGAAGTTATATCTTAGTCTGATCCGAATTCATCAAGGCATAATGACAGTGGTAGAAGATACATCAATTATTTCTGCAAAATCTCCAGGCATCTTACCTGTGATTTCAGATATAGACAGTCGAACTGACGTCGTTTAACTTACTCAGAACGATAGACATAATATATACAGAATCACTCCTTCGATTAGCTACAAACTGAATAATGAAGTGAGAACGACTCCAATGGATGAGTATGAAAAGTTGAAAAGATTTAAACCAAGATTTAAACCAAGATTTAAACCAATAAAAAGCGACCTCCTTTTTATAGCCGAGGATGAACTGTATGTCGGTGAGCGCCGCATGTTCGTAGACATGGCAAGACAATTAAAGGTCTCATTTGTACAACAACCACAAATCATATGGTGTAATCCGTCATCTTGCCATCAAGCTGATCGATGTTTTGCCAACACACACAAAGAAATTTGTATACGTGTGCGTAAATGAGCAGAGAATATGCGAGAAAGAAGATAACAACAAAGAGAATGCAAACAAAAATCTGACATGTTAATACCGTCAAACCTGGCCGGCTGTTAACAGCTGTTCACGTGAGACCACCTTATTTAATCCGCCTTGATTCGTAGACAATTTCTATTCAAAATGTTGCCGCCATTAATGGTGAGAAGAGGATGACCAAGATATATATTTATTTACAGGTAGTGTCAGTTGCCCAACAACAAAATATTGAGTGCACTATCTGCCAAAATTAGAGTTTAGTGCAACTCTGATTTTGTGTATGTTAACAGTTCGCACCATTTTTCTTTGTTTATGCGTGTTTTGATTCTTAACTATAATACACACACAACTAAAACTCGTTGACAGATAGTGCACTTCGCGAGAAAAAATTGTACTCAGCTGTTTACGGTACACTACCTGGTAGTTATGTCATGGGTATCACCCAGGATGCACTTATAAGGTGAGGTCATGAGAACAGCTGAGTACATTTTTTTATTTTTGTTTTGACTTTGCAATAAATGTCAAATGGTTGTTAAAACAGATCTGAAATGCCAATGTTGTAAATTAATAAGATTTTAAAACGATGTTTTATTTGATCCGATAGTCCACACATAAGCAACAAAACAGTGTTATTATGATGAAAATACAACTATAAAACAAATTTGAAAAAGATAAATTGTAAATCAACGTTTATTTCTAAAACCACTTTGACATTTCCATTTACGCCATTTGCCAATCAAGACAGTTTCGTTGGGGGTAGATTTTTGTTGTTTTGTTAATGACACTATCTCTTAAAAATAATACGCCTGGAAAATATTTCAGATGCTTACGCCAAGATTCGAACATATCAAGCACTTACCGCGAAAATATTGTAAACTACATTTTTTGATTTTCGTTTTTTGATGGATACGTCTTCTCTGCAAATGTCAGAGCTGTGAAAATGATTTTAGTGTATGCACCATTAAAGGTTTGTTTACATATTTGACTGACAGCGACTGATATGTCGCTTACATCAAAATAGCACACTACCATAGTATGAAATTATTTGACTATTAGGTTGCCCAAAAAGTAATTGTCAGTAATATACAATAGTAGTAACATAATCGGCTTTGAAAAATTTTTTCAACGGCTTGTGACTCTGTAATTGCATTCTTTCTTCTGTCAGTTATCAGATGTTACTTTTAGCTTGCTTTAGAAAAAAAGTGCGCGAAATTTTGTTTACATTTGTTTGTTTGGCGTCAATTTTAGTATGGGTACGACATGTATTGAAAGAAATTCATTTAACAAACCGAATCAACGCTTGTGATATGCACCTTAAACGCAATGAATTCGATCCGTTTTTAAAACGAATCATAACTGGAGATGAAAAATGGATTGTTTACAACAACGTTAGTCGAAAACGATCATGGTCCAAGCATGGTGAACCAGCTCAAACCACTTCAAAGGCTGATATCCACCAAAAGAAGGTTATGCTGTCTGTTTGGTGGGATTGGAAGGGTGTGGTATATTTTGAGCTGCTTCCAAGGAACCAAACGATTAATTCGGATGTTTACTGTCAACAATTGGACAAATTGAATACAGCCATCAAGGAGAAGCGGCCAGAATTGGTAAATCGTAAAGGTGTCATATTCCACCAGGACAACGCTAGACCGCACACATCTTTGGTCACTCGCCAAAAACTGAATGAGCTTGGCTGGAAACTTTTGATGCATCCACCATATAGCCCTGACCTTGCACCATCAGACTACCATTTATTTCGATCTTTGCAGAACTCCTTAAATGGTAAAACTTTCGGCAATGATGAGGCTATAAAATCGCACTTGGTTCAGTTTTTTGCAGATAAAGGCCAGAAGTTCTATGATCGTGGAATACTAAATTTGCCAGGAAGATGGCAAAAGGTTATCGAACAAAATGGCAATTATATATTTGATTAAAGTTCATTCTAGTTTTATTAAAAATGCATTTACTTTCTTTTAAAAAAATCCGCAATTACTTTTTAGGCAACCCAATATTTTCACAAGAAGTTGGTTTTTATCAAAAATTTTTGAAACAAATTATTTCTTATAACGTTAGTTTTACCTTTACATCTTATATTTGTAAATGTAAATCAAGGGAACGTATGGAATAGTAAGGGAAATAATATATTACACCTACACTACAAGTTTACATTAGGCCATATCATATTTTGATGTCTTTATCTGAATCTGCACCAATTTTGATGGGCTTTCGTGGAGGTGTTCAGAAGATTGAATATATAATGGGAGCAATATGTAAATCTGAACCGTTTTTGATAAGATATGTCAAAGATATGGTGATAAGTAAATAATTAATTTTCACAAAAATGTGTGCATATCGGTAGTAAATAGAAAACCGGACCACACATATATTGGAAGTTATATCTGATCCGATTTCATCAAGGCATAATGACAGTGGTAGAAGAAAATATTGTGCAAAGTTTTAAGATCGATAAATAAAAGGGATTTAAAGGCTCTAAAAGTGAAAATAGAGCGATAAATATTCATGGGTGCTGTATTTAAATGTGAACCGATTTTTATTAAACTTAGTAAAAATTTGAAGGGCAATAACAGTATCCTGCAAGGCAAGTTTTGTGAGGATCGGTGGAAATGGCCATATTGCAATCTTTATATAAACATTAAATTGTTGCGCGTTGTTTGTTTGTTTGTCTGTTCCGCATAGACTCAAAAACGACTAAACCGATTTTCATGAAATTTTCACAGATGGTACAGTTTGAGCCCCCGCTGAAAATAGGGTACTACATTTTTAGATACCACCATTTTTAAAAAGGCCAGATCTCGGAGATTTTTGCACCGATATAAGCGAAATTGGTATACAATTTTAGGGTCAAATAACCTGGGGGTCGCCGCAACCTAAAAACTATCCGAAGGGACATGTTTCCGATTGGGACATTATGGGTATCAAATGAAAGGCATTTAAAAGTAAAGTAGGAACTTGGCATAAAAATGTCACCCTAAGTGTCGGAGGGGTCCCCAACACCCAAAAACACCACCCAACAGGACACTTTACCGCTTTGAGCAATATGGGTATCAAATGAAAGGTATTTAAAAGTAGAGTGCATATCTGACATAAAAAGTTATTCCTTGGTGTCTGAGCCCAAAACACCCGAGCAGGACATATTTACTGATTGGGACAATATGGGATTCAAATGAACGGTATTTGGGAGTTAAATACGAATATGGTATTAAAAATTTAGTCCAAGTACCTAGGAGGCCGTCTCAGACCCAAACCGCCGTAAAAGTAGCGCCCAAAATCAAAAGTGGACCGACCGGGACAATATGAGACTTAAATGAAAGGTTTTCGGGAATAGAATACGTATATGATTTCAATAATTGGATCCAAATACTTAGGGCGTAGTCCCAAAGGTATCGCCCAAAATAAAAGTGGACCGAACGGAACAATATAAGACTCCAATGAAAGGCATTCGGGAGTAGATTATAAATATGATATAATTAATGTTGGATCCAAGTATTTAGGCAACCGTCCCAAGCCCAAAACCGCACCAAAAGTATTACCCAAAATCAAAAGAGGGTCATGTGCTGCCGTTCAGCAAGACATTTAGATCGCGGTGGGGGGACCGACGCTCTCCACCCAATGAAAACAACGCCAAAGTGTCATGTAGGGCGACAGAGAATATGTTGTACTCAAATGAAAGGAAGTGTCAAAGGGCAATCCATCCTTCGCAACAAAAAAGGAATTAAAAATAATAATTGAAGGCCGATCAGGATAGAATAGGACAGCAATAAAAGGTACTCTTTTTGTCCTCAAATAGGGATAGACACAGGAGGACCTACGGATCTTTAAAAATATGGTATCCCAAGGTACTCTTTTTGCCCTCAAATAGGGATAGACACAGGAGGACCTACGGATCTTTAAAAATATGGTATCCCAAGGTACTCCTTTTGCCCTCAAATAGGGATAGACACAGGAGGACCTATGGATCTTTAAAAATATGGTATCCCAAGTGGTAGTTTTAATTATAAGTGTCAATCTGAACGAGACGCGCCACCTTAAAAATGCTTGACATTATAGGGTTCAAACAAAATTGTGCTCTAGAACGATGATGATATTATTTTTAAGGCTCCGCCCCCTAAACATCTTTCCTCAAACCAGCCATGTTTGCCTACTATGGCAATAAGGGGCTCAAATAACAGGTATTTTATAGTAGAAAACGAATTTGATATCCAATTTTGAGGCCAAGTGTTTGAGGGTCGTCCCACCCCGTTAACTCCCCCTTAGCCAATTGCAATTGGGACTCAAATGAGAGGAATTTGAGAGTAGAGCACGATACTGTTATTTTTTCAGGGCTATGTGCGTGGGTGTCTTTGGAAACATGTGATACGTGTCAAAGGGTAGGCAGGTTAGCCAATAAAAAATAAATAATAGCATGTAACGTAACAATTTAAATCAAGAATATATTCTATCGAGTTTATTTTGTTATGTAAGTTAGTACACATAGTGATAATAAATGCCAATGACCTTAGTTCAATTCGGGATTTCGGATTTTAATTATTTTTAATATCACCATAGAATGCTGGCAACTCTGATTGTAATCGCAATAAACGCACATATGTAACTAGTCGCCAATCTTGAGAATCCTCGTTAGCCGGTACAAATGTTGACATATATGAGACAAGCTCTTGGGAACCATCTTGATCCAGATCGGCAATAAGCATGGAGTTCTCTTGGTTATTCAAATCTGGTTGACAAATTAAATCTTTGCGGTCTTTGCGACAAAATTGTATTATATTACTTTGCGAGGTATTCTCAATGCGCGTCTCAGTGCCGATAAATAGAACCAATATTACTGACTCAGTTATCATTTGCATTTTGTAGTTGTCCATAAGCAGACCTGTTCCTGCAGATTTCCTATTAGTGGCATTGAAAGATGTACTGCTGCGCTTCGAACGAGATGTATTGCGTTCAAAATTGAATGAACTACGTTTGCTGATGACATGCTCGAAAGCATCAAACTCTCTATCGCGATCCATGTCATGATGACGTCCTTCTTTTTTGTTGTTTTCTGGTCCGTTTTGAACGTGATTCTGTTTATAAGTTTTTGAAATATTATCTTTCGACTGTGACTTCGTCGATTTCGATTTGGTCTTTGCAGTTTGGGTCTTCTGGAAGGTTTCATTTCCACGTGGATTACTGCTGCTAGGCGAAGTAGATGTTTGGCTGCTGGTCTGTGAATCGGTTTTCCATTTCCAAAACTTCATCACGAAACCTGACATATTAGGTTTGGTGTTTTTGAAATGCCACTGGGCAGGAACCATTCCGTACATACCACTACTTGTAAAATTACGTACTGTAAACGCTTTGCCATTGCGGTTCTCGCTGAGGATAAAAGTGACATTGCAATCGTCAGGACACTTTCCTCTATTTTCTACTATGAGTTCTCTGTCATTCAATGAATAAATATTCCGTTGGGAGTCTATGTCTTTGCGCTGGCCGTAATGGCGATGCTGTGATATTTTCGAGGCAGGCACCAGATTTTGTCCCACCAAAGATTTGTTTGTGATAAGTGAAAATAGCTCGGCCAGTGTTTTAGATCTTTGCGCCTCCGTTTTGTTGTGAATGCAGTTGAATGAGACCGTCTGGCCATTTTCCAACTGTAGTTTCCTCAAAGTGTCACATTCTATTACCCTAAAACCCTCACCAATGGGTTGTCCACTATGCCCAGATAAGATCTTTAAAAAGTTTCTTCGATCGAATGCACTTTTATTTGCAGCATCTCCTTTGCGGGAATTTTGCCGATTGGATTGACGATCGTTTGAACCAGTATTTGTAACCATTAAGATATCAAGGACACCATCATGATCCAAATCGGGTAAAATCACGGGGAAGTCAAGAGTTTCAACTTTTTGGTCCGAATGTTCCTTACATCGCCAATGCCATTCCCCGGAGACAGGATTTATAGCACCCAGTTCGCCATACTCGTCAATCACAAGACAGTCAGGGCGTCCATTTCTATCAACATCAAGAAGTGTACAGTCTATAGCTATTGGCTCATCCTTCATCTCATCAAACCAAGCAACCGCTCCTGAACTGCCAATCAAAGAAATGATTCCATTGCGCTTTGAATTGTCGGGCCGAAACTCTGGAAAGAATGCATCACCACGGTACAGGAATATTAGATTATTTTCCCAACTGCGGACGCCAGTGACGATGTTTACACCGGCTTTAAGCTCAATTTTTGTATAATTGTTTAACCAGTTATGCGTTTTTATACGATCAATGGCTGCTGGACAGGTTCCGCCTTCGTCACTGCAAGGTATTACCCAAACAAAGACTACTACGGTTAGAATACACAACAATAAAGATGCAATAAAGCAACAGCGCCTTGCAGGCGACATAGGCTCAAGTGGAATATCCTTGGTACAATCACTGCCACCTAGTATGGCCACGTTGTCGGCATCGGTTTGATTATTTTCCTCAAAGCTAGAGTAATTGTTGGCTGCGTCGCACGGACCACCACTGTCGGATGCTACTCCTACGTCAGACATCATGACCGATCGCAAATAGGTGTTTTGTACACTATTATTTTGAAGAGGTTCCATTTTTCTATCGTATCCTGAAAATATAGGAATATTACATCAAAAATACGAGTATACAAAATTAAAAGGAAATGTTTAAACATCAATGTTATGAGCTGTCTAAATGAGAAGAAATGTTTAAGTTTATCCAAGCAGATCTTTGAAAACCACCCACCATGAATATATTTTGAAGCCCATATTCAATTTTATATACCCTCATCATCCATTGTGTACGTTGGTCTGGAAGGAAACATAGGCTATATAATTTGTTGATATCGAAAGGAGAGGCGGACCCTCCACCTTACCCCAAAAATACTACCCAAAATAAAAGTGGGGCGATCGGGACAGTATGGGACTCAAATGAAAGGTATTCAGGAGTCCGAATTTCATATTAAAGATTGGGTCCAAGTAACCGGGTGGCCGCCTCAACCCCAACGATTGGACGATCATAAGAATATGCGATTCTGATGAAAGGCATTCGTTAGTAGATTACGAATATGGTCGGGAAGGAGGAATAGGCTTTATAATTTTTTGTATCGGAAGGGGCGGATCCTCCCCCGTTACCCCAAAATCAAAAGTGGACCAATAAGGACAATATGGGTATCAAATGAATATGGTATTAAATTGGATCCAAGTGCCCAGGAAGTCGCATCCTCCAAGCAGTTCGTTCCTATCAAAATGGGGCTCAAATGAAAGGTATTCGCGAAAAGATTAAGAATCCTATTATAATACCTATTTTTAGTGCAAAGTGGCGGAATGCCACCCCCAGACCCAAAATGCGCTCCAAGCCGTACATATTTATCAACCATAGCAATTTCGGGCTTAAATGAAAGGTTTTTGAGAGTAGAGCACGAATTAGATATCCATATTTGGGCGGAATGTCTGAGCTACCATACCACCTACAAAAAATACTCCCCGTCAAATGGATATATGACCAATCACGACCATATAGGGCAAAAGTGAAACTAAACTCTTTTATTGGCTATGGTAATATGGGGCTCGTATAAAAAATATTTGAAAGTTTACCAAGAAGCTTATATTTACTACGAGAGCTAAGTGTCTGGGTGGCCACCTCACTCATAAAATACACCCAAAACCGGACAATATAGGAGTCCAATGAAAGGTATGAGGTAGTGGAGTAAAAATTTGCCCATAAACATTTCATAAATTAATAGGGACCAACTTCTCACAAATCAATGAGTCCTGTCCAATTCAAGTTTAAGCTCAATGATAAATGACCTCCTTTTTACATGACATCGAAACATGGCATAGTACGCCACAAATGCCGCCAACATAAGGAGGGCATAACCACTACTTAAAATGTTCCTATTTTGTCGCCAGGATTTGAATTCACGCGTTTAGCATCATTGGCGGACTTGCTGACCTTTGCGCTTCAATGACACAAATTCGATATCCACATTCGGAGCGAAATGTCTCCATCTTAAAACTCTACCAAAACAGACTTTATATATCTACCATTACAATATAGGACTTAAATAAAAGGTATAAGAGCTTTAAAGAAGGCACAGTGGAGCGGGCCCAGTACAGTTAGTCTATTATAAATATTAAAATGAAAGTGTTGCGCTTGGTTTTTATGTTACCTAGAGACTCCAAAACGGCTTAACCGATTTTCATGAAATTTTCACAGATGGTAGAGTTTGGCCCCCCGAAATGCAGAAAAAAGAAATTTGTATAAAACTTTACAGTCAAATAACCGTGGAGGACCCTCTACCCCAAATCCCACCGAACGGACATGTTTACCGATTGAGACAATATGGTCATCAAATGAAAGGTATTTATGAGTAGAGTTCGATCTTGATATAACAATTTGACGCCAAGTGTCGCGAAGCCCGCCACACCGCCAATAAATTACATGTTTACCGATTGGGGCAACATGGCAATTGGAAGTAGAATACGAAACTTATATACAAATTTGGGGTGAAGTCTCAGGTGGGCCGCCCCACGCCTAAAATCACTCCTAAACGTACACCCCAAATGGACATGTACACCGAACGTGACAATATGAGACTCAATCAAAAGGTATTTGAGAGTTAAATACGAATATAACTTAAGGGTGTTGCGAAGCACACCGGGCCAGCTAGTTAAATATTATAAACATAATTAACAACCTCTATACATCTAAATCTATCGTTGGCCAAAGCCTTGGCTTGATTTTCATACCGGATCCATGTGTTTCTCGGCTGTCCCGTCCTTCGCTGTTCTTGCGGATTCCAGTCTAGAACACCCACACTCGAAAATAAATATATCTTTAAATATCATGAAGCCGGTTCACAGAGAATCAAACTTTCAGAACCATTGGTCTTTCTCGGATTTACACAACTTTATTTGATTATCGTATTTTTCATTGATTTACTTTCAAATACATGCCGTATAAGAACCATATCCCATATACTAATATTTTTAAAGTCCCTGGATCAACCTTATACCAAATATGGATGTATGACTCGCACTCTATTCTCAATTAAGTCCCTTCATTTGAGTCCCATATAATCCCGGTCGGCGTGCAGTCCGTTTGATGAGGTTCTTCCTTTCATTTAAGTCAATATTGCCCGGTCGGTCTGCATGTCCGTTTGGAGTTTTTGGTGGCCGACGATGCTTGGTCCATATATTCGAATCAAATTCGTACTAAAATTCCAAAAATCTTTTATTTGAGACTCACATTGTCGGCTTGCGTGTTTGCTTTGGTATTTTTATTGAGTCAGGCAGCTTCCCAGACATTTGATGCCTAAACAAAAGAGTTTTCAAAAAACATCTGTTCGATGCTGCACATTGCTGCTGGAAAAGACCTCCAGCAGAGCTCTCAAAATCTTGATCTATCCCATGATAAATGACCATGTAGCATACATGGCGAAACAATTAAAGGTGGTCTCATTTGTACAACAACCACAAATCATATGGTGCAATGCGTCATCGAGATGTCATTTCAAAGTTGGGATTTTTTTCAACACAACCAAAGAAACTTGCACTTGTGTGTGTACGTGTGCAGCTAAAATGATAAAAAATTATGAAATAAGAAAGATTAACAAAACAAAAAAGTGTGTGAAAAATTGGGCAGTTTGCTGTGAATGTAAACACAGAATTGACATCTTAATACCGTCAATCTGACCGTCAATCTGACCGTCTGTTTTCAGCTGTAAGCGTGAAGCCACCTTCGTTAATCCATCATGAGGTAGCAAGCAGCTGAGTCAAATTTTTTCTCGCGAAGTGCACTGTCAACGAGTTTTGGTTATTGTATACATTTTAGTCAGCGTTACCAACCCAAAAAAAATCCGACCAAAAATTCCAGCCGACCAAAATTGTAAACAAAATTAAAATAAATAAAATAAAATTAAAATAAATTAAATAAATTTTGTTATTTTATCTGAATCTTCAAGGCTTTATATTAAAAAACTAAAGTTTAGCTTATGAATTGCGGAATTGTTTGTTAAACCAATTTTTATATAAAAACAACACATCAAATTTTACCAATAGTATATTGTTAAAATTGATGCAAAAATTAAACTATCGATAGTTTGCCTGCTCTAGTACTATGTTCATTTTTTGAAGCAGTCTTCGTTACTTATTCACTGTGTTTTATTTTAGAGTACGTTTGACCACTAAATCCAGTGCTAACTCCTGTGTTTTTTGCAGGTTTTGCCATACAAAAATGAATCCCATTTTTGCAGGATTTATTTTTAAATCCCAAATAAACCCGATTTCATGACTGAATAATCGATAAAAGTACCAAAATATACAACTATTTTCAAGAATTGTGTATGGATGTGTGTGATATGCGCATTCATGTATACGCATGTACGCTTGTGTATGTCACCTAAATCCCCAAAAACGCAGTGTAAATCACAAAAGATCATACAACGCGATATAACCTAACCTATATTGACTTCAAAAATTCAATTCAGCTAGTAAATATACAATATACCAACGCATTTGTCATATAATAGATGGAACATTTTCGATTTTGCATAAAAATCCGGACTCCAGTGATGACTTCAAAACAGCGTAGGAAAAAAATGGGATCCGAGATCCAAAAAGTGTGTCGTTGTTGTTGTAGCGGTTTATTGTGTACTATCTTTCGTCTGCTTGATTCTGTTGAGTGTCAAGACCCAGGAACTCCGCGACTAAGATGGGGTGCGTCCACAGGGATCTGGGTCTGAGTCGAGTGGGTCTGGCCGGGCAGTTAAACAGGTGACGTGTATCGTGCGGTCCCTGGTAACAATCGGCACATACGTCTTGCACGTCGCCATCAATCCTAGCTCTGTGGGAATTGAGGCGGCCGCATCTGCCGGAACGTAATTGAGCCAGAACCACTCTGGTTTGCCGGGGGAGGTCGATTTCTTCGGGTGCAATGGGTGGTGGTCGTTCTCCAAGGACTACATTCACCCGGTAGCCAATTAACGCGTCTGCTACCGTGTCTGCATGAATGTTGTTCAGACCCGCTTGATGTGCCGCTTGATCTAGAGGTTCTCTCTTGTAGCGCTGGACCTCACGCTCTAGATCGTGTAGATCAACCTTAAGGCTTCTGGGCGGTGAGTATCTATCCACAAGATGATGATTTGGATGATTTCTGCGATAACAGCCCAGAAGGTATTGCTTAGACAGCATGTAGTTATGTCTTCGCACTGGTAGGATCTTTGTCTCCTGATGGAGGTGGTCCACATGAGAACTAAGGAGACAGCCCGTCGCAGTTCGGAGGGCGGCATTCTGACAGATCTGAATATTATTCCACTGCGTGTCACAAAGTTGACGTGACCACACTGGCGCTGCATAACTTACCACAGACCGGCCAATTGCTTTGTACGTGGTCAACAAGGTTTCTTTGTCTGCACCCCAAGTGATGCCAGCGAGTGACTTGAGGACCTTGTTTCTACTTTTGACTTTATTGCAGATTGCTGTGGCATGTGGGGAGAAAGTGTAAGAGCTGTCAAATGTGACGCCAAGTATTTTGGGACACTTGATGGTCGGAATCATTTCTCCATCGACCATCACAGTCAGCTCAGAATTCACCTCACGCGTATTTGTAGTGAACAGTGTGGCTGAAGATTTGGTGGCGGATATCTTCAGATTTCTTGCAGCGAAATATGAGGCAAGCTCGTTGAGGTAGACGTTCAACCTATCGCAGATGTCATCAATGGGTGGGAGGCCTGATGCCGTGATCGTACAGTCGTCCGCATATGATACGATCTCTATGCCGTCTGGAGGAGGTGGGATGGAGGATAGGTAGAGGTTAAACAGAGCCGGAGATATCACCCCACCTTGGGGAACTCCCTGTTTCACTCTACGGTGTTTTGACTTCTTATCCCTAAATTCCACAAATGACTGGCGGCCACACAGATAATTCGCGACCCAACGTTTCAGGCCTGGCTGGAGGGACGTGTTGGCGATGTCCTCAAATAATTTGGCATGGCTGTCGAATGCCTTCGATAGGTCCAGTGCCACGAGGACCGTCCTGTCACATGGCCTGGGTTGATTGAAGCCACGGCAAATGTGTGTGGTGATGGCATGCAAAGCTGTTGTTGTGCTGTGCAGTCTCCGAAATCCGTGTTGATGCTCGGCGAATGGAAATTCTCCTACGAGGCTCGGGAGAAGTAATGCCTCAAGCGTCTTAGCCACTGGTGAGAGAAGGGAGATCGGTCTGTACGACTCCCCCAAACTCGGGTCCTTACCAGGCTTCAGTAGCGGGATCACTCTGCCCATTTTCCAGACATCTGGAACTATAAGAGTGTTCAATGACAGGTTAAGGACTGTGGTAAGGTACTCAACTCCAGGTAAATCCAGATTCTTCAGCATCAATGTAGAGATTCCGTCGGGGCCCAACGCCTTGGAAGGTTTGGCGCCACGGATGACATTCGTAACTTCGCCCACGGTAAATTGTGATGGCTGTTCATCGGCTCGGAGACCACGAATACGGCGAATGGCTCTCCTCCTTGCCCTGTCTCTCTCGGGATGCACAATAAATTGACGGTTGAATAACCTGGCGCATCTCTTCGGATCAGTCACGGTTAACTCGCCAAAAGTGACTGAGGTCCTGTCGTCCCGTCTACCGGGGTTCGAGAGAGATTTAACAGTGGCCCACAATTTGCCTGCACCGGTGCCTAAGTTACATTACTCCAAGTGTTCCAGCCACAAATTCCGCTTATGTTCGTTGACTACCCTGTTTATTTCCAGATTCAGCTCGCTGATTCTGGGGTTAGCGGGGTCCATAGCACGAATCCCATCACGCTCGTCTGCGAGTACCACTGCTTGCGCCGGGAAATTGGGTCGCACTTGCGGTATTCGACCGGCTGGTATAAAGCGAGCGGCTGCTGCGTTGATGATGTCTCGGAATTTCCTCTCGGCCACAAGCACATCAGAGGGGGGTGGCAGTTCATTGAAGCGGCGATTGGTATACTCTCTGAAGCCAGTCCAATTGGCCTTCTTGTAATTAATGAACGTCCGGCGCTCAGAGGTTATGAAGTCGGGTGGTCGGTCGATGGTGAGGATTATGGGGAGGTGGTCTGACCCCAAAGAGATGACGGCTTGCCAGAATACGTCACTCAGGAGATCAGGGGATGCGATTGAGATGTCTGGCGAGCTGCTGCACCTCCTCGTAATCCTAGTGGGGGCATCCTCATTCACCGTGCAAAACGTGGAGCTATCTATCTGCTCTGCCAAAGCTATGCCACGCTGGTCGTTACCTAGGGGAGAATGCCATGACGAGTGATGTGCATTAAAATCCCCCAGAACCAGACGACTATGGCCAGATAGCAACCCACTTATGTCGGGGCTGTAGGCCTGGCCATTAATCGGGACACAGCTACCAACCGGCGGTATATACACGTTGTATATCTCTATCTCGGCAGTACCAGACCTGACTGCTACCCCCATACATTCCATGTAAGGGTCACTAGCGTCAAGCGCAGGCGAGATAGGCCTATACTGCACAGAATGGTGTATAACGAAGGCCAATCCCCCACCTCCATTCCTTGAGCGATCCTTACGTAGCACATTGTAGCCGTGACAACTGGGCAAGCTGCAGGTGTTAGTCAGCTTTGTCTCCTGGATCGCTGCGACCGATATGCTCTTCCGACTCATAAAATCTACAATCTCATCAATCTTGCCTCGCAGTCCATTGCAGTTTAACTGCAAGCACGATACATTTCCCGACACTGGCCTGGCAATAGTAGGGCTAGGGTGCTGTCGTTGCATAAATTGCCGTACGGGAGAGGTCGGGGGGGTCACATAGTCCGACGACGAGGACGCCAAAGGCGACGACGGCGACGCTTGTGACCCACTGCTGGCTATATTCGCACAGCACCTAGCGACATAGCCAGTATGACTATACTCCCGTAGCGAGGTTAGGCCAGAGCAAGAACGGAAATGTACCCACTCCAAGCACCGGTTACACCTCACCGACACTGACCGATGATGAAGGCGGTTCTGGCAAACGGAACAGACCCAGTGTCCGGGGTTCTTTTCAATCCCGGCACGGACCAGAAGCATACGGAGAAGGCACTCCGGGATGTGCCTCTCCCATGACGAAAAAAGACGAACACGTACACTGAGGCGGCAGCCCTTGCCGATGAAGATTCCATCGGGTCAATCCGGTGCGTACAACCGGCTGCCATGGGATTGTGTGTCGTACTTGGCTATTGTGAAACATTTTAAGCTTATAGATTATATGATTCTGGGATAAATATTGTATGATTATAAGATGTAAAATGTTTTATTTTTAGAAGACCGTATGTATTTTTCTAAAAGTGGTCACACTGAATCAGGTGGAAATGTGACTGTAGATATGAAAGCTCAGGATATTGAGAATTTAGTAAGGATTATTCTGAATGCATCCCGAGAGAGACAGGGCAAGGAGGAGAGCCATTCGCCGTATTCGTGGTCTCCGAGCCGATGAACAGCCATCACAATTTACCGTGGGCGAAGTTACGAATGTCATCCGTGGCGCCAAACCTTCCAAGGCGTTGGGCCCCGACGGAATCTCTACATTGATGCTGAAGAATCTGGATTTACCTGGAGTTGAGTACCTTACCACAGTCCTTAACCTGTCATTGAACACTCTTATAGTTCCAGATGTCTGGAAAATGGGCAGAGTGATCCCGCTACTGAAGCCTGGTAAGGACCCGAGTTTGGGGGAGTCGTACAGACCGATCTCCCTTCTCTCACCAGTGGCTAAGACGCTTGAGGCATTACTCCTCCCGAGCCTCGTAGGAGAATTTCCATTCGCCGAGCATCAACACGGATTTCGGAGACTGCACAGCACAACAACAGCTTTGCATGCCATCACCACACACATTTGCCGTGGCTTCAATCAACCCAGGCCATGTGACAGGACGGTCCTCGTGGCACTGGACCTATCGAAGGCATTCGACAGCCATGCCAAATTATTTGAGGACATCGCCAACACGTCCCTCCAGCCAGGCCTGAAACGTTGGGTCGCGAATTATCTGTGTGGCCGCCAGTCATTTGTGGAATTTAGGGATAAGAAGTCAAAACACCGTAGAGTGAAACAGGGAGTTCCCCAAGGTGGGGTGATATCTCCGTCTCTGTTTAACCTCTACCTATCCTCCATCCCACTTCCTCCAGACGGCATAGAGATCGTATCATATGCGGACGACTGTACGATCATGGCATCAGGCCCCCCACCCATTGATGACATCTGCGATAGGTTGAACGTCTACCTCAACGAGCTTGCCTCATATTTCGCTGCAAGAAATCTGAAAATATCCGCCACCAAATCTTCAGCCACACTGTTCACTACAAATACGCGTGAGGTGAATTCTGAGCTGACTGTGATGGTCGATGGAGAAATGATTCCGACCATCAAGTGTCCCAAAATACTTGGCGTCACATTTGACAGCTCTTACACTTTCTCCCCACATGCCACAGCAATCTGCAATAAAGTCAAAAGTAGAAACAAGGTCCTCAAGTCACTCGCTGGCATCACTTGGGGTGCAGACAAAGAAACTTTGTTGACCACGTACAAAGCAATTGGCCGGTCTGTGGTAAGTTATGCAGCGCCAGTGTGGTCACGTCAACTTTGTGACACGCAGTGGAATAATATTCAGATCTGTCAGAATGCCGCCCTCCGAACTGCGACGGGCTGTCTCCTTAGTTCTCATGTGGACCACCTCCATCAGGAGACAAAGATCCTACCAGTGCGAAGACATAACTACATGCTGTCTAAGCAATACCTTCTGGGCTGTTATCGCAGAAATCATCCAAATCATCATCTTGTGGATAGATACTCACCGCCCAGAAGCCTTAAGGTTGATCTACACGATCTAGAGCGTGAGGTCCAGCGCTACAAGAGAGAACCTCTAGATCAAGCGGCATATCAAGCGGGTCTGAACAACATTCATGCAGACACGGTAGCAGACGCGTTAATTGGCTACCGGGTGAATGTAGTCCTTGGAGAACGACCACCACCCATTGCACCCGAAGAAATCGACCTCCCCCGGCAAACCAGAGTGGTTCTGGCTCAATTACGTTCCGGCAGATGCAGCCGCCTCAATTCCCACAGAGCTAGGATTGATGGCGACGTGCAAGACGTATGTGCCGATTGTTACCAGGGACCGCACGATACACGTCACCTGTTTAACTGCCCGGCCAGACCCACTCGACTCAGACCCAGATCCCTGTGGACGCACCCCATCTTAGTCGCGGAGTTCCTGGGTCTTGACACTCAACAGAATCAAGCAGACGAAAGATAGTACACAATAAACCGCTACAACAACAACGACACACTTTTTGGATCTCGGATCCCATTTTTTTCCTACGCTGTTTTGAAGTCATCACTGGAGTCCGGATTTTTATGCAAAATCGAAAATGTTCCATCTATTATATGACGAATGCGTTGGTATATTGTATATTTACTAGCTGAATTGAATTTTTGAAGTCAATATCGGTAAGGTTATATCGCGTTGTATGATCTTTTATGATTTACACTGCGTTTTTGGGGATTTAGGTGACATACACAAGCGTACATGTGTATGTCATACATATATATATATATATATATATATATATATATATATATATATATATATATATATATATATATATATATATATATATATATATATATATATATATATATATATATATATATATATATATATATATATATATATATATATATATATATATAATGCTATGCCAAACTGTAGATGTAAATTACAATATAAATAATAAAAGTAAATACTACATCAGCTACAATTTGTGACAATTTGTTTTCAACATGGGTTTCAAGGTTTGGTTGTCCCGACAATATTTACACAGATAGATGTGATCAACTTACATCAGCTTATTTCGTAAGCATGACAAATTTTCTCGGAACAAAAGTTCATCATCGTCTTCATATCATCCGCAATCAAATGGCATGGTTGAGGGTTTTCATCGCATTTTAAAATCTGCATTAACTTGCCATGGACAGCCTCAATGGACAAAAGCACTGTCATCCGTTATGCGTTGCTTAAGGGCAACGCTAGTGCCGAATGAGTTTATGGCGAAGCAATACATTTACCGAAGTCAAATATATTTATTTACATTTTTGAAAGCAGGGTACTCTGTTGATGATGATATATCGAGAAATGTCCTAGACTGGAACCCGCACAGCCAAAGAAAGAGGGGACGCCCGAGAAACACATGGGTACGTTGTACGAAAAGAGAGTTGGAATCGACCCACATATCGTGGTATCAAGCCAAGGCTTTGGCCAACGATAGACCTAAATGGAGAGAGCTCGTTGGTGTCCTATGTTCACACTGAACATTTTACTATTGGTCATATTTTGTTGTAATTTATTTAATATACTCCCATTGTAAATAAAGGACATATATTCTGAAAAACTTCAGCAAAATATCTCAATTTACTTTTACATATTTAAAGCAAATTTGTTTGTTTATTGATACCAGGCATCACAAGATTAAAATCTTATAAATATATGACGATGCCAGTTTAAAGAATGAATTTACATTGAATATATGATTTTAGAAAAATGAAAATAAAAAATAATATTTTAATAAATTTGATTTATAAAAGTAAAATTTTTCACAAGAGTGTTTTTAGGAATTATATTTCAAATATAGTGTTTGAAAATTGTTTTTTTTTTTTTGAAGAGTGTAGCATTACTTATGGTTTGGATTTTGGATAGCAAATTGTTCCAAATACGAATACTGTTTATTAAAAATTGTTTCTCAAAGTTTGAGGTTTGGAAGGGTGGTAGAATTTGTAGTCCTCTGCCAGATCGAGCGATAAGGAAATGATCATAAAGATATTTTGGCTGCTTAAGATAAATAATTTTTTGCAGCAGGATGAGGCATTTCGCTTTTGCACAGACCATAAACTTCGCAGCATTTCTTGAACCTTACCAACAACTTTGTTAATATGATTGGCACAAGTCAGTGTCGAGTTGAATATTACACCAAGGTTACAGGATGATTCAACAGTTTCTATTACTGAGTTGTTCAGAGTAGCTCTAACTGGAAGAATTTGAGTAGCTAATCGTTTTGAGAATTTCATTAGCTTAGTCTTTGCCGGATTAAGACAAAGACTATTTTTTCTCGCTAATTTCTGGATTTCATTTAGATCGCTATTAATATTATCCATACATGATTGTACACAATTTGGTTTAGTGTTTAAGAAAAGTTGAACATCGTCAACATTACAATGGATCGGAATATCAGGTAGATCGTTTTTGTATACAGATTTCTGTATCGACACAGTCTTGCCATTACATTACACTAAAATTAAATTGTGCCTTATTGTTACTTTTATTTACATTAATAAAAAAATGAATAAATGAAAATTTTCCACAAATACTTCTTACTAATGTAGGTCATTTGCTGTACACGGGGTTGAGATTGGAAATGGACGAAATCGGTCTATGTTTAGATATAGCTCTTATAAACGGTGATTTTTAAGAGCTATTGGAAAGTTAAAAAAAAACACGTAAAATTCAGAAAAATTCATGAAATCTTTATTTGAATCGATTGTACGGTCCATACAATTTAATGTTTGAAGACTATTTCATGCAAATATTGAACGTGAATGCGCCTCAAATGGTCCATCCGCTCAGTCTAATTTAAGCAAACTCTTTCCAACATTTTAGCCGGTATCTCACGAATCGGCCGTGTCTGTATAGACATGAGCTTTAACATAGCCCAACAAAACATAGTATACAGGCGTTAAATCGCACGATCTAGGTGGCCAATTGACCGGTCCCGAACGTGAAAGAAAATATTCACCGAACTCCCTTCTCAATAAGTCCATTGTTACGCGTGCTGTGTGGCATGTGGCACCGTCTTGTTGAAACCACATGTCAAGTAAGTCAAGCTCTTGCATTTTGGGCAAAAAAAGTTGGATATCTTCTCACAGTAGCACTCACCATTCACAGTTACGTTACGATTCGCGTTATCTTTGAAGAAATACGGTCCAATGAAGCCACCAGCCAAAAAATCGCACTAAATTGTGACTTTTTCTGCTTCTGGCTGATCTTCACTCCAAAATCGACAATTCTACTTATTTGCGTACCCATAGAGCCAAATATTACCTTCATCGTAATATCGAAGAGGCGTACGATGAACTTCCTTAACAGGGCACGCATTTTGTTAATAAAATTCAATAATTTGCAAGCGTTGTTCATTTGTAAGACTATTTATGGTTAAATTATAGACCAAACTGAAGATGTTTGACAGTGAAACAAAACACAAAACGTGCGTGAGCTGTTTAAACCAGTATTGCCAACAAGATAATAGCTAAAGAATCACCCTTTATAAACCTATCTCCCAATTTAATTTTTTTTAACTCTTTAAAGAAGCAATTCTCTTCCGATTTGGCTGAAATAACAAATACTTTTGTTAAGAATTCTCATAACCATGTTATATATGATCCGAATCGATTCATAACATGATATAGCTTCCATATAAAACGATCTCTCGATTTCGCTCTTTGAGCAATTCTTATCCGAAAACATAACATCAAGTGATTTTTTGTTCATCCCAATATGCTTTGGTAAAGAGAAACTGTGCAAAGAGCCTGTCAAATGCGATCCATGGTAGAGAATATATTAGATATGTACGGCCCAGTCGAGCTTACAAGCTTTTATTTGTTGATTTAAAAGTATAATTAACTCTTGAAAAAAAGAAGTATAAAATTCCGCATGTGATAAAATTAAAAAAATATATAATTTCCAATATACTCTTTAATACCTTTCAAATTGCAAATTTTACCCATGAACGTTCAATTAAGCAACAGGGGCAAACTTCTCACATATCAATGAGTGCAGTCCGATTCAAGTTTAAGCTCAATGATAAGGGGCCTCCTTTTTATAGCCGAGTCCGAACGGCGTGCCGCAGTGCGACACCTTTTGGGACAGTTTTTGCATGGCATAGTACCTCACAAATGTTGCCAGCATTAGAAGGGAAAAACCACCGCTGAAAATGTTTTTCTGATGGTCCCGCCAGAATTCGAAACCAGGCGTTCAGCGTCATAGGCGGACGTGCTAAGCTCTGCGTTACGATGGCCTCATCATCTAATGCATTGGGGAGCATTGATGTACTTTCTAAATACACCAATGTCTTTAGAAAATAATTTGAACAAAAAATATAACCAAAAAATATGTAATTACATATAGAAACAATACCATTTTCTAAATAAAAAAAATAATTTTAAACAAAAAAAAACTCATAACAATACATACCAAGAGTATTTGATTCTTTATACTGCAAGTGTGAGTTTTGATATAAATTTCTCTCCAATTGTCGTTGACGCTCAATTTGAAGTTTACGACGATTTTGTTGAAACGATTTCGTATGTAAGTTCAATGTGTTGGGCGGATTCGGCCTGTTTGACTTGAAATCAAGATGTAGATTATTGGGTAGAAATAGTTCTTGCTTTTGTTTTAGTTGTCTTATTTGACGGTGAGTTGTTGAGTTATGTATTTCTTCCTCCGAATCAGAATCGGACATTGCCTGATTCAATGGAGCATAGATGCCCTGATGTTGGGGCGGCGTTTCCATTGAGAGCATTGTAACTATATTGTAAAAAATAACATACACAGCAACATTATGCGTCAACCTGTCACATTAAAATCGATAATTTTCACTTGCCATGAGCCTAGGAAATATTTCGTGTTTTTCTACCGGCAGCATCCACATAATTTTCTGGTTTAACACATTAACAATACGCTTTACAATTAGTTGAAAAGAATAAATTACGCTTGATTTTATTAAAAATATTAAGTGAAAATGTTGGGGAGCGGAAGTGTATTACTGTAATTTTACTTTAATAACGATTGGTTGCAAAAAAAAGTACCAATATCACATGCAGACAAACACAACTTGGTGTGAACATAAATTTCATTCACAATTATTTGCCATTAATTTTCACACGGTATGATTTGCTGAACAACCCCCAGGAAGCACTTATAAGATGAGTTCAAACGAACAGTTGAGTAAAAATTTTTCATTTTTGCAATAACACAAAATGTCAAATGCTTGTAAACACAGCTGTGATTTTTTCTAAAATCTTAAAACGATGTCTTATTTTATTCTTTATTCCACACAGTTACACGATCAGACATGTCATATGAGCTGTCACTTTCTGTATTCAAAAGATTTGTCTTATGTAGGATTCACTGAATAAGGTTAAGCCAACGATCAGCCGACATAAAATTTTTTTTTTAATTTTGGCAGTACTTGGCATTGAGGATGTCAACTTGTTCTCTTTTTACATTCATTCTTTGTTTACGATTTCTCCTATTTGATGACATTTTCAATCGGCAGATTTGACATCTTAAATGATGTTCATGGAACCTATCCACTTTATGTTTTCACAAGTGACCTAACCGTTTATTTTTAAACGTCAATGTTAAAATTCTTTTAACTTTTGCAATTTGCTTTTGTAGGATTTGTTTGCATTTTTCAACGCAACGCTCAAGAACAAAGCTCAACGAGCGCATTCTGTTTTGGCCTTTAGCGGGAAAAGCGTTCTACAATATTTATTGATAAGATTGCGAATCCGTTAGACTGATAAATAAAATGACCCAAATGTAACAAAAACAAGTATAAAACTCGCATGACCTCATCCATGAGGTCAATTGACAGCTGGGTACCATTTTTTTATTTTTTTTTTGATTTTGCAGTAAATCTAAATGTCAAAGGCTTGATAACACAGCTGTGATATTTTGACAAAATCTTAAAAATATGTCTTATTTGATCCGATATTCCACACATAAACAACAAAACAGTATTATAATGATGAAAATGCAAATATAGAACACATTTGTAAAAGATAAGTTGTAAACTATTTATTTCTAAAACCACTTTGACATTTCAATTAACGACATTTGCTACTCAAGGTAGTTTCGTTGGGGGTAGATTTTTGTTGTTGTGCTAATGACGCTACCTCTTAGTTGTACCATGGGTGGTCTCATTTGTACAACAACCGCAATTCATATGGTGCAATCCGCTATTTTGTCATCAAGCTGGTCGATGTTTTGCCAACACACTCAAAGAAATTTGTGTGTGTATACGTTTGCGTACATGAGCAGAGAATATGCAAAAAAGAAGATAACAATAAATAGAATGCAAACAAAAAGCTGTTCGCGTGAGACCGCCTTTTCAAATTCACCTTGTTATAAGGTGAGGTCATGAGAACAGCTGAGTATTTTTTTATATTTGTTTTGATTTTGCAGTAAATCTAAATGTCAAAGGATTGATAACACAGCTGTGATATTTTTCACTAGGATTGTTTTTAAGTTCTCCTTTTGAGCCATACGCCTAAAAAAGGCATTTATTTCACATGTATTTAGTTTGTCCTTTTTTTATATAAAGTTTGACAGTTGTTCACGTGAAAAGCCGAATAGGGTACCAACACTTAAGCAGAGTATTCTGTTCAGCTTTCGTATTAGTTGCGAAAAACTAGCCAAATATTGGCATTGAGGATGTCGGCTTATTCTCTTTTACATTTATTCTTTGTTTACGTTTTCTCCTATTTGATGACTTTATCATTTGGCAGATTTTACATCCTTAATAATGTTCATGGCATAATATCCATGACATATTTACCAGGTAGCGTAGCGTAAACAGTTAAATACAATTTTTTCTCCTGAATTGCACTATCTGTTAACGAGTTTTGGTTGCGTGCTTGTATTATAGTTACGTTTGACTTTGTTTACAATTAAAGAACTTGTTTTTGCGATAAATTCTTGCAAGAATTGGAATTTTTTTTTACCAGATAATACCTTTCATTCTTGATATATTAAACATGTTATTCGAGGTTTCAACCAGTTTTGCTTTATTTTTAAATGACTCGCTGGACAGGGCCCGCTCCGCTGCGCCTTCTTTTACTTTATATGGAACAAAATTTGGCCCTGAAAAAAATATCAGCTATAAACCCTATATTGCCATTGGTTTTGAGGGGGAGTTTAAAGGATGTGGCGTCCCCCATGGTTCCAAAATTGGTTATCAAATTCGTTTTCTAATCTCAAATACCCTTCCTTTGAGCCACATATTGGCATGGTCGGCAACTTTTTACCCTTAGGAAAGAGTGGTGGCCCAAATGCGTGGTCCCACATTTAGATATTCGTATTCTACTCCCAAATACCTCTATTTGAGCCCCATATTGCGATTGTCAGTAAATAATTGCTGTTTGTGATCTATTTTGGGAAAGGGGTAGACCCTCAGAAAATTGATCCGAAAGTGGGTATCAATTTCGTGCTCTACTCCCCAATACCTTTCATAAGAGCCCCGTGGTCGGTAAATATGACCGATTTAGAGGTTTTTTGGGGAGTGAGGTTGCCCCCCAAACATCGTGCTCTATTCTCATGTATCAATATTTTATTTATTTATTTATTTGAACCTTATATTAGCATTGGCCTCGAAATTAGATATCAAATTCGTTTTCCAATCTCAAATACCTTTCATTTAAACCCCTTATTGCAAAAGTCAGCAAATATGTCCGATTTGGGGTATGGATCCCAAATTGTCTTGGTGAGCAAAAACGTCCTACCTGGGGGTTGTTATGGAGTCGGACGTCCCCTAGACAGTTGGTCCCGAATGTTGATGTCAGATTCATGGTCTACTCCCAAATATCCTTCATTTGAGCTCCATTTTTCCATAGTCGGCAAACATGCCCGGTTTGGCGGTGTTTTGGTGGATGGGGTGGCCTTTGAGTGACTTGGCTTTGAAAATTTATATCAGATTCGTGTTCTACTCTAAAAAAAACCTCTTATTTGATCCTCATACTGCAATGTTCAGCAAATACTTCCTATTTGGGTCGTGTTATGGGGGTGGGGTGACCGCATAGACACTTTTTCCGAACATTGATATCAGATTCGTGTTTTACTTCCAAATACCTTTCATTTGAGCCCATATTGCTATGGTCGTATATTTGTCTTCTGTGGTGGATGTTCTCGGGGATTGGCGGCCCCTTAAACACTTCGTTCCACATCTGGTTATCAGATTCGTATTCTACACTCAAATACCTTTTATTTAAGCCCCATATTGCCATGGTCAGTAAATAAGTCCAGTTTGGGAGGTGTTTCGGGGAAGGGGTGGACCCCAAGAAACTTTGTCCCAAATTTGGATATCAGATTCGTATTTTACTCGCAAATACCTTTCATTTGCGTCCCATATTGCAATGGTCGGTAAATATGTCCGATTTAGAGGTGTTTTGGGGGTTAGGGTGGTCCCACAAACACTTGGTCAGATAATTGGATATCAGATACGTTTTCTAATCTTAATTATCTTTCATTTGAGTCCCATATTGTCGTGATTGGTGTAGATATATATTTGGTAGGTTTTGGGGTGGGGCGCCCCCGCTAGGTATTCCATCCGAAATTTGGATACAAAATTTTTGTTCGTAGGTTACTGTAAGAGAGCACACAAAATTTCGCTTAAATCGCACCACCCAACTTCGAGATCTGGCGTTTCTGAAAATTAGGGTAAGGGGGAGGGTCCGCTCCCCCTTCAGATATCAAAAAATGTACTACCCTATTTTCACAACGGGATCATTATGCACCATCAGTTAGTCTTTGCAATTATGTTAGTGAGCCCATCACTGGTCTATAAGACCGCCAGCTAACCTGCATACTACAGGGTTTCCTACTATCTGAAGCACTATCCGCTTCATGAATAGTCTGACACTGCGGATGGAAAACAAACGTATTTCAAACTTCTTCCATTTGACAATTCTATAAATTGCACTTAGACCCCAGTAAGTAAATAGCATGGTCGCTCCTAAAACCAATAAAATTACAATTATATTTTACCTCTTCATTTAATAATACATTTTTAAATAGGGTATGTCAATCAAAATTATACACTTTCCGTATGTATTTTATTGATCGGCTGAATCTTCATCCATTACATTATCATTTTCCACAGTCTCCATGTCTTCATCACCATCTCCGTCTTTTTTATCAGCCGGTTTTTCATAAACGCGTTCAAGTGGCGATACAACTACACCATTCCACACTGACATTTCTTTAACAATATTCGAATTGCCCTCAATCCCCAAAATTTGTTTGTATCCACCATGAGCCAATACGCGTAACAAGGTTTGAGCAGTCATGCAGCAGGAGTCTTGTTCTTCCAAAGTCATTGCTGTATGTACTCGGTTATGACCAGGCTCACAAGGGTCAGTAATACCAGCAGATCCAGGTAAGAAGAGTCCAGCCGACAATAGTTGAAATACCCGTCTAAATGCGAGATTTATTGGTAATGCTTGTCTGGAAGGGTTGTTCATTATAGTCAAATGCGCCATCAAATCTAACATCCAAGGTGACAGGGGTGAGAAAGCCTCAAATCGTTTTGTGAGATCCTTAAGAATGCGAATAAGCACTTTTATTGATGAATGATGCGCATTTTCTTCAAACCAGCGCGTATGTCTGATAGCCGCCAGATGTCCATGCATTACTTTGGCTTCTGGAAACATATTTGGCTCGCTCTTTCTCATATTTGGTGGAATAGTTGTTATTAGGATGCGAACTTTTGCTTGGGAGTTGAAAATATCAAAGCCGCGATCGTGATGGGTTGTAACGATTTTATCTGCTTTAGTTAAAACCTCAGTTTTCATGGAGTTTTTAAGATCATTCTCGACTTTTTTTCCCAACTCTTCACATGCTTCTTTAGTAGGCACAGACTTCATTATTACAACTATATCGGCCACATTATTTCCAGTCAACATCGTTCCCTTTTTGAATGAACCAACTTGGCGTACTTCCTCAAGTTGCTAAAGAAATATACGCAAAGACAACACAAACAAATTTGAATACGTTTAAACAACATGCATATTTTTAAATAAATAATAAGCAACATAATACCATTTTATGTTGTCCATTACATTTTTTACTCGTTCCATTGAAGGAATTCAATTAAATTCTAGCACAGAAAAAATCTAGTTCTATGGATGCAGCAGCTTCGGATTGAGAGGTAGCCATGCGGCCCTTAAAGCACAGGATAAACTGACTTAAAATGTATGTTATGAATATATGAAATACTCGATGAGCCTACAACATTAATCCAATAAAACTTTTTTCTCTACCTGGGCAAAGCGAACTAGATAAAGGGAACAAGCCCTGTGATAATTAGTTACTGTATGCTATTAAATAATTAGCCACGTTCAATATAATCATTTCTTCACCTGGTCAAATTTGTTTTTTTTTATTTAATTTCCTCATTTATTAGTCAAGCCGTTAGATCATATATGTTATGAATGAATTGCATGTTTAAATTCTACATATCCTCGATTGAGTGTTGTATGTTCCATACGCCATTTTTGACTATTCGGGTTTTCTGTTATAGTTTCTATGATCACATTTTTTTATGCCGGCTTTGTGTTGGTTTTTGTTTTTTTTTGGCGACAACCCTATGTTAAAATCACCACATTTGATGCAGTTTTGGAGTGCATCCGAACCCCAAACACTAAATTTCCCCTAGATCTTTGGAAGCACATGTTTTGTTGGGATAGCTATTAAAAGCAATACATATACAGGATCGGAAAAATCATATACAACTACCACATAAATTTCAAAAAATAAAAAAGAAATTAGAAGTAATTGTAAAAGACATATTTTGTAATTACAATTGTAATACGGCACGTGTAAAGCAAATTTCCAATGCTTAAAAAAATAAATTATTTCGATTTTATAGGCACTTATTTTATTTTTTTTAACAGTAGCAAATAGAATTAGAATTCCTTATATTTTTTTAGTTATTGATAATTTCTATGGTGTTTGCATGTGTTTAATCGGATACTGTACATTATTGGACACTACTCAAACCAGCGGATGCATAATAGTTGGAGGTGGAGGTTGAGATCCTCGTCAAGCGCCTGTAGATGAGCAAGCCCGTTCCGGTCCAAAGGACCGATCAACGCGGGAAAAAGGTGGCCTGTGATTATTTTAAGGCGCTAATAACTCGCCTTGTCGAGCATTATAGGCACTCAGTATATGTGCAAGAGCCGCAGCCTCCCGGCCCTCCCTCTCTCCGCACGATACTGGTGATTGTCCGCGACTGCAATTGCAGCTACTCCGTATGGAGCATTTCACTATCCGCAACCTGTGGACCTGTGGCCCGGTGGCTCGCAGCTAAGCTTCTCGTGGCAGCAATGAACACAGATCGGACCTCAATGTTCCGGCCTGTGTGGTGCTCACAGCTATCCCGTGCCGATGTCATAATAGTAGGTTAGGTTAGGAAATATCAGCCGTCCTTTACATACTCACTTAGACAATTTTTAATTCGATTGTGAACCACAGTAGCGTCAGACTAAGGCCGTTGGTGGGAATCGAACCCACGATTTTCGCACTGGCAATCCGAACACGCTATTGGGTTGTCCGTGTCAAAAAAGTAATTTTTAGAATTTAGAAATTCAAAAGTTTCAGAACTTTGAAACTTGGCATCAGCTTTGCTTTTGAAATGCTATAAGGCTAGAAAATTAATTTGTACTATAAGGATTTAATAATAAAAAAAACGTTTTCAATTAAATTTTACACGCAAACCTGGGCGTACAGTTCAGCGGGCGGCATTTTGTACATTCGGTTGATGGTCGGTTGAAAAATCTTCGAATAGTTGTAACATTCGCCCAAATTTGGCGAACATATACATGCACTTATAGGAGCTATATCTAAATGTAAACCGAACTATATCTAAATGTTAATCCACCCAATGCCACTATGGACATACACCTAAGCCAGTTGGAGGTGGCGATCCTCGTCCGGCTCCTATAGGTGAGCAGGCTCGTTCCGGTCCAAAGAACCGATCACCGCGGTAACATGATAGCCATTGGTTATTTAAAGGCTAAATCAGACAGGTTTTCAAAGAAATGAGAACCTCAAGTGGAACTCCTTCTGACTGCTAATGCGAGACACACACACACACACATGTGTTCTATAATCTCTTCCTCTTCGATGTCCTCACAGCTTGTACAAAATTCGTTGCTGGGAACCTTCAGTTTGTCATCAAGTTTTCCGATTAGATAGTAAAATGTCATGACAGACACAATGACTAAGACGTCTGTTCTAGCCAGTGACAGCCAAGCGGTAGACCTCTTAAAATCTAGATTAGACCACATAGTTTTGGAATGCTCATAGCCCTCGCAATGGCCCTAAGTTGTTTCATGTCTGGTATTGTGTCCCCACCTAAATGCCGGTGTTTGGTAGCCGCGAAAGGACGGCAATGATCTCTCTCTAGCCGCCCCTATTTTGCATAAATGAGCACGTAGTCCTGTATGTCTCGTTATGATACCGAAAGTTGCACTGACCACCTTCTTCTAGAATTTTCGTCGTCCTACCAACCTTTCCGCTGGTCCACAGAGTTACAGGGGCGTTCGTCGCCCAAGCACTTGAATGTCTTTGTCATGTCAACAATAGGTGATTAAAAATTGATATAGTGCATTCGAAAGATCCTTAACATTTAACAATTATGTACCAGCAATTTCCCAAAAGATACTCCAAAAATAACAAATCAAACAAATAGTTTGTAACTTGAGCATTTTAGTAAAACCTAACAGAAATAAGGGTCAGCCTACCAAGAGTAGAAGAAACCTATTAAACTTCATATGTGAAAAGCCGCATATCTGGTGGTGGGTATAATATGAAAGGTTACCTCACACTAAATTTAAGGAAATGCGCATGCTTGATTTTTGGATGCTTGCAATTTCGGTGCAATGTAAGAAAAAGTGTATAGTAAATGGTTATTCCAAGTGTTATCCTATACAATCATTCATACAATGTGAATGGGAACTACTTACACATTTATCGAAATCACCTGGAGCCACAATCAAGTTATCCAAAACAGCTTGCACCTTAGATACCAGATTGCCCACAGAAGTTTGTTCTGCAGGTGTAGGACTAAGGTCTTGGTTTCGTTTTAACAATGCCTACAAAAAAAAACATTTAATTTGTCGTACATATACATGAACATGGCGGTATATTTATCTTACTGCGGTTAGAGCAGCATCGTCGACAGCCGGGGAGACTTTGGGAAATACAACGTCTGCTAACGTTAAATCAAATGGATGCCGCGGTACAAAAGTCTTCTTAAATGGAGGTCTCATTGGACCCCGCATAGGACGGCCACCACGAATTCCTCCTCGCACCATTCTTATTCTTTTTTTCTTTACTTTATCAATTTTTAAAGAATCTATGACCAATTTTAATTAAACGATAAGAGAATCAATCAATCTAGTTCACAAAACCAATATTCCAAAATTCGACCAGGCGAAAACTATATAAATGTCTAACAGAGTGTCATATATACGAAAAGAGACTGCAATGCTCAGTACCGAACCGGATACACAAAGAGATACCCGTTTATTTCATGAAGAAACGCACCAAAGTACAATTACAAGGTAACTTCCTAGGCAAATTTATACAAGGTAAAGTCATTAGCCCAGCTGATGAAATTTTCTTATTCCAGAGTTGTATGAAAAGCCTGTTTTTAGCTAACGTCTCGGCGATCTTTTTTTTATATGGAATTTCACAGCATTCCGCAGGATTCACTGAATAAAGTTAAGCCAAGCGATCAGCTGACATAATCTCTTTTTAGTTTTAGTTGTACTTGGCATTGAGTATGTCAACTTGTTCTCTTTTTACATTCATTTTTTTTTACGTTTTATTCTATTTGATAACAATTTCAATCGGCAGATTTGACATCCTATTATTAGCAAATCATGGCATTCCGCCCATTAAGAGGCTTCTTCTTACTTTGTCAAAATACATTAGACATGCATTTCGAATGGTTAACATATAAAACCTTAGCATTATTTACGTCTTGTTCTAACCTTCTTTGTCACTGAAAATATGCTACTTGCTATATGAGATTGATGATGTGTTAGAAACACTAAGGGTTGGTATTCTATTATGCTTTCAGAAAATACGCTAAAATTTTCAACTATTTCCGAGTGGAATTTTTGAACCCAAGTCATCCACCAGCTCTTTAACGTTCACGTTGTACGAAAATATTGGTGGACACCAAGATCTTTTGTTTGGCATGGAGCTTTTGTCTGCACCTTGAGCAATTGGCTGTTGATTTGGAGAATGATTTGTCAGACGTCTGGACATATCTGAAATATCCACATTTTGAGGTAAAAAGGAGGCATCCAGCCTGTCGTTTGCGATCGTTTGTTGTTGTTGGTTAACTGTTGGCTTAAAGTGTTGCAACTCCATCCACATCACAATCCATGTCGGGGAGGACGGATCCTGGCATCGTTGACAGATAGTGCACTTTGCGAGAAAAATTGTACTCAGCTGTTTTTGGTACGCTACCTGGTAATTTGCCATGGGCTGGTACCATATGTCATGTACAACAAACACAAATCAGATGGTGCAATCTGCCATTTTGTCATCAAGCTGATCAACGTTTCGCCAAGTCACACAAAGAAATTTGTGTGCATGTATGTATACGTGTGCGTACATGAGCGAAGAATATGCGAGAAAGAAGATGGCAACAAAGAGAAATATGACATCTTAATACCGTCAAACCTGGCTGGCTGTTAACAGCTGTTCCCGTCAGCTTTTTAAAGCTGCCTTGGTACCAGCCATTTCGCATCCGGGGGCTCAATTATCTTTCTATGAATAAACAAAATGAAAAAAATATTTTCGTTTTCATATGAAAACATGTTGACAAATTGTCTTTGTTTTTGTGTTTAACCAAAACAAGAATCAGATATTCTATGAAAACGTAAAAATAATTTTAACTTTGTGTTTTCACGTGTATACGTGTGCGTACATGAGCAGAGAATATGGTAGAAAGAAGATAAACAAAGAGAATACAAACAAAAATATGACATGTTAATACCGTCAAACCTGGCCGGTTGTTAACAGCCGTTTGCGTGAGACCACCATTTTTAATCCACCTTGACACTGCAGAAGAAAATTTGTGTGCCCTGGGCAATTCACAATATGAAGCAATTATTGAATATTCGAGTATTCGAATACATCTAATTAATAGATAGGTGTTGCTCGAAATTCATCAATTAATGCGGGCATTCCGGTCACAATATTTAAAAATGGCTTCGTTACAACTTGGTAGAACTTTAATCCAACGCAATGGAAGAGATGTTTATATCATAGCAGAAATCGGTCAAAATCATCAGGGTAGTTTGGAAGTAGCCAAACTTATGATCAAGGAGGCACGGGTAAATGAAAACTTATTTATTGGCAGTATATGTCGAAACTCTACTTTAAAAAATAAATACATAACGAGATTTAAACAATCGTATTAGTCGCAAGATGGTAACCTGTAACCTACTACGTATTTATATGCAAAATAGGAATTTCGTCAACTATTATTTGGCAAACACGGTGATATTTTTTAATAATGACCGTATAGGCATTCTAGATTTTTATAAAAAAAAACTATTGCAAAATTCCAATGTATTTTTCAATTAGAGGGCGAAATTTCGATTTGGACTCCACTTGTAAGTTACAATCTCTAGATTCGATTCTACTTGCGTTCGACAATCTATTTAACTGTTTTGTTTATGAGAAATTCGGAAACTCAAAATTTATAAGTATATTTAATAGCAACTTATTTATTCTAAGTGATTTTACTTGCGACAATTCTGTTTGCCCCACAGCAATGAAAGGGCATGTGCAACCATTTCCCATGCCACTTCTACATGAATTTGTTTCAATCTAATTACGTCCAGCTGGTCCGAACTTCTCTCATATTTTGAATCTCATGATCATTTTCGATTGATTCAAAAATTGCAGCAAGTAAATATGTGTAAGGGGAACAGGGGCAAATTGTCTGCCAAAATGCGCATTACACCGTTTCGTGTTCTTTACTTGAATATTTTTATCATATCACTAATCACAAATTGCAAATTGCAAATTTTGCCCATGAACATTCCACTAAGGAACAGGGGCAAACTTCTTACATATCAATGAGTGCAGTCCGATTCAAGTTTATGCTCAATGATAAGGGGCCTCCTTTTTATAGCCGAGTCCGAACGGCGAGCCGCAATGCGACACCTCTTTATAGAGAAGTTTTACATGTCATAGTACCTCACAAATGTCGCCAGCATTAGGAGGGGAAAACCACCGGTGAAAATTTTTTTCTGATGGTCTCGCCAGGATTCGAACCCAGGCGTTCAGCGTCATAGGCGGACATGCTAACCTCTGCGCTACGGTGGCCTCTAAACACTCACTATCACTAAACACTCTTCTTCTATTAGTGGTCTGTTAAAATAATGCAAAAAAAAAAAAACCAAAAAAACGACATGTGTACGTATATATATATAATAAGGAACATAAAAATATAAGTTTTTTATCTTTAGAGTTGCGTGACTGACTGATTGCTGACTAACAGAAACGGCTAAAGCTAGAATCTCCCGGAAGTGGGAGAAATGGTACGTTTATGAGAAATTCGGAAACTCAAAATATATAAGTATATTTAATAGCAACTTATTTATTCTAAGTGATTTTACTTGCGACAATTCTGTTTGCCCCACAGCAATGAAAGGGCATGTGCAACCATTTCCCATGCCACTTCTACATGAATTTGTTTCAATCTAATTACGTCCAGCTGGTCCGAACTTCTCTCATATTTTGAATCTCATGATCATTTTCGATTGATTCAAAAATTGCAGCAAGTAAATATGTGTAAGGGGAACAGGGGCAAAGACCTTTGCTGTACACTGTGGCTTTATTAGAACCATAAGCTTGGTTTGGCGGGGGGTCAATTTCATTAGGTGCAGTCTGGCGGCCGTATCCAAGGATAACACTCGCCTTGTTGTTGTTGTAGCTGTGTGTATACACTGAGGCGGCATCCCTTGCCGATGAAGAACTCCATCGGGTCAATCCAGTACGTATAACCGGCTGCCATGGGATTGATAACACTCACCTGGTATCTATTTGCCGTTGCTGCTACCGTGTCTGCATGAATGTTGTCAAGACGCGCTTGATGAACATTTTTTCTGATGGTCTCGCCAGGATTCGAACCCAGGCGTTCAGCGTCATAGGCGGACATGCTAACCTCTGCGCTACGGTGGCCTCTAAACACTCACTATCACTTAACACTCTTCTTCTATTAGTGGTCTGTTAAAATAATGCAAAAAAAAAAAACAAAAAAACGACGTGTACGTATATATATATAATAAGGAACATAAAAATATAAGTTTTTTATCTTCAGAGTTGCGTTGTTGTTGTTGTTGTAGCAGTGTGTTGTACACTGAGGCGGCAGCCCTTGCCGATGGATAACTCCATCGGGTCAATCCGGTACGTACAACCGGCTGCCATGGGATTGAGAGTTGCGTGACTGACTGATTGCTGAACAGAAACGGCTAAAGCTAGAATCTACCGGAAGTGGGAGAAATGGTACGTTTAGTCCCACAATTGGTACTATTTGGTACTTTCATTGTAAATTGAACTAGAGCTCTGAATTTTGGTACAGGGTGAAATTGAAATTGGGTGACTATAAGAATTTTTCGAAAATTTTCCATTTAGGTACTACAAAAAGGTACCAAAAATGTTCGAAATTGGTGAACTTTGTACACGACGGATGGATCGAGGTAGAATTTTGAAATTTGACTTAAAAGATATCTCGTACAAAAAAATGAGGGTGAAAATAAAAAAATGGTACTGGCAACAAGAGAAAACTGACACCATTAAATAAAGGGTGATTTTTTTGAGGTTAGGATTTTCATGCATTAGTATTTGACAGATCACGTGGGATTTCAGACATGGTGTCAAAGAGAAAGATGCTCAGTATGCTTTGACATTTCATCATGAATAGACTTACTAACGAGTAAGTGAATGGGCCCTAGAAAAGTTGGCAGAAAATCCGCTTTTTTATCGACAAATTTTGTTCAGCGATGAGGCTCATTTCTGGTTGAATGGCTACGTAAATAAGCAAAATTGCCGCATTTGGAGTGAAGAGCAACCAGAAGCCGTTCAAGAACTGCCCATGCATCCCGAAAAATGCACTGTTTGGTGTGGTTTGTACGCTGGTGGAATCATTGGACCGTATTTTTTCAAAGATGCTGTTGGAGGCAACGTTACGGTGAATGAACACATTTCGAACCGAACACTGATTTTGGTAATAAAATTCAATGATTTGCAAGCGTTGCTCGTTAGTAAGTCTATTCATGATGAAATGTCAAAGCATACTGAGCATCTTTCTCTTTGACACCATGTCTGAAATCCCACGTGATCTGTCAAATACTAATGCATGAAAATCCTAACCTCAAAAAAATCACCCTTTACCTTTATTTTAGATGGATCTAGAGGTCTGAAACTTGACATGGAGGTACAACTAGGAAATATGATGGGAAACTAAATAATCTATTCAAAAAACCAAATTGCTACCATTTGGTACTTTATTTACAGATGGAGCTAGAGATCTGAAAATTGACATGCAGGCACAACTAAGAAAAATATGATGGGTGACTATGACCTTTTCACAATTCGTACATATTGGTAGAAATATCGGTACCATTTCATACTTTCTGTGCAGATGGAGCTAGAGGTCTGAAATTTGGGATGTACGGTACAACCAAGAAATAATTGATGGATAGCTAAATGCATGGTGTGTGTGTGCATTATGGTTAAGAACCATGACACACAAACAACGAAAAAATTGCGAGAACTAGTAACATACACAAAATCAGAGTTGCACTAATCACTGATTTTGACGGATAGTGCACTCAATATTTTTTTGTTGGGCAACTGCCACTACCTGTAAATGAATATATCTTGGGTACACCTAGGAAAAATATGATGGGTGAAAAATAATCTATTTACAACTTGTACATTTTGGTACTTTATGACAGATGGAGTGTGAGGTCTGAAAGTTGGTACAAGAAGGAAATATGTTGTGGGTGACTAAATGATCCATTCAAAATTTGTACATTTTGGTACCAATAGCTTATCTTAGCCTACATCAAACGGGGACTGCTAAAATTGAAATTAAATTTGACAAACTTTATCACTACTAGTTGTGTTAGCACATTGGTACATTGGACAACCAGAAGTTTTATTTTATTCGTGACCAGAAGATTACATCGTGCATTTAGGTACTAAAACATACAAAATGGAACTTTGAGATTAAACATTTACAATTACAGAGTGGTCTCGAGCTCTCGAAATTGGGATACATCTAAACCTTGACTATGAATTTTGGGCGACAAGAAGATTTTTTTTTTCAAAATTGAACATTTGGGTACTAAAACACAAAATAGTAATTTCCTTACGAAATGAGCTAAAGCTCTCAAAATTGGAATAAATTGGTACCTTGTCAATATTCTTCTTGGTACTTTTTTATACGCATTTATTACAAAACTTCATAATCTTACAAACTGAGTGACTACCTACGATTTCGGAAGTCCTACACTAAGAAGGGTATCAACAACGAGGGCAGCAAAGGGGAACACCGGGATGCCAGTATTTTATTAAAATTAATTACAAGTATAATAAGGCCAGAAATTTTGGGAAATGAGTTAGAATAAATTAATAAAATAATATGTGTTAACGTTTTGAAACATTTATTTTTAGGATGCTGGTTGCAATTGCGTAAAATTCCAAAAATCTTGCCTTGAAGAAAAATTTACCAAGTCCGCTCTACGACGAACATACAATGACTTCAACTCTTGGGGCAAAAGCTATGGCGAGCACAAGGCCTTTCTAGAATTTTCTTTCGAGCAATATTTAGAACTCAAAGAGTACAGCCGCTCTATTGGAATTGATTTTACAGCATCAGCAATGGATGAAGTAAGAAAATACATCAATACTTCTCATATAAATACAAAATTTATATTTGTAATAATTTGTACCAGGTTTCTTTATATCAATTAGATTTATTGAACGTGCCGTTTATAAAAATAGGTTCGGGGGACGCAAATAATTTTCCCTTGTTGGAGAAAGCAGCTAAACTGCAAAGACCAATTATTATATCAACAGGAATGCAAACAGCTACTACTATTGAACGTATCAAACGCATAATGTCGGACGCTAAAAAGTCAAATTATGGAATCATGCATTGTGTCTCTTCTTATCCAACTAAGCCGGAAGATTGCCAATTGAATAAAATATCATGGCTAAGGCAGATTTTTCCACACTTGGTAATAGGATATTCGGGTCATGAGGTTGGGATACAAATAACCCAGGCTGCTGTTCTCATTGGTGCAAGGGTTGTAGAGAGACATTTCACATTGGATAATAGTCTCAAGGGTTCAGATCATAAATGCTCTTTAGAACCCAGAGATATGAAGCAAATGGTGCTTGACTTAAAAAATCTGATGAGTAGTTCCATAATCGATCGACCACTAACATCTTCAGAAGTATTTTCCTTACTTGGCAATACTCGGGATGTTATAAAAGCTTTGCAAATTTGTAATAACGGCAAAATTATAGAAGATTGTGAAATAAACTGCAGAAAAAAACTGGGAAAGTCGTTGGTAACAAAGAAGGCTCTTAATCCAGGCCACGTGATTTGTAGAGACGATTTAAAAGTGAAGGTCAGCGAACCAAATGGAATTTGGGCAGAATACATTGACGAAGTCGTCGGATTACAACTATTACAATACATCGACGCAGATTACCCCCTACTTTGGGAATATGTACGCAAATAAAACTTACCCTTAAATATCGTGCAGCATTTTCTACCCTTAATTTTTAATTATATGTATGTTGTAAACGAAAATTATTGATATACATATAAGATAATTGCTTCAGTCGTTGGCAGACGGCAACGAATAAAAACATGCCTCAGAGTACAACACACTGATACAACAACAACAACAACATGCATGAGTGTGTTGCAACAATTTAAAAACAATGTTTTATGCTTATTTAACGCTACACAACAAAGGAAAAATCATTAAATTTTCTTAGTATTATTCATTCGTTGTCAAATAATTTATTTCTTAGTGGTGGAGACAATTAAAAAAATTAAACAGATTAACTCATCCATACAATCTCCTTTTTGTTTTGTGCACCTCCTTGTACTGGAAAGAATTCCAGTGCAAAGTTGAGCTTGGCAGTTATCGATGTCATGCATCAAGGCGGATTTAAAAATGTGGTCTCACACGAACAGCTATTAAGCTATGACGGTATTAAGATGTCAGATTTTTGTTTGCATTCTCTTTGTTGTTATCTTCTTTCTCACATATTCTCAGCTCGTACGCACACTTTCGCCATGGTCATGCATTTACAAATAATTAGTCTGTTTTATTTAGAAATCTGGCGAATTCGTCAGCTTAAGCCCATAACTGAGTTCGATTTTTCGCCCGAACAACTGTTAAACATAGAATAAAATTGGTGGAGAAGATAATTCGAAAACATTCCGCAAAAGTGGTCTATTTTTATATAAAGTAACAGCAACATGTCGCCGTATCATTGCAGAATCCCTTAAGATAATTGTGCATGTATAGTATATTAATTTATCAGGAACTGTGTACCAATCAACTCTACTTCAATGCTGTTTGTTGTTTGACTTTAATTTAGGCTCTGACAACTAATAGAGTCCGTCGGTTTTTGTTCAATCTAATAGGAGTGTACTCCTCTAAAAAAACAAACTTTTATTTTTTTATAAAAATAATTTATTTTAATAGATTTTTTAGGTAGGATGAATTATTAATCAATTCTCTAAATTGTGTAGCACTAATTATTCAATTAAAGTTACAGTAGATAGCAGCTGATATTTATCCGCCACATGCCACTATGGACATACACCTAAGCCAATAATCGGCTTGTTGTGCACTTTATAAATTTTAGAGCGCACAACAACCAAGTCCATTTTCTCTTCCGAGTTTCTACATCGACGGGGGAAGTGGTTGTTCTTATTTGCAATTCCTTATTTGAAATTGAATTTTATATCGTTTTAAACAAAATTTGGATTTTGCGGATAGTCTCAAGTTGTACGGCCGTATAACAAAATAGATTTCCAACTACTGTTGAAGATTCTGACTTTTGTATTTTGAGGGATGTCACTGCATCTCAAAACTTTGCTGAGTTTAAGAAATACGCTTCTAGCCTTGTTGATACGTACGTGTATGTCTGCTTGCGATCCTGCGTCCTTTGTTATTTTGCTGCCAAGATAGAAAAAGTTGTCAATGTCTTCAATGACATGGTGACATCATTTTCATTCAATCGTTCCTATTTGGCCTTAATGTGCTCAAAACAATCCGTGTAGTCGATGTCTCCAAGGAAGTCGTTTATGCCATAGGGTGCCTCAGAATTAGCTGCTTTTAGTACGGAGTCAAATAAAATTAAAAACAGCGTCGACTACGCTTCGATCCCGAAGGAACACAGTTGTACATATGTAGGTTTTGTTTGATATTTTAACTACCCAGTGATCCCAACGTTAAGAATTCGGTCAGAATTATGTACGAAAGTCAGAAATTTCATCCGAATTCTTAACGAAAAATATATGGAGTAGTTGACAAAACTTCGGAACGAAATGTCGTAGGGAATTCTGATGTTTCTAATAGAATGCTTACAGAATTCTAAACGAAAATTACGGGAAATTCGGAAGAAGAGTTTTCATTAAGACCTTAGGCCGAATACTGATGTCTGAGTCTTAATGAATACGGGTATGTTTTCCGTCTTGTCTTACCAATTTCTGGAGGGAGGGCGCCCCGGTAGCGTGCTTGAATTACCAGTGCAGGGGTCGTGGGTTCGATTTCCGGTCGAAGCCTTGGTCTGTCGCTACTGTGGTATCACAGTGGACCTAAAATTGTCTAAGTGAGTATGTAAAGGACTGCCACACTTACCTAACCTATCAATTTCTGACCGGATTATGGAATAATATTTTTTAGAATTTTGATAGAATTGTCTTATCGAATTTCAACCGAATTCTGAAAGAATTCTTAAAGAATTCGAATGTTTTCCGACGGTTCAAATTGCAAATTTGCTTTTGAACATTCCATATAGGATCTCCTTTTTATAGCCGATTCCGATCGGCGCGCAGAGCCCTCTTGGGCAAAGTTTTTGCATTGCATAATTCCTCACAAATGTCGTCAGAAATAGGATGGGATAACCACGACTGAAAACTTTTTCTTATGGATTCGAGCCCAGTCACTCAGCCTTATAGGTGAACATGCTAACCTCTGAGTGGTGGTGGTGGTCTTCAATAAAAATAACCAAAAATGCAAGCATAAAAAAAGATAATAACATTCAGACATCGTTCAAAAATCCTTCCGAATTATCGGGAAAAATTTCAACCGGTAAAAAAGCAAACAAAAAAAAAAAAGAATTCCATCAGAACTGTCGGAACAGAAATTCCCTCAGAATTCGGAACGAACTCGGTAAGATCTTGTCGGAAGACTTCAGATTTATCTGACCTCAACATTTGGTTCGCTGGGTAAGTATTCAAAAAATGAAAAAATCTTATTTATTGTTTTCATAGTTTTGGCGTGGCAATGTCGACAGCATTGTGTTTATGTCGACTCCAACAAGACTATTTCCAATGTCGATGTATATTAGGAGGTAGGTATGTAGATGTTTTGCGCATGACACAAAATTTGATGCATATACATTTATATCTATGTACACAAATGAACAATTTTGTGCAAAAGCCTAACGATTTTGAAATATTTTTCTTGTGCGTTGAAAGAAACTAAAGACGGAATATGAAGCCGTTCGAAAACTCGTTTATCAGAGGTCCTTCACCATCTTATTCAGACGAGGTGAATTCCGAACATGTAACGCTGCCCATTGGACATTTTCCACTAGATCAAGGACAGGAACAATGTGAAAGACGATTACAAAATAAAATGGATGGATGTTATTATGATGTACCCCAATATGATACGAAGAGAAAAGCCGTCGTACAGGGTCGGAATACATTTGCATTTTGGTCAATCGTCATAATTTTACTTGTATTGACGATTGGCAATTTATTGTTAACACTATCTATCATTGGAGTGCTGCACTTGGGTAAAGGTATATATGGAATGGAATTGATCCCAGACGACATTGTAAAGTTTTATGGTGAAACTGATTTGGACAGAATATTCTCCAAAAATATAGGTCAGTTTGAAGGCTTTGTCGATGATCCGTTCAAAATTGAAGGAGAAAATGCTCCGGTGTATGTTCGCTTGCATCATCGAAACAGTCATAGCGCAAATCGTTTGATTGTGGATAATAACGGTATTCAATTTCGAGGCGTTAACAATTTCGAATTAAAAGATCCGACAACTGGCGAAACGATTTTTACCACCCATCGACCCCACTACACCATTCCTAATGGAGCAAATGTTCTTATATCCAAAGCCAATAGTGCCAGTCGCATTGTCAGTCCCGGGGACAAATATCTTGACATATCTTCGCTAGACAATCGTATATCTGTACGAGGATCAGAGGGCATTGTCGCAGATTCAGCCGATGTGCACGTAAAAGCTGAACTTAATATTTTAATAAATTCAACGCAAGGTGCTACATACCTCGAGGGAGGTTCCACTGGCATATTTCTTGATATGAGCAAAATTCCCATAGTCAACACACAGCTGGGATTACGAACCGGAAACGTGCAGTACAAGATCTGTGTTTGTATGCCTCAAGGAATAGTTTTCCGTATAGAAATACCACAGGAACATAACGGATCAAAAGTTTCATGCGCACATTTTAATCCGAAACACGATCCATGTGCAGTTAATTAAACATAAAAATAGTTAAATACGTAAGATACCAACATATTTATATGAACTGCATTGCATGAATTAAACTTATAATTGAAGCAAAAGAGTGTCTTTATTTTTGCATTTCAAAGGATTATAATGTGTTCTCGTTTGAACCTAGGTAAAGGTAAATCTTTAATATTTGGTCTATACATAGCTAAGTAACGTACGTACGACGTACTTTAAGAAGATTCAAGAAAAATATATGTATCTCCTCAGCTTTTTTTTGAGATTTTGAGGAATGCATGTGTTCTCAATCGACTATTTCAATACATTTTGTAGGACTCAAACGCGTTTTTATCAAAACCGAAAAAGCGTAAGGAATGAAGTAGCATTAAGTCGATAATGTTAAGCGACGTATGTATCGGAACTCAACTACAGTTGCGTTGCCTGGAGACAAAACAATGAAATACAAATTGGTGTCAGTTTCATTCAATATCAGTGTTTTAAACGTTCAGCTACTAAGTAAATTGTACAAAATTATGCAATTCAATACAGAAATGGGAATTTCTCTAACAAAATTGACCTTTGGCAATGCAACTGAAGCTGGTTTGCAATCCGTAATAAACCCCGTAATAAGCCAAAGAATACTTAATTACTTACTAGCCTTTGCAGAGTATTTGTTCCAATAGCCAAGCGTAGAATAGATTTGCTAGCGCCTCACTCTTCTGCGTTCCTTCTCCGATCTCTGGCACACAGTTTCGAAATTGGACCATAGTATATAGAACTACTATATAGACCGATTCCCAGATTTAACCCGGCACCGGATACCTGTGAGCACCATACAGGCCGGCACATTGAGGTCCAATCTCTGTGGTGTTCATTGCTATCACGAGAAGTTTAGCTGCGATGTAATGCTCCAAACGGAGTAGCTGCAATGGCAGTCGCGGACAATCAGCGGTATCGTGCGGAGAGTCTCAGTGATAGGCCGGGCAGCACCGGCGCTTGCACAAATACTGAATGCCTATGATGCTCGACATGACAAGGCGGTTTATTGACGCCTTTAAAAAACTAATGGCCACCATATTCCACCGGCGATCGGTCCTTTGGACCAGAATAAGCTTGCTCACATGAAAATGCGGCTACAACAACAACCCCAGATTTAAAGTGTTAAAGCCATAAATTTCGGATTTTTGGTCCGATTTCGCCTACTTCAAATGTAGGTGTGTTCTGGAAGACCCCTACACATTCCTTTCAAATGTGGTTCATATAGTATTGAACCCACAAAAGGAGAATTTTTCCTTCGAATTCGATGAAAATTGGAACGGTGAAATTTGGTAGGGCACTATGCCTTTTGTTGGAAAGTGATAAAAGTCGACTATATTTGGATATAGCTGCCATATAGACCGATATCCACATATAGAGTATTGTGCTCATAAAAGGATAATTTTACATCAGAGTTTTATAAAATTTGAAACAGGGAGTTCTGGTAGGTCGCTACACACTTTTGTCGAATATGGACCATATTTTAATATAACTTCCATATAGACCGACCTCCCGAAATAGGTTATTGCGCTCATTAAGGGCGCATTTATTACCCGATTTCGATGAAATTTGAAACAATGAGTTTTGATAGACTTCTACATATTTTTGCCTAATGTGGCCCAGATCGGCCCATATTTGGATGTAGTTGCCGTACAGACCGATCTCCTTTCCCATTTTAACTGAGAGGCGTTTATCAGCAAGCGCCATCCTGCAAAGTTGTATCAGTTTTGCAGAGATACTTAGACATGACTTAGAATACCTTTGACCGTATATTGCCGCCGTATGCGTCTTTGTATGTAGTCAAAAAAGATACATGATAGGCGCCATTATTTCGTTTAGACTTTAATCTTTCACACGGTTCGGTCGGTATTATCTTGTATGCGATGGGAAGGAGGCTTATTCCTCTGTAATTGGTTATACAGTCTTGTCCGCTTTCTTGTGTATGGGACATAGTATGCTGAGGTTCCAATCATAGGGTATACGTTCTTCTTGCCAGATGGTGCAGTCGAGCTGATTCATATGCCCTATCAGCGTGTTGCCTCCGGTCAGTTCAGATGGCAACCCATCGACTCCTGCTGCCTTATTGTTTTTCAGCCGCATTGCTGCTACGTGGACCTCGTTGTGACTAGGTGGTACACTTTCTATAGCTTTACCAGGCATAGTTCTGTGGCAGGATTCACTGAATCACTATTAGTGAATCCTGGTTCTGTGGTATACTTATCGCCAGCATCATCGGAAACTAGCAGCTGGGAAAAGTTTAATTTCCATGTCCTTAGCCCACTATATGTTCCGTTGCCAGATTTTCTTCTTTGCCTATACAGGAGGATGTGCCTGTACCAAAACCATCAGGTTGATGTTTAAATCTTAG